>NC_134486.1:115272906-115595406 GCF_040206685.1 Ascaphus truei | reverse complement strand
TACCAACCCCTGCAGGGGAAACAAAATGGAGGCTTAAATGTCTCACAGGCCAATAGGAAGGTGCAGTGTCATCCATCGTGTCTTGCTATTGGCCTGTGTGCTGCAAAAGATTTAAGACCCAGGATGTAACTGGCAGCGCCTACAGAGATAAGTATCTTGGGACATGGTTCACAATCCGGGAAGTAGATGAGATTGGAAAAAATATATTTATTTGTTTTGAACGCACTGCTCACCAAGAAACTCCAGTACGAGGGAGTGTGCAGGAACACCCATCACAAACCTACAACCGGGACCTACCAAAAGAAAGCATATAGGTGAACGGCAAAGAACAACAAATGGTGGGAAACACTAATGGGAGCAAGAAAGTTGGCTGTCAGGATATTAGGGTCTGTTTGCCATGCTTTGTTTAAAAAAGAGGGATTTGAATTCCTTTCTGATTGAAAGAAAAGCTTATAACAGCATTTGTCCAAGTTCATCCTATGCTAAATTTAGACGACAGATACTTATTCTTATTCTAAGAACATTTATTTTAAACATGAATATAAAATTTGAGTATTAATACCTCAGTAATCACCTCTTGCACTACTCCAACGGGGGTTCTGAGTGCTCTCTAGACTGGGATATTTTCTCTTGTTTTAGTTTACCCTGTTCTTACCCCCAAGCGATTCCCCCTTTCTCTCCCCTCCTCTTCATTTTCTTGAAATGAAACAATTCAGTGTATTTGTTTACATTTTATATTTATTTTAAATTATTTTCAAATCAATGACAGTTTATAATAAAAGAACTGAAACACTAAAAAATGCTTTAAATATTTTTGAAGTGAAACTTCTTTAGTGGCACCTATTCTGATGGGGTAAAACGGGAGAGATGGGGGACAAATGTGAAACGGAAGTGACGTCACGGCTCCCCCATCCCTCCCCCCCACATATCGCCGCCGCTCCTAACGGCCACCGTTCCCCCCACGCACCTGCTGTGACATGCGGCGCCGCTGGCGCCGCTCCTAACGGCCGCCGTTAACCCCACACGTCCGCTGCCATGGGTGTACAAATATGGCTGGCGCAGAGCTTCCGGTGCTGCGGGTGTGGGTGTAGTTAGATGGCGGAAGCCCCGCAAGTCCTCCGGCTGTTCAGCCTCTCTCCTCCCTAACTACGCTTCCCCTTCCATGTGTCCCGCTGACTGAGCGCCGCCGGGGCCGGAGGAGAGCCGCCATTCCCCCCACACGTCCACACAGACATGGGAGGTTGAGGCGCATGCGCAGATTTGACCGCCGGGTCCCGCATGCCAGGAAGCTATCTGCATCCGTTGATGCGAAGCAGCGCATGCGCAGAGTCGCCCACCCCTCGTAGCAGCGTCTGAGGCTGAAGCGGAAGCGGCGCTGAGAGTGGAGATGCAGCTGTCCCCATCCCTCCCCGATCCACGCGATTGAACGAGCACAGCAGGGGGGAAGGGGGCTCGCCTCTCACTGCTCCGGTAACGCGGGAAGCGGGGGTTTGAGTGCGCCGCTTCCAACGCAGCACTGCCGAGGGGGGGCTCTCAATCAGGGTATCTGCCCCTCACATACGCCAGGCCCGGCAGCGGCCGCGTCTCCCTGGGGGTGGGGGTGCGGGGGAGGAGAGACTCAGACAGAGCTGCCGCGGGTCCGCAGCTCTGCCTGCGTTTTGGGGGGGGGGGGAGGAGAGTCTCAGACAGCCGCCGCGGGTCCGCAGCTCTGCCTGGGGTGGGGGGAGTCAGGAGGGAGGGGGCAGGACACAGAAAGAGAGACACAGATACACTGACACACATACACACACTGACTGACACACACACACACACATACACACTGACTGACACACACACACTGACTGACACACACACACTGACTGACACACACACTGACTGATACACACACACACATTGATACACACACACACACTCACTGACACACACACACACACACACACTGACTGACACACGTACACACGCACACTGACTGACACACGTACACACACACTGACTGACACATACACACGCACACTGACTGACACACATACACACGCACACTGACTGACACACATACACACGCACACTGACTGACACACACACACGCACACTGACTGACACATATACACACGCACACTGACTGACACACATACACACGCACACTGACTGACACACATACACTCACTGACCGACACAGAGAGAGAGAGACATACACTGACACACACAAACACATTGACTGACACACACACACATTGACTGACACACACACATACACACACACATTGACTGACACACACACACACACACACATTGACTGACACACTCACTCACACACTGACTGACACACATGCACACACTGACCGACACACATGCACACACTGACCGACACACATGCACACACTGACCGACACACATGCACACACTGACCGACACACATGCACACACTGACCGACACACATGCACACACTGACCGACACACACGCACAAACAAACACACATACATACTCTCTGACTGACACACATACATACTCTCTGACTGCCACACATACATAGTCACTGACTGACACATGTGTGCCGAGCACGCGCGTTATAAGTCAATTTCTGTGACAAAAGTCAAAGAAGTTTCACTTACTATGCGCGTGCACAGCACACACAGCTTTTTTTTAACACGTTTTCCTTCTATTTTCTACCAAACAGATAGAAATCGCGATATATATCGTTATCGTGATAAATTGCTTAATATTGTTATTGTGGTGAAAATGTTGATGTCGCCCAACCCTAGTCCCAATAACGATCCTTGAGGTTCTCCACTATCAACTTTAGCCCACAATGACAATTCTCTGTTACCTATCCTTAAACAAGTTTTCAATCCAGGTGAAAATGTCCTTTATTTTGTAAACTAACCTCTTGTGTGGCAACTTATCAAAGACTTTTGCAAAATCTAGTGGACCACATCAACTGCATTACCCTGGTCTAAATTCCTACTTACCTCCTCGAATAAACTAATAAAGTTAGTTTGACACAACCTATCCTTCCAAAATCCATGCTGATTATTACTAATAATTTTATCCATAAGGTGTTCCTGAATATTATCCCCTACTAAACCTTCAAGTAGCTGGCCTACTAATGATATCAGGCCTACAGGTCTGAATATTCCCAGGTTGTGATCTAGCTCCCTTTTTAAATATAGGCCTCATGTCTCCTTTACGCCAATATTGTGGTAATAGAGTCCTTGAATATTAAATGTAATGGTTCGGCTATAAATGATCTTAGCTCCTTAAGATCTTTTGGGTGCATGCCATTGGGGCTAGGTGCTTTATTTACTTTATGCATTTCTTCCTCAGTTAAACAATTGTTTGTTAACAATTTGTTTAAGCTAGAGGTTGTTGCTCCTTCTTCAGCACTATTTTTGCAACAGACAGGGCCCCCAACAGATTTCCTTTGGACCAGGACTAGAGTTTTGACTGTCCCCCATCCCCATGTTGGCGGCCTTGTGAGACACCCCCTTTCACACCTGTATTGCTCTTTGCTCCCTCTGCCTATCACTCATACTCCCTCTCTGCACTCTCTACCCACCACCCTTACTCCTCTCTCTCTTCCTCCCTCTCTTACTCTGCCTCTTTCCTCTCCTGCTCCCCCTCTGCTATCACTTAATTACCTCCCTTCTCACTCAATTCCCCACTCACTCTTTTCCCCCCACCCCCCCCGGCCACACAAACTCTGCACCTCCCAATACACTTTCTCCCCCAACAATGCCCACACACAACGGCCCACAATAACTACACCACACAATACTTCCCCAAATACAAACACTGCTACCTCCAATTACAAACACTACCTCCCCCCCCGATACAAACACTACAACAGCCCCATCCCAAATACAAACATTACTCCCCCCTGATACAAACACCACAACACACCCCTAGATACAAACAACACCCCCTCCCCCCCAGATACAAACACCACAACACGTAACAACCCCACTGAGATACAAACACTACACACTTACCTTGGAGATGGTCTCAGGCCTTTGGTGCCCCCGCTCTCCCCAGCTGCTGAGGGCCTCTCTCATATGCTGGACTCCCTCTCTGCCACACTGGGCTTACCTGTTTCTCCCGCTGGTGTGCACCAGAAGCTGGGCCCAGTTCTGGGCATGCCCAGCTTCCAACGTGCAGACTCTGTGTGGGAGGAGCCAGGTCCCTGTGGCGGCAGCCAGAGGCCTGGCAGCTGGACGCAGAATTTGGACCTGACCTGTCTGGGCCCAACTTGCAGTGCCGGCCGGGCCCCCTGCCGCCACCGTGCCCGGGACTCTTGTTATGGTTCCCCTCCCCCCCTGTCGGCTGCCCTGAATGCAGAGGCACATAATTTGTTTAATACCTCTACTTATTCCTTATCTACAATAATTGTCCTGCTCATCTCACACTGAACGGGTCTTAAAGGTATATTTTCTTTTCTAATCTTTTTGTTATTATAGTACTTAACTTTTTAGAGGTGATCTTACTTCCTGTTGCATTTCTTTTTTCCTTTTTAAATTTTTGCTAATTTGATTGCCCTTCAACAACTTTTGTTACATTCCTTATTGTAACGAAATTGTGGATTATCAGCGCATTAATAAAGGCAGTATCCTCAGCTAGTTACCCCTATTTCGTATTGGGGATGAAGGGGTTTATTTTATGTGCACTGTACATGTATTATTTTTCCCTCTGTCCATTATTGTCCCCATTTTGCAGGAGTGTATATGCCTGCAATAGTGTATAACATAGTACACTGACATTACTGGCTTTGGACACAAGATGCCACTGCGAGCACTAAACCACAAGTTAAGTGGATAAGCGTGGTGCGTTCTCTTTGTTCAATTGCCAATTATAGGTATTCATTACTGAGACTGGAAGCCGTAACCGCAGAGTCAATTGAATCAAAGGGCTGCGGTTTCCCGTCTCAAGTGGCTCTTGGATACAATACCTCTCCATCCCGGTTAATGGCGTATCTTGAAAGGCAACTCGCAATTGGGATGGGAACTCGGTCAATTGACATGAGAAACCCGTAACCGGAAGTCAATTGACGTGAGGAGCCCATAGCCCAGCATTGCCAGTTCAAGAAGAAGCCATAACTCTGGAAGGAAAAGGGCCAGCAACCTGAAATTTGGTATGCAGCCCCAGTGTAACACCCTAAGCACCCCACATATAAAATATAATTGTAGGACAAGGGAAACATGTATTTTTAATAAAGTGTATTTGTGCTACAGTTTTAAATGGACAGGCAGGATGAGGCTTTTTTCTACTGTCATTAGGGACCAAATGTTTTGACACCTATGAGCTGGGACACTTTCCTATGCAAACTTCATAGACCCCATGCTGAGACCATGTCTGTGAGTCTAGGGAAGTGTTGCATATGAAAGCCCCAGAGTAAGAATGTGTGGATTAGCCAGGATGGTTGCTGAATAGGAAATCCTGTTAGCCATCTGGGCTAGCTCACACCCTGAATTTCCCTCCCAGCCTGGGAGACGCCAGGTAGAAAGGGGAGTACACATATGCTAAGCAGGCCAGGCAGCAATGTCGCACAGGCGCTGTGATAGCCGGAAATCCCTAGAGTGCCAACTCTCCAAACTGTGGGCAAGTTAGGAATTGGTGAAAGGGAAAATTCCCACAAGGGGGATTGGGTGGGTATGTTGGAGATAGGCTCTCAAACCCTATATACATGCTCCCCGAGCTATCCCCGTGGTCTTTTGTTTTTCATTCTACAATGTGAGTGGACTTCCATCACGCTTCTAACAGCAGATAAGAGCAGCAACGACCCTGGAACGCAAAGAGTATTGTCACATCAGAACCAAGGACATAACTCTGCGCCAGGTCTCCGTTAGTGCTGGGGGTATCTATCCGACCCCAACGGACCAGAAAGAACTTTGTACTATTCACAGAAGAATTCGGCTGGCAATTTGCGTCCTTGCAAAAGGACTGCACTTTAAAGGACAATATTCTGGTGCTTTGTGCCTTTCTGGACATTCTATCCCGTTTCTTCAGTAAGTGTTTTTGTTAAGTATATTCTGAGGTTATCGTGTGTCTGTCTAGTAGGGAAATAAATGACAATTTATTTGCTCAACTTGTGTGCTCAATCTACAGTAGTTCCCCAAAAATATAAAATTGTACTACAGGTCAGTCCCCCGTGACACTTATAATTCTGATATGAAGCCTCCGTCATTTCTGACTTTAAGACTCAAAAAGCCTGCCTCTTCCTTTCCATTTCCTCCACTACCTGTTTATTTAGCCACATTGGTTTAGACTTGTTTCTTTTATATTTATTAGGGGTATACTCTGACAAGTGTGGTTTTCTAACAATGTTTTAAAGACTGCCCCTTTATCTTCCACATTTTACCCTGCTAAAACAATTCTAATTTATTCCTTGTAGATTATTCGTCAGTTTAATAAAATCTGTTTTTCTAAAATGTAAAGTCTTTATTGAACCTATACAATAATGTTTTTGATAATTTATTTGAAATGTGACCATGTTATGATCACTGTTTCCCAAATGTTCCCAGACTTGAATATTTGTTATTACTTCTACATTGTTTGATATTAATAAATCTAGTATTGCCAGTGACGGTAGCGGATAGCCAGTCTTCATAATAAAGGTGAAGTCCATCTGGTTACCCCTGAAAACCGTGGGTCCCTGGTAGCTAAGTCACACCATAAGCCAGGGACACTGTATGTATCACCTAAATCCTGTCCTGATTGTGTGTTACCTTTTTCCTGGTATGTAATAAACATGGGATTTTGGGAGTGGGAGTTTCAAGGGGGATATTTGGGTCAAAATGTTTTTAGATTCTGTGTAGGATTTTGGGGGACAAAGTTACCGGTAGTCCCGTAATTATACCCGACGAGCAGGCAGGCTCTGCGGGAGCGAGAGGTGAATTACACCGGGGCTACACAGTCCCCCAGAATCCTGTTTTTTGATCCCAAGTATCCCAGTCTACTACCAATATGACAAAAATACACAGTGAAATACCTATGTATTCTCTTGAAAAAGAGTCATTTAGTTTAACCCTTTGGCCAAAAAATTATAAGCCTGCGAGCCACTTCAAGGTATACAGTGCCACGCTCAGTAGCACTGCTTTTGCCACATATACATATATATTGAAAAAAAGGCAAATAAGGTGCGCAAAACTAATTATCAACAATAGTAAAATGGTGTCCAATGCCGTAATGTAATGAATGTATACAAAAATACAAAAGGCGCAAATCAGAGACAACAGGTGGTTAAATGTCTAACACCTGTGGGATAAATACGTAGAATATCATTATAAGAATCCAGGACGGGATATGATCTATAAAAGAGAAAAATGCCAACATAGTGAAGTACGTTTTATCATATAAATAAAGCGCAAGAGAAGTGGCAACTTACAATGTAGCTGAAATAAACAGGCAGTAACCTGAGAGGAGTTCCTGACATCACCATCCCCTCTGCTGCAATCAGAGAAAGGATTTTATCCTTACATGCCTGTTTATTTCAGCTACATTGTAAGTAGCCACTTCTCTTGCGCTTTATTTATATGATAAAACGTACTTCTCCTGTTTGGTCGCCAGCCCCTTCTCCATGTTAGACATAAAACACTGAGGTTTATTTAAGGGGAATGGCCGATCAGAGAAGCAGACGATTTCAGGCTTGGGTCGGTGAGGCGCTGGTGGGCTTTTCAAAGTTGCTCTGTTGCGAATAGCAGAGCAAACGGCTTCATTTTTAGCCGGAGAAGCCTGCCTAGCTGAGACTAAGAATCCAAAAAAACGAAGCGGTGCAACTCCCATGCAGTAAGGACTCAGACCAGGACAGTATCACACAAGTGTAAGCTTTATTGACACCCTACAGCCACCAGAACCACTCTGACACGTTTCGCACGGTATACCGTTGCTTCCGTCGCTCCCATCGCGTTGCGCTTACTATAAGCGCACGCGACAGCGGCAATACATTTGTTTTCGGGCGACGTCGCACCTCCGGCACTATAAGCACAGCCTTAGTCCTTCATTTCGCAGGCAAGTTCTGAGCGGAGAACGAAGCGGGAGAATGTACTGCCATGCTGCCGAAAGAAGTACTGCATCTTTCTTGTCAAGGTCTAGCCACAGTAAGCCTTCCTGAACCAGACGCCTTGCACCAATTTGAGACTAGATTTTCACCCCATACCCCCAGTTAAGTGTGTTGTACCTGTACTTTGTTTATTCAATATCTGTCCGCGGGTTTCACCCGAATCAACCTCATTTTATTCCACTACCTGGTTTTGTCTAGTGAATGATCCCAAAGGTAAAAAGTGTTAAAAGTGCTGGTCTCCCGTCACATTGCCTATCTCCTGTTTGGTTCCTCAATAATTTGGGTCATGTAATTGACTTTTAGCACCCGAGAAACCTGTTTCCTTTTGTTGTAATGCTAATCTCATTGATCCAGTCTATGTCTGGCTAATTCAAAATCACCCATTTTGCAAACATGACCTAGTTTTGATGCCTTCTCCATTTTCAAAAGTATTTTGCCTTCCTCGATCTCACAGATATTTGGTGGTTTATAGCATATCCCTTCAAACATTTTCTTTGTACTTTTACCTCCACTTCTAATTTCTATCTGCAAGGTCTCTACATTTTCATAATTCCCTTCATAAACATCTTACCTTATAATAGGTTTTAGATCCGATTAACATACATACACCACCAGCTCTTCTATTTGCCCGATCCGTCCGAAAAAGGGAATAACCCTCTAAATTAACTGCCCAGTCAAGAGTTTAATTCCACAATGTTTCAGTAATGCCTTTGTTATTATACTGCTCTCTTGCAGCTATTAATTCAAGCTCCCCCATTTTATCTGTCAGGCTTCTTGCATTAGCAAACATGCATTTAAGTTTTTTTCCAGTCTGTGCTATTGCTATTTTGTCTGCTCCTGCCTTTCTGCTCCAATTGGATTTAGTCTTTAGGAGTTTACTAATATCTGTATTTAATATGGGTGTCTCTCTTCTTGCCAAACACCAACTTTCCTCCATTCTCCCTCCATGACCCCAAGCAATTTCCCAATTCCTAATTATTCTGTCTTGTTCATTATCGGTTTCTTGTCCCTCCCCCACCTTCCTGTGCAATCATACTTTATATATATGTTGGAGAATTATTTAAAAGAATTGTGAAGCTGTTCTAAGAACATTTAGATTGATGGCTCTTTGGATAGACTGCACAGTAATTATTTTATACCAGTGTATCTTAGAAGAAAATCAGTGGCAACATTTTCACAATAAAATATGTTTATGATAAAAATGAAAAATAGCATGGGTTGACTCACTCAAATGTTCTCAAAATGTAGATTTTATGAATGTAAATTAATAAGGTGAAGTACAGAAGGTTGAAGATAGCTGAAATAAGAATTATACAAAAAGAAAACTCTACAGTATATTGAACATGGACTGTACCTGTAATTTATGTTTTCCAGCTTACTCTAACCACATGTAATCCCCTCCGTACACAAATAAATTTTATTATACTGCAGTTTTATACAGAAATGGATGTTCAGTGGTATTCATTCTTACAAATATATATAGGTAATTTTATATAAACTGTCCACCTCATGATCATGGAAAATATATTTGTTTTTCACATAAGTGTCTTGGGCCCCTTTTCATTATGCTTTGTGCAGTCTTCTTTTCATTTGATTAGAGCAATGAGAAGGCGGCTTCTCAGCATATAACGGATATGGTTTATTTACTAAAGTCTCTCGGTAGTAAAACCAGTGTAATAAACAGCACCAGATTTATTAATGAAAAATAATCGAATTGGAAGTTTTCTGATGAATCTGGTGTAATTCTTTTGCTCTGATTTTGTCCCAGTTTGGTATCCAAGAAACATCAGTAAAAAAAATAACGATGTATTTTTGTATTATTTAAAAAGGCATTAAAGCCATTTACGTGACACACTATTTCATTTTACTGCACGTTGTATGCAGCCCCTAACAAAATAAGCTTAAATACTATTTAAAATATGAGAGCGCTAATACAACACTAGAACAAAAGTACTGCCCTCAGTGTACAAGTAAAATAATAATACAATTTAAAAAAGCAACACCAGACCCAAGTATACTAAACGGAAGATGTGGATTCAGCCATCTGTAAAGTCTCGGCTTCTTATATGGGCTCATTTGTTAAAAACGAATTGCTTTTGTTTTTAATCATACCAGTTTCAAGTGGATTTGAACAAATATTGATGTAATTTATTTTATACAAATGTCATCATCTGTTCTACCTAGTAACAGATGCTGCTTTTATTCCTCCATTAGCCATGAGATCTCTTAACTAACCCATAGTTTAAGTGTTATGTATGTTTGCTTTCACTTTGCAAATCCAGCATATTTTACTAAGTGGGACATTGGCTATAAACATGACCTGCTGAAAATGTATGCTATGTGTGTTCTCTATTGGATCAACTTCAGTGTTTTATGCATGTCACGTACGGCACACCTGTGAGCACGTGACCTGCATACAGGACAAGGAAATCTGTTGAAATCTGATTTTCATAATACCTTGCTAAGTCTTATCTATTATTTTTCCCCATTGAAACAACATAAACCCACCCGTCATAAATCAGCTGTGAGATTGACAGTTTTACGACAGAGGGGAAAAAAACTTCTACCAAACGACGTTTACGTTTTTTCTCCATGTATAAACGCATTCATAACTTCCCTTCTCTAGTATCTAGACACACGTGAGTTACATCAATAGATGCAGGCAGTCAAGACGGATGCAACAAAACTAAGTATGACTGCCTTGCCCTTAAATTTCAATGACAAATGGATATCGGTCTCTTATTACCTGCTACACCTCACGGGACTGACCTCATTACATGCGACTCTCTGCCACGATTATACATATGTAACTCTTAGTATGTACAGTAGATGACGTCACATGATATTCTCATAACCTGTGTTTCACTTCTTCTCTGGAATGCACCAGTAATTATTCACCAACATTTCATTTTCTTTGAGGTTGACAGATTCGTCTCTGGTTATTGTTTATGACCTTCTAACCTTCTAAACAACACTTTTAATGGGTAATCTGTGATAAGCCCCCCCACCACCAGTTACTGTAAGTTCTCTTTGAAGACCAGCACAGGAAAAGTCTTGACCTGCTTGACCTGTCATAAACCCAATACATCGTATTTTTAAACCCAAACTGTGGCTACATTAATCCCTGAAGCACCAGATTGATTAAAATACCTCATATCTGATGATATTATCATGACAGTGCAAAACATCGACTGGCAAAAATAACAATGTAATTAATTGTTTGTTTGTTTTAACTAAATTGAATGTACACAGACTTTTATGGTAGAAGGAATAAATATTGCATTGATTTATCAAAAGTGAGAATTGTAATTTAGATATGATATATCTTAACAACTTGCCTGCCCCCAACATAATCTTGTAGTGGGTGACATGTAGAGACAATTTACCATAGTAGGATACTCTGCCTTGTGTCTAATCTACTGTATTTTCCTCTGTTCTGTATTTTTTCTGGATAAAAAAGATGACAGTGTAACTCAACTATTATATGGTATTCTTTTTAGCCTCACTGGTAAATGCAAGCATTTTTGGAGACATACAACTCAGTACCTTCACTCATTTGCGAAGAAAACCAAGGATTCCCATATCAAAATCCCAAGACATCTGTATTTGCAGATGTCCTGCTATTTTGAAATGTGAATCCTGGGTTTCTCTCTCAGTGGTGAAAGAACTCCATGCTACTATATTTTCATCTATTATTGATCATGTGATTGGGATGGTGAAAGCTTTGCAAGAATTTGATCTGAATTGCAACTAGATGAGACAATTCTAACAGACTCAGACTGCCCCAGAGAAATCCCCACTGGGCCCTCAAGATACAAAATGGCCAAGTCCCCAAGAATGACCATGAACCTCCTTAAATCTTGGGTAGACTCTGGAGGCTGCAATGAATGTCAGTCTTCTCTGTCTACCAATGTATTTAAGTTTCTATGTTAAGTCAGTATGCTTTGCCTCTGTAACTACGTGTGTGTGTATGCATAAGTGCATGCATGTATGAGTAGACTGC
Source organism: Ascaphus truei (assembly GCF_040206685.1). Lineage (NCBI taxonomy): Eukaryota > Metazoa > Chordata > Amphibia > Anura > Ascaphidae > Ascaphus > Ascaphus truei. The sequence continues at coordinate 115,583,351 of NC_134486.1, read as the reverse complement.
ATGACTGTATGTGTGTACAAGTATGAATGCATGTGCTACCCTGTGTGTGTATACAAAGTACAAGTACTACAACTTTTCTGCCATTACGGCCTTAAAATAGACCCCTATCACCCTGTGGTCCCTTGATATCCCAATTTGACACTTCAATCAAGTAACTAAATGTAGTTCCCTTTCCCTATGCCTAAGGGAACTATGCGGGCAACTACGCGTGCTGCTGTACCTGTTGCTCACAGGAGGCCTAAGCCTACGCCTCATGGAGCCTGGGGTGAGCTCTTTCTCTTTGCGTGTAGCGCCTCCACCTATGAGGAATCCCAGCATTGGCGGGATAAACCCTCACAGGAACCAATATATAGTAATGAGTAATACAGCACACGTATGTATATAACTAAGCTTTACTGTACACACTCTAAACAAAGTTAACACAATAAACGGTACCCACAATATAACACAGTGACCCAACACGTAGTGGTTCTCCCAAAGGACTGAGGGTGCCGTGGCACCAATAACCCCTGGTGTCCTGTCCCTGCAATCCCACCCAAATATGAGGTAGTACTACCCCCTGTAGATGTAGGTGCATGTTGGGTACCTGCCTGGGTACTCCAGTACCCAAGAGCTGCTTGGCATGGTGAGTTGGAGAGGATCCCACATAGCTGGGCCTCCAACACAACTCCCCTCTCTCCTAAGGGTCCTGATCCTCCTCTCAGTGTGAGCTCCAGCTGGAGGGTCTCACAATGTCTCAGGATGCTGTGGCCTGGTCCCAGGGTTCAGGGTTTAGCTGAGGTCTAGGGGGCACGATCTAGGTCTAATCCATGGGAGCACTGCTCCCTGGATGCTACCTTCCACGTTGCTGCCTCTGTCTCGACTGACCACGCTGGCTCCTTGTCCCAAAGGATATCCTGTCTCAGGATGCTTCAATTCCATTGGCTGGGACAGCCTACCTGATCTCCCTCCACCCGAGGATTCTGGGACTCGTAGTCCTGCTTCAGGATAGGTGGAGCCAGTCCAAGATGGCCGCCACACTATTTTCCTGCAATGCCTTATGGGACTTGTAGTTCCTAATGCCTTTGACTGACATTTAAAGATAGCCACCACTCTGATCGCAATTGCGCATGCGCGGCAGTCCGAAATGGCCGCCGTCACCTCTTCACACTCGTGCGGAGCTCCGGAAGGCAACTTAGTAGTTCCCACTCACCGGAGGTACGGAGGGGGCTCTGCTACATCTTCCCCATGGTGGAGAATCCAACGTGCCCACTTGGGAACACAAATACAACTTTTATATAATGAAAAATACCGTTCATCATACAACTTAACTTGTACAATACATCTAAACCATATTAAACACAACAGTGAACACGGTCAATATAGATGCAAACCAGCTCCGAGACAGCTGCTGAGACTCATAGTGAGGTGCCCCTAGCAAATCATATGCCATTCGAGTTGGAGAGCGTCTCACTCTCTGACTCCGACGAGTCGCTTCTCCACCATTTTCTTGGGTGGAGAGGCTACTATCGACTTGAGGCCCTGGACCTCTCATAGGGTGTGACTCTTGAGCTACATAGTCTCTAGAAGGAATGATACTCGGACTCCTTGGGTCGAGTGGTCGGCTTGTTGAAGCCGCTGGGGAGGGTACATAGAGGCCAGGCCCATTACCTGCTACTTCTTCTGGTGGTGCCCACCAATCTCCATTTGCCATGGAAAAAGTTCCATCCAAAGGATCCTGATTATTTTCCGTTACAGCATCCGGGATTTCGCTTGACTCCTCCTGTTCACTTTCCGGCACTATTGAGGATGGTTGAGGTTCACTTTCCCCCACTTGAGGAGTAGGTGGCAAGTGATTCCGATGCTAGACCTTTACCCTTCTCTCTGAATCTCGGATGCGATATACAGGGAAACCAGGCATCTGTGACTCTCGCCAGCGGTCAGCTAACTTGTGCTTCCCTGGTATTCCTAAATTTCGCAAGAGAACTGCGTCTCCGGGCCAAAGTTCCCGACGGTGTACCTTATGGTCATACCTCCGCTTGATGTTCTCGTTCAACTTGGCGTTGGCTTTTTCCGCCAACTGATATGCTCTATGGAGGCTATCCTGGAGCCTTTGCACATATTTTTAGTGCATCATGTTCGGTACACTGTCGGTGGATACTCGGAGAGTAATATCCACAGTTAGTTGCGCCTCTCTACGGGACATCATAAAATAGGGTGTGTACCCGGTAGATTCATGCCTGGTGCAATTGTAGGCATGTACTAATGGCTTGACATGCTTGTTCCTTCCGGCCTTCTCGGAGCCCTTCAGAGTGCCTAGCATATCCAGTAAAGTTCGGTTGAACCTTTCCGGCAGGGTATCTCCTTCAGGGTGATAGAGTGTCATACGAGACTTCTCGATATTGAGCCGTTTTAGAATTTCTTTGATTAACTTGCTCTCGAAGTCTCTCCCTTGATCGGAGTGCATCCGATTAGGTAACCCGTAATGGATAAACTACTTCTCTCTCAGTACTTTGGCTACTGTGAGAGCCTTCTGGTCTTTGGTAGGGAACACTTGAGTGTATCAGGTGTAATGGTCTATACTACTAGGACATTCCTGTTACCCTTTGAGTCTGCCTTGATGCAGGGAAAATCCATGCAGACTAGGTCAATGGGACTAGAGCTCTTTAAGGGCCCGGTGAAGGCCTTCTCACAGGCGGAAGTCCATTTGTCCCCGAAAGGTGTTCGCAGGGTTGCAGCTTTTTGCCGAGGCTCCTTCGGTATATCTTCAACAGATTGTTGAGGACTTTGGTCTTGCTGGAGTATCCCTCTTTGAATCTTCGGTTGTAGCCACAAAACCGTAGGAAGGATCGTATCTCCATCATATTATCCGGTCTGGGCTAGTTCACTACTGCTTCGATTTTAGCGGGATCAGTAGCCACTCTTTCTGTGGACTAGATGTGGCCCACATTGGTGACCGAAGTGCGGCAGAAGTGACATTTGTCCAAGGACAACTTCAGGCCCTCCTTTCCCAGCCTATACAGGATCTACAGAAGATGTTCTTCGTGCTCTTCTAACGTTCTTCCGACCACAATAATATCGTCCAGATAGACCAGACATTCCCGTGGGATTCATATCCCCAATGATCTTTTCCATTAACCATTGGAATGTTGCAGGTGTACCACAAATGCAAAACACAGTACAAGTGCGCAACTATAATGAATAAACAGAGTGAATTGAAATAAAGTGCATTAACCACTTAATACCCAAGTGAGTATAAGTAACTAGGTTACCAATAAGGAGTGTCTGCTGCTGTGACAGGGTGGTCCAAGACCCTGAATCTAGACAAAACAAAACACAAAACAGCGCACAATGCTCATGGTGAAGTAAGAATGAACAATTTATATTAAAAAATAATTAAACGAAGCTTACGACCATGCTCCAAAAGAAAATGCCCCAGTTCTGGAACACATGGGACCCTTGGATCGAGAGATAAACCCCCAAAAATTCAAAGCATCTAGGTCTACTAGCCCCCCCAAACAATCAGAGAGCAACACCTCTGGGCCAGCCCACAGACCCCCCCCTTTTTCCCCTCCCATGTTTGTCTCCTCCCCACCCGCCCTCCTCTCCCCTTTACTTTTTCTCCTACTGAAAACGGAAAACTGTTATTGGTCCCTCTCTGAAAGTAATGAGCCGAAATGTTGTGGGCCCACGACACTACTGTATGTAAACTTATCTATGACTGTGACCAATAAAAAAATTGTTACAAAAAAAAAAGTAATTCAAGGTTCTGCGTACATCAGATAAAGGTGATGAAGTGGCCTTTATAGTTGCTACGAAACTAGTTGGAATTATACTTTTATTGATCTACTAGTACCCTTAGTATTCTATCACTTTGCTGGATAAGACTGTCCCTCGACCAGCTACTCCTAAACGGAGCTTGGGACTTATCTACCTGGATTACGTGAAAGCCTAAAGGGAACCCTCCGCTTCTAAAAGAGCCCAGCAGATGAAAGCACAGCCGAATATGACTGCAGATTCCTGACATTTGTTTTGCACCACAAATGCCTTGGGGCATCCGGGTCAACTGGTAAAACCAGAGGGGGCAGACAAACGCTGTCTTCTCCTGGTCTTCGGGGCTCATGGGTACCTGATAGTACCCAGATCTCAGGTCCAGCACGCTGAACCACTGACTGCCAGATAGGGCACTAAGGATCTCTTAAATCCGCGGCAGGGTTTATTGATCTGGGACCGTGCGTCGATTTAGGGTGCGGTACACATAAGCGCACGGTGTAACAGAGTGCTCACCACAAACAAGGCGTGACCGCGAGGCTGAGGTGGGGATTTGATATAACACCAACCCACAGCCACGTGGGTGCGTCTGGAGTGTAGATTGGTCGAGGTACCTGGGTCGGGGTAGGAGAGTTCTGGATGGTCAGTAATACTTGCCGAGGTAGTATTGGAGAGGTGCGCATGGTCGTACGTAGCCGAGGTAAGGAGAACAGAAGAGCGGAGTCCGGAAGAGTAACCAAGGTCAGGAACAAGGAGCAGGACAAGACTGTGTAGGCAAGATAGCAGTGCACACTTCGCTAGCAGGAAGGTTTATGCTCAGCCAATTTGCCAGTGTGGCAACTGAGCATATAAAGGGAGATTGTCAAATGAGGTTGGAGCATACTCAGGAGTATGCCTGGCTGTGGTTAGCTGGAGAGATTGAGCACAGGTGTATACTCAGGCAGAGGAATCAGCAACAGGTGTAGTATAGGCAGAGGAGCAAGGAAGGTTTTGCGCATGTGTCGACAGGTTTTTACAACCAATAGTTCATGCATTACCGTCATATATCCGTGATACCACAGATCTTCTGCTGGCTATGGAAGGAGTTGTCTGGAATAAGAGTTATTGTTGGGTCACCATGGACGTCACATCACTGTACACTATTATTGCACATAATCACGGCCTTTTAGCTATTCAACATTTTTTACAATCTTCTTCACTATCCATTGCACAGAGCACTTTTATCACTGTTTGTATTTTATTCGTACTCACACAATTATTTTTTATTCGATTCACAGTTTTATCTTCAAAACAAAGGCACTGCTATGGTGACTTCCTTTGCCCCCTCTATGCTAATCTTTTTATGGGTTTATGGGAACTTACATTTACGGTAGCACCAATCCTTTTCGTCACCATATAATTTTTTATAAACGTTACATAGATGATTTAATTTTTATATGGGACGGTGACACGGATACGTTAAACACTTTCTTTGACACTATTAATATTAATGACGTCAACTTAAAATTGACTTTAGAAACTGATGTTCATCATATTAATTTCCTTGATGTGATGTTCTATGTTGATCTCGATGGCTCAATACAGACCGATGTATTTAAGAAAAAGTATTCTAGAAATTTGTTTCTCCATGCTAGGAGTAGTCATCCTAGATCCCTTATATGTGGGATCCCCAAGGGACAATTTCTTCGCTACAGAAGACTGTGTTTGGATGACGGTTCATTTTTGGAACATTCTAAAGACCTCAGTGCGAGATTTAAACTAAGAGGTTATGATCAGGAAGATGCTTATTCAGCTTTTCAACAAGCCAGTCTCACTGATAGGAAAGACCTTGTCTGGCGCAAAAAAAACATAAGAATTTTTTTTTTACAAATCCATTGTTTATTACACAATTTAATGGACAGGCTAATCAGATTCGGAAGATACTCCATAAACACTGGGACACCTTTTAAACTAGATCCAGATCTTGATTTGATTACCAAAGATGGCCCTAGGTTTGCCTTTAGGAGAGCTAAAATTCTGGCTTCTTCTATTTCCCCGAGCTTACTGTATTTAATTCTTCACCTCAGGACCACATCCATGGTATACCGTTTGGGTTCCATAGATGTGGTCATTGTGGATTGTGTCAGTTTGCCAAACCTACTAAAAAATTAAATCTGTATAGCCCAAATTCAAATACAAAATTCCCTCTTTTATCATTTGCCACACAAGTTATGTCGTTTATGTCATTTTGTGTGGCTGTGATAAAAAATATGTAGGAAGAACTATTAGACCCCTAAAAACCTGAATCGCAGAACATGCAAGATTGATCAAAAAGGAGGATCTCATACAACCAGTGTCTAGGCACTTTTCTGAATGCAGATTAGGGGGTATAGAAACTTTCAGTTTTTTGGCATTGAACATATCAAACAACATTGTAGGTGAGGGGATCGACTTAACTCTTTGAACAAAAGAGACATTTATTGGATCTTCACCCTTGACACTCTTCTACCCAAAGGTTTAAATGTTGAATGGGAACTTAAACATTTTTTATATGACTGAATATTATTTCTTAAGATTATTATGAATTTAGTTCTGTTATGATTCTATAGTCTTTTTCAGTTCCACCTCCCCCCCATCCTTTTTCTTCCAGTTATATTATTTATAAGATTGGAGACCTAATGTTCTTTCATACTTCCTTCCATGTTAATATATATTTTTTTCTAACTATATTTTTTCTAAATGCATTTTTGCAAATGTAATTTTCTCCATATATGTATATACATCTTTTTTAGAGTTAATAGGTAGTTAATGGCTTTGTTTATATAAATTTTGTTTTTAGCAGTTAATTCATTATTATTATTTATGTTCTGCATATTTCCCTCCATTTTCACTGGAGGTAAGGTCTGCACAATATATCTATTGTTATTCATTTGTTTGTCTGCTGTTTTTATCAAAAGTTATACTTTGTTATTTGCATACATTCAGTGCTTTGGCATCTTACACAGGTGTTTTTAGTAACTGTGTAATTACTTCAGATTCAGCTGATTCATCAGCAAAACACTCAAGGCACCCTTTATCCTGACAGATCACTCTTTGACAAAGCGCCCTGTGCATGAAACATGTTAGAGGATCTGTCAGGACTCTACCTGCATGTTTTTTTAACTAATAAATACTTTTCAAATGGTCATTTCTGTCCAAGTTGCATTTTTCAGCTGTGCATCGGTTTCCTTTTTGGACTCCATCTCTACTAATTGCCTGCCTGAGAGCACGCTGTGCTGGATTTGCTGTTTGCTGCATGCTTCAGGGCTCAGAATTGGACACTTATCTATCGGTCTCCATGAGTGAAACTATTTACTCTGCAAGATACATTTGCCTTACCGAAGCCGTCAGAGTCTGTCTCAGTGTAACGTTAGTAAAAGCTGCAACAAAATCATTGTGCTTTATTTGCAAAGCCAGTTGCTTTTTCTGCTTATATCTTTGGCAATGTTTAAATATATACTCCCTTGCCTTTATTAGCGCGTCTGTCGGGGGCTTCTCACGACACATATACACAAGGAGACAAGACTTAAAGTGTTTATTTCTAAAGAGCACAGCCATTGTGCAGTTTTAAATTCAACTTCAAAGTTTTTGAGCACCGGATTTGTGGATTACTTAGTAGCCCACTACCACATATAAATCATTACCAACAGGTCTCACCATGGATCCTGCAAAAGTAAAGGCGGTTCTGGATTGACCTCGTCCCACTACCCTCAAGCCGTGCAACGTTTCCTGGGGTTTGCAAACTACTACTGTGGGTTCATTCAAAATTTCTCCTCTGTGGTAGCTCCCATCACAGCTTTAACTAAGAAAGGTGCGGATCCTGCTTCAAGGTCGTTGGGAGCTATCCAAGCTTTTGATCACTTGAAAACTGCCTTCAATTCTGCACCTATCCTCATTGATCCGATCCCCAAGCTGCCGTTCACCTTGGAGGTAGATGCGTCAGACGTTGGGGCCGGTGCTACTCTCTACCAGAGATGGAAACCTCAAGGCAGACTTCACCACTGTGCCTTTTTCTCGAAAAAAAATTCTCCACCAGAACAAAATTATGACGTGGGTAACCGGGAACTCTTTGCATCAAGTTAGCCCTGGAGGAATTGAGACATCTGTTGGAAGGCACAGAGAACCCGGTCACTATTCTCACCGACCGCAAGAATTTGCTATATATTGAGGGCGCTCGACGCTTAGGGGCTCGTCAAGCCCGATGGTCGCTTTTCTTTTCCCGTTTTCATTTTATTATCTCTTCCGGATTCTAAAAATATCAAAGCCAATGCTCTTTCCCGTCAGTTTCTCGTGGACGACAAAACCGCAGATCAGCAGGAACCCATTCTTCCCTACAAATATATTGTCCTTGAATGGGGTCACTATTTGAAGTCTTCAGGTCACCCAGGTGCTAGATGACCACCGACTTTGGGGAAAGAACCTTTTGGTGGCCCGGCATGCAAAAGGATATCAAAGAATTTGTTGCTGCGTGCTCAACGTGTTCAAAATAAGACTCCCCGGGATAAACCACCAGGACTCCTTCGACCACTGCCCACCCCGGACCGTCCATGGACACACTTGTCCATGGACTTCATAGTCGAACTGCCGGTATCTAAATGGATGAATACCATCTTAGTTGTGGTAGGCCGTTTTACAAAGCAATCTCATTTTATTCCATTGAAAGGTCTCCTCAACTCTCCCAAATTGGCAGACGTCTTCATCAAAGAAATCTTTCGCCTCCATGGGGAACCATTGGTCGTAGTCTCCGATAGGGGGTCACAGTTCGTATCCATGTTTTGGCGCTCCTTCTGCCAGCATCTAGGGACAGCGCTACATTTTTCTTCAGGGTATCATCCCCAAACCAATGGCCAGACTGAACAAACCAATCAGTCTCTGGAGCAGTTTATCTGGTGTTTCGTTTCAGGCGACTGGTCTGATCTCCTTCCTTGGGCTGAGTTCGCACATAACAATTTATGCAATGAATCCACCACTGAGTCGCCCTTCATCGTTAATTATGGGTTCCACCCATTACCTCTACCCATCACTACCCCCACTTCCGGGGTACTAGCAGCAGACAACAGAATCCATAGTCTTCAGAATTTATGGAGAGCGATCCAGGAGAACCTCAAAAAGGCAACTACCAGAAAAAAGACACAAGCGGACCATCACCGAAGAAAGACCCAAGAGTTCAACCCAGGAGACAGGGTGTGGTTGTCCTCTAAGAACATCAAGCTCAAGGTCACTACGCTGAAACTGGCGCCTAGGTTTATCGGTCTATATACCATCAAGGAAAAAATCAACCCGGTTGCATACCGGCTACGCCTTCCTCCATCTATGAGGATCCCCTCCGTCTTCCACGTGTCCCTGTTGAAGCCAGCTGTCCAGGACTTCCGCTTTTCCGATCCTTCCTCGTCTACGGCTCCTGTCCTCGTACAGGGCCAAGATGAGTACGAGGTCCAGTCCATCTTGGACTCCAGGATTTCCAGGGGATCGATCCAGTATCTGATACACTGGAAGGGTTTCGGTCTGGAGGAACGCTCCTGGGTTCCTCGTCACCGTCTTCACGCCCCCAGGCTTGTTCGGCTATTCCATGCCAAGTATCCACACAAGTCATCCCGGTGTTGGCCGGAGGTCGCTCTTGAAGGGGGGGATACTGTTGGGATACTTGATCCTCGGCACACTCCTCGCTTAACCCAACCTGCAACGGCGTGTTCCGCTTCTCCTGCCACCTGCAGCACATCTCGCCTGCTGATGAATGCCAGCATTCAATCTAGGGGCGCGCGCGGACAACACACTGCACTAAATGCCCCGGAGGTAAGGAGGGGGACTCTGCTACATTTATAACAATTTTATTTGGGCAAATAATAATAATATATTTTCCTATAAGCTTTAGTTACTATAGTTAATTTTTTCTGCAGCAGGTCAACGTGTGCTAAGATTAAATCTAAAAAGACTTGTCCTAATATGAACCATGTATTTAAGAATTTGCTTATTATTTAATAATTGCTTCTTGAGAGGATTGTTCACTACTAAAATCTCAGTTGGCATTAGTGAAGAAGCAATTAGTGAACTGAATTTTGCTAAATATATTCAATGACATAGCTTATTTGTCCAGTAGGTACCATATGGAAGACATAATGCTTTTTTTTAGTTTTTCAATTTCCTAAATTTACATTACATTTGTAGAATGTTTCTCCTTTCTGCAGTAATATATTTTATTAAGCCGTATTGAGATTTCTTTTTTTATATTAAATGATCCAAGTGAAAGTACCAGTAGTATAATTTATGTAAAAAATAATAAATACAAGCTTCCAGAATTGCAGCTAATATGAAAAACAATTAAATCAGAGAATATCTTAAAAGACTGGGTGCTAACTAACCACCACTGACCCAGCAGGTAGCAGAGTTAATCATGAAAATGAGTAGCAACACTGAAGGATGTTGAGTTGGACACAAATATTTCTCAAAGTAGATTTTGTTTTATTTAAGCCGTAGCAAGCAACTAGGATAAATAGTACAGCTCTGTCCTCGCGTGATGGAGACAGGCACCTTGGTTCTTAGGCAAAGGAATCTTATTCAGGGTGTTATATACTTTTCTAGAAGCTGTCACACTACATAATTCTTAGATTCTAGCATTCTCTGCACATTGTCATGATCTTCTTAACTCCTGTAGCTTCTGTAACAGTCTCTTCTTTGTTTAACAAACATAGGGCCTCATGCAGTAAGCGCCGAAAAAGCCGTTTTTCGCCATTTTCTCACCAATAATGCCTGTCTGATTCAATAAGCACCGATAAGCTCCAAAAATCGGCATTTTTTCTTGCCGAAAAAAACTTATCGGCAGCCGGGTGCCGATAAGCCACTGAAACCCGCTCAATTCTAGTAGCCCGATCTGATTTTTGCTGCTGATCGCCGCTCTAGAATTGAGATTTTCACCCCAAGCCGTCCCGCCAACTAAAGTTGGCAAGTTGGTGGGGAGAAGCATCGGCAAGGGCGACACTTAGAAAAAATCAGGCCTTTTTCCTGCCTGGGATTGATGCCGGGGGTCTCCGGAGCTGATACCCATTAATACCAGCACCGGAGAACCCCGGCATGCATCCGAGGCAGGAAAAATGCATTTAGAGCCCACTTCATTACCATAGCGGCTAACCGCTAAGGCAATGAAGGGGTTAACCACCCGTGCCTGGTTTATTGTGGGTAGCGGGAGTGGGTGAAGGGGGTATTTGGCCCTTGGTGGCTGTTTAGGGCTTGCGAGGGGGGTTGCGGGTGGATTTAACCCCTTCATTACCTTAGCGGTTAATACCGGTACAGTCATGAAGGGGTTAACCCCTTCCGCTACCCACCCGCAAGCCCTAAATACCCACCGTTCGGGCTAATACCCACTTCACCCACCCCCGCTACCCACAATAAAAAAATACACACTACAGCCCCAAAATAAATATATATATATATATATAAATATATATATATATATATCACCAACAACCCCTATACCCCCCTAACATACAGTACATATATGACATTTTTGGGATGCACAGCAATGATACTATAGGCCGGCGGTGGCCCTCGAATGTTCCCCGCAGGTGTCCCCGCGGGCCTGCAGTACCAATTCTGTGCCCCCCAAAAAATTATTTTCAAACACATAAATACTTGTAAATAAATACACCCCCACCCCCTAACACATACAGTATAGTAATGGGCAAAATTACTATTATCCACATATGGATAATAGTGCATTTGCCCATTTAAAATACATAAAGCACAATAAATACAATAAATAGATATTGCACTCACCCTTGTCCGGCTGCCATGATGAAGGCCATCCTCATCTTCATCACCGTCCATGCCCCCCTCCGATGCTGCAAAACATAAACAAGAATACAAAAAGCCAATGTAATGTCCCCTAACCGCTTAATCACCTTAGCGGAAATGACGCCAGCCAATCAGAATGGCTGTGCTTCATCAAAAGCAAGATGACCACCCTGACATGGTACGGGAGCCAATCAGAGCGTGGGAATGAAATCCCCAATCTGATTGGCTGAAGTACCATGTGACAGACTTTGGATGACGTCACATCCATTCTCCCCCAAGCCTCTGTCACATGGTCTACTTCAGCCAGAGTTGGGATTAAGTTCCCACGCTCCCGTACCATGTGACGGCGGCCATCTTGCTTTTGATGACGTCATCTTAAAGGCAAATGAAGCACAGCCATTCTGATTGGCTGGCGTCATTTCCTTTAAATTACGTCATCATTTTTTTTTTTTTTTACAAAATCACATGGTTTTCACGGCCCAATCAGGGCTGTGGGAACCATATGACGAAAATGTGACGTCATAGGCCTATAAAAGCCTATGTCGTCTCATTATTAAGCCAGACGCCGAGGAGGACGGACCTCCTGGAGGAAGAAGAAGACCAGGGCGTGGCGCTAGAAGATAAGAAGACCCCGTAATAGAGCGGAAAAAGAAAGAAGAATACAGATGAAGACCCCCCCCCCTGACGAAATGGATTACAACTACAAGAAAGAAGACACAGTTGGATTGTAAAGGTTTATTATTTTATGGATACCTGTGGATTATTTGTTCGGGAGTAAGCAGTTCCCTGGGAATTTGGTGAGTGGGCCATCTAATGGTAAGTAAACAAAAGAAATGTATTTTTTTTTTCATTTGACAGGTTTTTGATTTTTATTTTTATGTGGTTTTTTTAAATGTCCATTTAGTGGCCCTGTATTTATGTATGTCCCTATGGATTTACACACACACAGGGACACTGAATGGTTGTATTGTATTGTAATTTTTTATGTAATGTAATTGTTTTTTAGGCTCTTTTATTGCCCCTGTATGTAATGTTTAATCTATATGGCTAGACATACAGGGATAATAAAAGATTGTTTTGCAAATGTTTATTTATGTTCTTTTGATATTTTTAAAATGTATTTTGCAGCTTTGGTTAGAAATTGGTGTGTAATGTAATTGTTATTTAGTTAAATGTAATTTTTGAGGGTCTTTGCAATAGTTTATTTCAGGGGCTTGTTTTTTAATATTGGTTTATTTGTGGTTAACAATGGTTTGGTTTTAGGAATTGAATAGTGATTTGTGTTATTGATTTTGATTGGATTGTAATTGATTTTTGATTAGATTAATTGATTGATGGTAAATATGTTTGTGTTTACTTGCTTCGTTTTTGTATCTTGTTGGTAATTGTTTATTTTATTTTTAACATTGATTTGGAATAGTGTTACATGATGCACAGATTAATTGCATCATGTACACACTAAAATGCAATTGTTTGATTTAAATTTGGTATATATATATTTGTGTAGGTGCTGTTTTTTTATGGTAGATGAGAGATTATTTATTTTGCAATGAGCTGCTGGTTTCATTTTGGATTGCAATGTGTTGGTTTGGAGTTTGAGATGTAATGTTTTAATTTCTGCATTTTTCTGTAATCCTTAACCATTTATTTGTATATTGGTGTGTGTGTGTATATATATGTATATATATATATATATAAAACAAAACACAAAAAAGCGCAAGCTTCATAGCGCGTAACTGTGTACAAAAATGGGTAAATTTATTAAGGAGAGTGTCCCTAGGAGATACACTTACAAAAGGTTAAAATAACATATACATTGGAGAGAAACTGTATGGGGCGTCATATACAGGAGCGGGGCGGGGGGGTCCGATAGTGATACTGTGCACCTGGTGTAGCTGCATCTGACTCCTGCCACGAGTCCTGCAGCGTTTCAGCGTCTCAAGTGCTCAAATGAGCTTCCTTCTGTAATGCACCGTTGGAAATACAGGCAGAGCAGCTGAAAGGTAACGGAGAACACAGGACCTCCTCCCACACGTCCGTCTGAGATGACATCACCTCGTCTCTACGCGTTTCGTCACGTTGCGTGACTTCCTCAGGAGTAATTGGTTGATGTGTCATAGCCAGTTTTATAGTGCAAAGTCCACGTAAACACGGCGAAAAAAGCTCAAAGAAGACTGGAATCAGCTCTGCTGATTCAACACACAATCGAAAACAGCTAATATAGTATGATATTAATGTTAGAAAAATAATATGATCAATACTAAATTAGCATAAAATCACTATGTGCTATACAAAACTAACAAAAACAAACCAGTGTAATTATTGAAGGTAGATACATTACTGATAAATATATATATAAAAATAAACACTAGCAATAACAATTGGTGTATATATAATACCCGTAAATATAGCATAAACTAATCTAATCTAATCTGTGAATATACTCTAAAGGTGGACCTAAATTATTAATTAATTGAATGTGCTAATTAATAAAGAAACTAATATTAAAACATTATAAAATATAAATAAAAAACTGCTGAACAAGTGTAAACCTAAATAGGGACATAATAAATATATTGAGTTAGTATAGACTATATGGATATGAGATTGATAGTAAGTGGAAGGGAAGGAAGAACAAACCCCAGGAATATGGAGATGCCATATATTGTGATTGTAGAGAAAATATGAGTGACGTCATCTCAGACGGACGTGTGGGAGGAGGTCCTGTGTTCTCCGTTACCTTTCAGCTGCTCTGCCTTTATTTCCAACGGTGCATTACAGAAGGAAGCTCTTTTGAGCACTTGAGACGCTGAAACGCTGCAGGACTCGGGGCAGGAGTCAGATGCAGCTACACCAGGTGCACAGTATCACTATCGGACCCCCCCCCCCCCTGCTCCTGTAGATGACGCCACATACAGTTTCTCTCCAATGTATATGTTACTTTAACCTTTTGTAAGTGTATCTCCTAGGGACACTCTCCTTAATAAATTTACCCATTTTTGTACACAGTTACGCGCTATATAGCTTGCGCTTTTTTTGTGTTTTGTTTTTTAGATCCATGGTGGGTGGCTACACCACTGTCTTTTGAAGCAGCAAGGAGCTCCTCTGGTCAGTGTATCGTTGGGATTCTCTCCTCCTCTTAACCATCACAAAGTGGAGACATTTGGACGTTATCCTTTTTCTTTGGACATACATTACTATTGGACTATTTAGTTGGTTACCCTTAAGATTATTAGATTATCATGTTCACAATTTAGGTGTTTTATTGTTAATTTATAGTTATTCATAGCAGCGCTACTTTTTTTTTGTGTGTGTTTTTTGTGTGTGTTTTTGATATATATACAGTATATATATATATTGCACATTATTATACTGTATGTGTTTGGGGGGTATTTATTTCTTTAAATGTTTAGGATGAGGTTTATTTATTTTAAATACAGGGTTGGTTCCTTAGGTTTGCAGGGACCTCTGAAGACCACCTGAGGGCTCCGCGGATGCCCACGGGTACAAGGCTGCGGACTCACGGGGGTACACCTGTGGGGAAGAACCAGGGGCCCCACATCTGTGGGGGCCCCGTGGACCCATAGGGACCACCCGAGGACCCCCAGACCCCTGTGGGAACCACCCGAGGATGCCTGTGGGCCTGACCCGGGGCCCGCTGACACCCGCGGGCCTACCTGTGGAGACCCCATTTGGGGTCCACGGTGACCCACGGAGACCACCTGGAGGACCACGGCACCTAACGGGGACCACCCGTAGGCCTCCCGACCCTGTTTGCACCCCTTTGCTGGGCCACTGTGGGGCCTGCGGACACCCGCCAGGACCACCGGGGACTCCCGTGGACCTGGGGTATTAACTCTGTATGTAAAAGAATAAACCATATATTTATGGGGGGGCACAGGGGTGGGTTATGTATTTTTTATTAAATATAGTCCTGTTTATTGTGGGTAGCGGGGGTGGGGGAAGGGGGTATTGTCCCCTTGCCAGGGTGGGTAGGCCTCCCGGTGGGTAGTGGGTGAGGGTGGTTAGGCCTCACGTGGTTTTTAGTGGGGGAGGGTGTATAGGATGAGGGTGGGTTAACCCTTTAATAACTATAGCGGTTAATAACTGCTAAGGGGTTAGGGGATATTACATTGGCTTTTTTTATTCTTGTTTATGTTTTGCAGCATCGGAGGGGGGCATGGACGGTGATGAAGATGAGGATGGCCTTCATCGTGGCAGCTGGACAAGGGTGAGTGCAATATGTATTGAATGTATTTATTGTGCTTTATGTATTTTAAATGGGCAAATGCACTATTATCCATATGTGGAAAATAGTAATTTTGCCCATTACTATACTGTATGTGTTAGGGGGCGGGGGGGTGGGGGTTATTTATTTATAAGTATTTATGAGTTTTTTAATTATTTTTGAGGGGCACAGAATTGGTACTGCAGGCCCGCGGGGACACCTGCGGGGAACACCCGAGGGCCACCGCCAGCCTCTAGTATCATTGCTGTGCATCACAAAAATGTAATATATGTACTGTATCTTAGGGGGTATAGGGGGTGTATGTAGTTTATTGCAATGTTTATTGGGGGCAATTGTCTCCAATAAACATGATTTAATGCCTTAACCCCTTCATTGTCTTAGCGGATTGGCGATATGGTAATGAAGCAAGGAGGTAGGAGAGAAGAGGAGCACAGCTCACAGCGTTACCAAACGCAGGGAAATAAGGGCAACTCCAAACAGGGATAAAATATAAATTAGCCTTTAATGGTCAGTTTAGGCAGAAAAACAGGACCACGCACCAACGCGTTTCATCCCTCAGGACTTTCTCAAGGTGTCTGAAGCAGCATTAATGTATTTTAATAATATTGTGCGGAAGCAGGGGGTCTCCTGAGCTGAACCGCATTGATTTCTGGCTCAGGGACCACCTGCTTCCCCACTTACAGGCCCCTGGTTTGGGGCATCGGTACCAGTGTCGCCGCCATCTTTATAGCGGGCACATCGCGTCTGGGATGCTATAAAGATGGTGGCGACACTGGCACCCGATGCCCCATACCGGGGCCTGTAACTCGGAAAGCAGGGGGTCCCCGAGGCTGAATTAAATGCGGTTCAGCTCAGGGGACCCCTTGCTTCCGTACACTATTATTAAAAATACATTAATGCTGCTTCATTACCATAGCGGATAGCCGCTATGGTAATGAATTATTGTTTATTGATATGGGTGTTTTACTCATAGTGTAGATGTGCAGAGGGTCTCCGGAGCTGAACCGCTTTGGTTTTAGGTCCAGGGACCCCCTGCTTCCCGAGATACAGGCCCCTTTATGGGATGCCGTTATCTCTCTGCTTTGTTTACATTCCGCGGCCACGTGATCGGGACATTTAAATGCAGAGGGATACCGGCACCTCATAAAGGGGCCTCTATCTCGGGAAGCAGGGGTCCCCGGACATGAAACCAATGCGGTTCAGCTCCGGAGACCCCCTGCACATCTACACTATGAATAAAAATTGATTACAAATCATTTTTAATTTGCCGATGTTTGCGCAGAGAGAGTGGCGGCAGGCTCATCTCGGCAGGGGACACACACACACTGACTGATGCACACACACACACACTGACTGACTGGCGCGCACACACACACACACACTGACTGACGCGCATGCACACACACTGACTGACTGACGAGCACACACACACTGACTGGCGCACACATATAAACACTGACTGATGCGCACCCACACACTTACTGATGCACACACACACACACACACACACACACACACACACACACACACACACTGACTGACTGGCGCACACACACTGACTGACGCACGCGCACACACACACACACACACACACACACACACACAGACACACTGATGCGCACACACACACTGACAGACGCACGCACACACACAGTGACGCACTCACACAAGGAAGTCACACACTTTAAATATAGAAGTGCAAATAGCTAAAACATGTGTTCTAAGTCAAACTTCTTTGCATTTTGGCACTGAAATTGTGTTTTGATTTTTAATTAAAAACATCACCATCACAAATACAATTTGTGGCAACAAGGCAACAAGAAACCTCCACCATAATACGTAATACGGTGGAGGTTTCTTGTTGCCTTTTTCACCCACCATAACATAAAACGTGATGGTAAACCCTACAGTCTTGAAAATGCAAAGCCAGCAGTACAACCAACTTCACACTGATGATACCCATTAAGGTTGAAACATGTCTGTGAATGGTTTCTCTGGCTTTGCATCTGATTCCCATGCTGTGCTTTAAAGCTGTGTTAACAGTGAGCATTAGCTTATATGGGATCCATGTAACAATGGTTTTTCAGACAAAAGGTGACACATTGTGTGCTCATTTGCATGTCATTTCCCAGAATCCCTTGCTGCAGTGGAAGCACTGTATGCTGGGGATAATGGTGAAAGGCAGGGTTGCATACCTGCCTAAGACATGTGAATGTGCTCACAAGTGATCTTTTTATTTGCTATATATATATATATATATATATATTGTGACAGAAACCAGGGGTTGGTAATAAACTCCATATACAGGGCTCCCAGGATACTGAACAGTTTCTGTCCTGTCTAAGCTGAACAGGGCAGCCTCGTGGTACAGGCACTCCATTCCACAGTTTGTCTGCTGCCTGTTTTCTGTCACCTGTTATGCTGATTAGAGTTCAGGTATATAAGACCTGTTTCCTGTTTCCTCTGGGCCCCGCCCAAGAGCCTGGAAGGCTGCTGAACTGCAGAGGGGTGAGAAAGCCTCTTTCCCAAATCGCTTCATTCATTCTGTTAGTTTGTCTAAAGACTGCAAAGGTACTTATTTTGTTGGTGGAAGTGGACAAGCCACTTCCAACTCTGAGTCAGGGACATCTAAGTTTAAGTTATCGCTCAGACGAGCAGCTTTTTGTTTGGCTTTGTTTTCTGTTTAAACTGTGGCAGTCTCAGTGCCTGGGACTGAATAAACCAGGCATAGCCTGTTTAAAGGAACAGTACGTGACGTCTCATCATTTAACCTACCCTAAAAGACCGTGTTCTAACAGTCCCGGACAGACGGCGGAGCCCCGGAGTAAGCCGTTTGTCACATATGGTGGAGAATGCGGGCAGAACACTGAAAGGTCTGGGGGTTAAAGAACTTTAAAAAAAAAAAAAAAAAAAAAAGAAGGTTTTTTTTTTCTCTCTCTCCAAACAAGATGGAAGACGTGGTGAGTGCGCTGGTACGCAATGTCGCTGTCCAGAAAGACGCGAATGAAGCCCAGCAACAGGCGAGTGAAACCCAGCGACAGCTGTTAATAGCCCAGCAAGAGACTAATGCAAACCAGCAAGAGACAAACCGCCTGCTGAGAGAGGAGCAAAAGCGGTTCGCTCAGGGCTTACAGCAGGAACTCGAGATCCTGAGGGGGACTATCAGTAACCTTCCACTGGCAGAGGCAGCCCCAGTTCAGAAAATGACCAGGGCAAGCCACTACCTTCAGAAGATGGGACCCTCGGATGATGTGGAAGCCTATCTTCTCACGTTTGAACGCACGGCACAGAGAGAGGGATGGCCAGAAGCTGAGTGGGCTGGTCTAATCGCACCCTTCCTAAGCGGCGAACCCCAGAAGGCTTACTTTGATCTAGAGCCAGCCGAAGCTAACGTCTATGCAAAATTGAAGTTCGAGATCCTCGCCCGCCTCGGCGTAACCACGGCTGTTCGTGCCCAAAGGTTTCACGCATGGTCCTTCACGATGGATAAAGCCACCCGAAGCCAGATGTATGACCTCATCCACCTCGCCCGGAAGTGGCTACAACCCGAGATCAACTCAGCAAGCCACATCGTGGAACGGTTGGTCATGGACCAGTTCTTGAGGAAACTTCCCTCTGCCTTACGCCGTTGGGTCAGTCGGAGTGACCCCCACAATGCGGATGAGCTTGTGGCCCTTGTAGAAAGGTACAGTGCAGCAGAAGAGCACCCGCAACCCACAGTCGTGGAGCAACCCCACTATCCGAGGTTCCAGGACTCTTCCAGAGACGGTAAAAGGGTACCGGGGTTAAGGGGCGCTGAAGAGCGGCGACCACCTTCACGCCGCTCCAGCAACAGTGGTTCGCACACTAAGGGCAATAGCCAACATGGGGAGCCGGGAAAAGGCTCTAAGTGGGACACAGACTATGTACCTAAATGTGTAAATTGTCATGAGAGGGGCCACACAGCAAAAATCTGCCCACTAAATGATGAGCCCATGCAATGCAACAGCGTGGAACCTTATTCGCTGTTGTCCCAATGTATGGGCCCTAGCCCAGAGGACCCCTTGAATAACCATCTGTGGGCATTTGTAAAGGTTAATGGTAAGAGGGTTCGGGCACTTCTTGACTCTGGGAGTATGGTCACACTAGTGTCCGAATACCTATTGCCCATTAAGAAGAAACAGGTAAACAGTTCACAAAGAGTGGCAATTTGTTGTATACATGGGGATAATCATGAATATTCCACTGTTGATGTTTTTTTTGAAACAGAATTTGGTTCTTTAGATTTCAAGGTGGGTGTTGTACCCAAACTGGCACATGATGTGTTAATAGGGACCGACTTTCCCCATTTTCTAAAAATGTGGTCCCCAGCTCAGAATAGCGCCCAGAGTTCAATAGCAGACCATAACGAAGTGTTAGAAGAAACAAATCCTTTCCCTTTTTCAGAAATGGAGGTTGACGAGGGCCCAAATAAGAAGGGGGAAAAGGAGGAGTGCTGTGAAATTCCCTTCCCCATCACTACTTTGGTAGGGAATACCCCAAATCAAGATGTTGATCAGGCACTTACCACCCCAGTACAGGATAAGACCCTTGCTGACCTAGAGGTCAGTCCTGGGAGTTTTAAGAAGGCCCAGTGGGAGGACCCCACATTAGCGGTAGCAAGGGGAAATATACGGGACCAGAATAGTACTCATGGCCAACCAGATAGGTCACTTGCTTACCCCTACTTCGAGGTAGAGAACGACCTAGTATATAGGGTTGATAAAAGAAAATCAGTTACAACTAAACAATTGTTGGTACCACGGACATTCCGTAACGTAGTATTACACCTCGCACATAGTCATCCATTGGGGGGACACCTAGGGGTGGAAAAGACAAAAGAAAAGGTTCTCCGAAGCTTTTATTGGCCTGGGGTTCTGGCAGAAATTACAAACTATTGTTCCTCATGCCCAGAATGTCAGATCACCGCCCCGTTCAAAGCATACCGCAGCCCATTGGTACCCCTTCCCATAATAGAGGTACCATTTGACCGGATTGCTATGGATCTAGTAGGACCCCTAATAAAGTCTGCTAGGGGACATCAGCATATATTGGTAATATTAGATTATGCTACCCGATATCCGGAGGCAGTTCCCCTACGTAGCACCTCTGCTAAAAACATAGCAAAAGAGTTAGTACTTCTGTTTTCCCGGGTCGGAATTCCTAAAGAGATCTTATCTGACCAGGGAACACCATTTATGTCCCAAGTAACAAAAGAGCTATGTAAACTCCTAAAAATCAAGCATCTCAGAACCTCAGTCTATCATCCACAAACAGATGGTTTAGTGGAAAGGTTCAATAAAACCTTAAAGAGCATGTTACGCCGGGCGGTCGATAAGGATGGGAAAAACTGGGACTGTTTGTTACCATACCTGTTATTTGCCATTAGGGAAGTTCCCCAGTCATCCACAGGCTTCTCCCCGTTTGAACTATTGTATGGCCGACATCCAAGGGGCTTACTGGATATAGCCAAAGAAACTTGGGAACACGAGGTTACCCCTTACAGAAGTGTAATAGAGCATGTTGCCCAAATGCAGGACCGCATTGCTGCAGTCCTACCCATAGTGAGGGAACACATGGAGAAAGCTCAAGAAGCACAAAGGAATACGTATAATAAGGGTGCTAGGGTCAGAATTTTTTTTCCAGGTGATAGGGTACTAGTTCTGGTTCCCACCGTGGAGAGTAAATTCCTTGCTAAATGGCATGGGCCATATGAGGTCTTGGAAAGAGTGGGAGAAGTAAATTATAGGGTAAGGCAGCCAGGTAGGAGGAAACCTGAGCAAATTTACCATATAAACCTACTCAAGCCCTGGAAAGATAGAGAGGTCTTGTTAACCCTAGTACCCCCAGGTCCGTCAGAGAATCAAGAAACTGACCCAGAGGTTAGCATAGCTGAAACACTGTCCGTGCATCAGAAACGAGAGGTCCAGAGTTTAGTGAGAAGGAACAAAGAAATCTTCTCTACACAGCCAGGTAAAACTAACGTAATTAAACATGACATAGTCTCTGAACCGGGGGTCCGAGTTAACCTTAAACCGTACCGAATCCCAGAGGCCAAGAGAGAGGCTATAAGTTTAGAGGTTAAAAAAATGCTAAAACTAGGCATAATTGAGGAATCCCAAAGTGGGTGGAACAGCCCTATAGTTTTAGTCCCAAAGCCAGACGGTACAACAAGGTTTTGTAATGACTACCGGAAACTAAACGCGGTGTCAAAATTTGATACTTATCCTATGCCCAGGGTGGATGAACTTGTAGAGAGACTGGGCAAAGCCCGATATCTCACAACCCTAGACCTAACAAAAGGGTACTGGCAGGTTCCCCTCACAGAAAGGGCAAAAGAAAAAACAGCCTTCTCAACCCCAGACGGCCTCTTTCAATATAAGGTGCTGCCTTTTGGCTTACATGGAGCTCCCGCCACATTCCAAAGAATGATGGATAAAATTTTAAAACCACATGTTCGGTACGCTGCCGCCTACCTGGATGATGTGGTAATCCATAGTGAAGATTGGCAGTCCCACCTTCCAAAGGTCCAAGCTGTGCTCGACGCAGTTCGGTCTGCTGGACTAACTGCTAACCCCGCTAAATGCACTATTGGTCTGGAGGAGGCCAAGTATCTGGGGTATTCTATTGGTAGAGGGTTACTCAAACCACAAACACTCAAAGTAGAGGCGATACAAAATTGGCCAAGGCCAGTCACAAAAAAACAAGTAAGGACCTTTTTGGGGTTAATTGGCTACTATAGGAGGTTTATTCCCAATTTTGCAACTAAGGCAACCCCACTAACCGACCTCACAAAAGCAAGAGGACCGCTAATGGTAAAGTGGTCCCCCGAAGCCGAACAGGCCTTTAGAAGCCTGAAAGAAGCTCTCTGTGCCCAACCAGTGTTGGTCACACCTGACTTCTCCAAAGAGTTCGTAGTCCAAACCGACGCATCTGAGGTAGGGCTGGGGGCGGTACTCTCCCAGGAGTCTCAAGGGGAGGAGCACCCCATCCTTTATTTAAGTAGGAAACTAAATCCCCAGGAGAAAAATTACTCCATAGTCGAGAAAGAGTGTCTCGCAATAAAGTGGGCTGTAGAGACACTCAAGTATTATCTGTTGGGGAGAAAGTTCCGATTGGTCACAGATCATGCACCCCTTACCTGGATGTGTCAAAATAGGGAGAAGAACGCTAGGGTGACCAGGTGGTTCCTAAGCCTACAGCCCTTTAAATTTTCTGTGGAACACAGGTCGGGGCACAAACATGGCAATGCCGACGGGTTGTCAAGGATGCACTCCCTAATATCCATGGTCGCTCACCCCTCGAGGTCTGAGCTGGGGGGGAGGATATGTGACAGAAACCAGGGGTTGGTAATAAACTCCATATACAGGGCTCCCAGGATACTGAACAGTTTCTGTCCTGTCTAAGCTGAACAGGGCAGCCTCGTGGTACAGGCACTCCATTCCACAGTTTGTCTGCTGCCTGTTTTCTGTCACCTGTTATGCTGATTAGAGTTCAGGTATATAAGACCTGTTTCCTGTTTCCTCTGGGCCCCGCCCAAGAGCCTGGAAGGCTGCTGAACTGCAGAGGGGTGAGAAAGCCTCTTTCCCAAATCGCTTCATTCATTCTGTTAGTTTGTCTAAAGACTGCAAAGGTACTTATTTTGTTGGTGGAAGTGGACAAGCCACTTCCAACTCTGAGTCAGGGACATCTAAGTTTAAGTTATCGCTCAGACGAGCAGCTTTTTGTTTGGCTTTGTTTTCTGTTTAAACTGTGGCAGTCTCAGTGCCTGGGACTGAATAAACCAGGCATAGCCTGTTTAAAGGAACAGTACGTGACGTCTCATCATTTAACCTACCCTAAAAGACCGTGTTCTAACAGTCCCGGACAGACGGCGGAGCCCCGGAGTAAGCCGTTTGTCACAATATATATATATATATATATATATATATATATATATATATATATATATATATCTCTATATTGTGATGTCCCCACCACGCTGCAGTCTCTTTTATCCAGATCAAAGGCAGGGAAACGTAGTGTTGATGCACAGGAGGGTTTATTTGCCAGGTACAAAGCAGGAACAGGGTTAACTTATAAGATAAAACAGAAACAAAAAGCCTAACTCCTTTTCAGAGTTCTGACTAATACAGCTTAGTCCCTAACTACCAGTGGGGAAAACTAAGTTCTTTCCCCACTTTAGACACTGTACCTGCAGCTTCCCTTTGCAGTATCTCACAGGGCTGTCTGTGTGTGTGCCTTCAGACCAGCACAGCAGCAGCCCAGGAAGCTGTCTGTGCTGCCTTTTAACCTTGAAGCTCATTAATTAAGGCTTAGGTGAGAGTGAAGGGAACACACCCTGGAAGGTGCTGGGTCCTATGTACCTCCCCTCAAACACCTTTTGCTTCAATATATCACATATCCCCCCCCCCCCCCCCCATTGCTCAATCGTTATCGGGTGAGCACTTGAAAATAGGGAGGTGTATACTCGGGACAATGCATCAGCATTTCCATGTTTGGAGCCTGGCCTGTATTCAACTGTGAACTGGAACCCCTGGAGACTCAAAAACCAGCGAGTTACCCGAGCATTCTTTTCCTTATTTTGTTGCATGTACTTTAAAGGTGCATGGTCGGTTATTAAGGTAAATTTTCTCCCTAATAAATAATATTTTAGAGTCTCTAACGCCCATTTGATGGCCAAGCCCTCTTTCTCAACTACGGCATATCTCTACTCATGGACAGTTAGCTTTCTGCTGATATAGATGATGGGGTGTTCCTCCGTTCCGACTCTTTGTGACAGGACCGCTCCTATCCCTACATCGGAAGCGTCACACTGAACCTGAAATTCCCTGGTGAAGTCTGGGGTGATCAGGACGGGATGAGCACATAAGGCGTCTTTTAAGCTTTGGAAAGCTTTCTCCACCTGGTCAGACCACTTCACCATGACTGAACTCTTCCCTTTCGTTAGGTCGGAGAGAGGGGTTGAGAGGATGGCAAAGTCTGGTACAGATTAAAGCGACGGTAGTAACCGGCCAGGCCGAGGAAGGCTTTAACCTGTTTCTTAGTTACTGGTCTCGGCCATTCCCTAATTGTCTTCAGCTTTGCCACCTGTGGTTTCACAAGCCCTCTACCAACCGTATACCCTAAGTACTTGGTCTCTTCTAAACCGATGGCACACTTAGCAGGGTTTGCCATCAGACCCGCTTCCTCCAGGGAGTCTAAAACTGCCTGTACTTTTCCCAGGTGAGAGTCCCAGTCATTACTGTGAATGATCACATCATCCAGGTAGCTCGCGGCATAGTCTGTATGGGACTTCAAAACCCGGTCCATCAATCTCTGAAAGGTTGCTGGAGCCCCATGTAGACCGAAGGGTAGGACCTTATATTGGTATAGCCCGCCTGGTGTGGAAAATGCCGTTTTTTCTTTAGAAGCCTGTGTTAGAGGTACCTGCCAATACCCCTTAGTCAGATCAAGGGTAGTTAAGTATCGGGCATCACCTACCCTGTCTATCAGTTCGTCTACCCGTGGCATAGGGTATGTATCAAATTTGGAGACTGCAGTTAGTTTCCTAAAATCATTACAGAACCTGATCGAGCCATCCGGTTTCGGAACCAACATGATAGGGCTCGACCAGTTACTGAATGACTCCTCGATTACGTCGAGGTCCAACATTTTCTGCACATCCTCTTTAACGGCCTGTCGCCTAGCCTCAGGTAGTTTATAGGGCTTAAGATGTATGACCTTCCCAGGTTCTGTATGGATGTTATGCTCAATAACCGAGGTTCTCCCGGGTACAGGGGAGAAAACTCGGGCATTGCGCACAAGAAACTCCTTTACCTCCTGTTTCTGAGGGCCAGACAAGGTGTCAGCAACTTTCACTTCAGGAACAGAAGGTTCCCTAGATGGTACCGTCCGAACTACAGAAACCAACGCTTCCCTCTCTTTCCAGGGCTTTAGGAGATTCACGTGATACAACTGTTCTGGCTTCCTCCTCCCGGGCTGACTGACTCTGTAATTGACCTCTCCTACTCTTTCTAGGACTTCGTAGGGTCCCCGCCAGGTGGCCAAAAATTTACATTCTACTGTAGGTACTAGCACTAACACTTTATCTCCCGGCCCAAACACCCTAAGTCTGGCATTCCTGTTATAAGAGTTCGGATAGGTAGAAAAAATTATTTTAGGGTGCTCAACCCAGATGAAATCCATCAAAGCTATAAATCAAAACCCTGGAGATACCAGTGGGAGTGGGTGGGTACAATATAGACTTTTGTAAGCATAATGACAGTTGTCCAACTTAACCATGACAGTCTAAACCCATAAAGAAACCCACTCACGTCATCTCCAGGGGTGTAGTGCAGGCGTGCCAGCCATGAAGGAATCCACAGTCCAGGTGAAGGCAAAAGAAAGATGAATGGCGCACAGCCAGGGAGCCAGGTGTAGGATAAAACTGCTATTCTTTATTGTGCATGCAGGAGGACAGGCAACCCCCTTGGGGAACAAACAGGAACCTCCTACGCGTTTCGGACCTGGGGGTCCTTTATCAAGGAGTACTCCTTGATAAAGGACCCCCAGGTCCGAAACGCGTAGGAGGTTCCTGTTTGTTCCCCAAGGGGGTTGCCTGTCCTCCTGCATGCACAATAAAGAATAGCAGTTTTATCCTACACCTGGCTCCCTGGCTGTGCGCCATTCATCTTTCTGTTATAAGAGTTCTGCTGTGAACTCTGGGCTTGCTGCATGTGTTGTCGCACAATCGGCAACACTGCTGCAATGCGATCCTGCATCTGGGAAATATGCTCGATTATGCTACGGTGGGGTGTTGACTCTGTTTCCCAGGTCTCTTTGAGCATATCCAGTATACCTCGTGGGTGTCTCCCATACAACAACTCAAAAGGGGAGTAACCTGTAGATGCCTGAGGGACTTCTCTTCCGGCAAACAATAAATACGGCAAGAGAAAATCCCAGTTTTTACAATCTCGGTCTATGGCCTTCTGTAACATATGTTTAAGAGTCTTGTTAAACCGCTCCACTAGGCCGTCGGTTTGCGGGTGATAGACCGGGGTGTGTAAATGTTTGATATTCAACAACCTGCATAGCTCTTTCGTAACCCGGGACATAAAAGGGGTTCCTTGGTCTGTTAATATTTCCTTTGGGATCCCGACCCGAGTAAACAACAACATTAATTCTTTGGCTATGCCTTTAGCAGATGTATTCCGGAGGGGAACCGCTTCCGGATATCTTGTGGCATAGTCTACAATGACTAGAATATGTTGATGGCCCCGTGCTGAATTTGGTAATGGGCCTACCAGATCCATTCCGATACTTTCAAAAGGAACTTCAATAATGGGCAAGGGTACTAACGGACTACGGAACGATTTTACTGGTGAGGTCATTTGACACTCTGGACATGTCTCACAATAACGTTCTACGTCTTTGTGTAGACCCGGCCAGTAAAATCACGTCTTTATTCTATCAGTGGTTTTCTTTACCCCTAGGTGTCCCAGGTCCATTACCTGGCTTCTAAAGGGCTTTGGCACCAGTAACTGCTCTAACCTATCAGGGTCATCTCTTTCCACCCTATATACCAAGTCATTGTTGTAGATAAAGTAGGGTGGTGATGGCGTAACCTCAGGGTTAACTGGTACCCCATTTATGCTCACTACTGTGGCTTTGGCGTTTACTAGCGTCAAATCGTCTAGTTGGGCAGAGGCAAACTTTACGGGAGCAACCTGTAAATCCTGAAAATCTAGTTCTGGAGTGTCCTCAACCTCAGGTCCTTCACCTGCCATAACCTCTAATACAGAACCAAGGTCTACTGGATCGGGAACCTCAGACCTCAAGGGCACATCCTGAACACAATCAGACTTCCTTTCCCACAGTTCCCAAAACCATGGGAAATCCTGACCCACTAGTACCTCATACATCAGATTCGGCACTACCCCGACCTGATGATGTACTGGGCCGATGGGGTTTTCTATGTACACTGGTGCAGCCGGGTAAGTACGATCATTCCCATGGATACAGGTTACCTGTAAGGAGACCCCTGGTAGAAACCCAGACTGGACTAGATGTGCAGCGACCAACGTAACTGTACTACCAGTGTCAAGCATTGCACTTACAGGTATCCCATCTATTTTGACTTCACATATCCTATTCCTCTCTAAATGACCTTTCTCTATCACAGTCTGCTTAACAGCAGGAACCCCGCCCGAAAAATACCCCACAGAAATGTCACATTGCATTCGGTCAAGGTTCATAGGGCAAACTGCTGCCACATGTCCAAGTTCATGACATTTGTAGCACTCAGTGTACTTCCCAAAACTGGGTTGGGGGTTTTTCTCCAGTCTATTGGAAGGAGTGGGGCTAGAGTCCCTTCTATGGGCCGTGGGATTTCCATCTCCTTTATGGGAGTCTATGAGTCCCTGTGGGCCACTATGCCGAGGAACAGTCTTATCGGACCTCCAGATGTGCGGGGACCTGCGACCGGGAAACTCATCGGGACTTGTATTCCGGACCATCTCCTCAGCAGCAAAGTGGCGTTCCACTAAAGCGACCAACTGCTCTGCGCTTTGGGGGTCATTCTGGCTGACCCACTTCTGAACGGTGCGAGGAAGACCCCTCAGGAACAGGTCTATGACGACCCTTTCGACGACGGCGGCGGCTGTACATTCGTCAGGCTGGAGCCATTTCCGCGCAGAGTGGATGTGGTCGTAGATTTGGGAGCGGGGAGCCTTTTCTGCATCGTAACGCCAGGAGTGGAACCGCTGGGCCCGAACTGCGACAGTGACACCTAGCCGTGCCATAATCTCAGCCTTCAGGGTTTCATAGTTTTCTGCCTGCTCTGGCTCCAAGTCATAATAGGCCTTCTGCGAGTCCCCCACCAGGAAAGGAGCAATTATCAATCCACATGCCACCAACCTATCATTGATTTGCACATACAGTGTTAACAACAATCTATTAGTTTAAATATTATATTTACTTATGGTACACTGTTTTGAGCAACAAGATCAATATAGGTTGGTTTGATCGGTATGCTGAACCTTATGACGCACAATACACCAATATAGGTAAAGCGTCCTTGGGCAATTACAGCAAGGTAACTGACTCTTTATTAAGGCCAATCTTTGTCAGGTGCTATTGCCGTTGTATTTAGGCATAGCATAAATTTATTAAACACTGTGGCCGTCTACCACCTCCCCATCCCTTCCCGCAAAAGTACATTATATGTTGTTAATCACTAATTACTATATGTTAAGAACCTATTTTATGTATATTATAATTAAATGTTAAGTTTTAATTGCCAAGGAGTGCAATTTCAAATGGGCTTCTAGTTGGTTGGCGTCGGCAACAAAAATGCTTTCTCCTTCCAATTGTTGTTAGTTTAAGGAGCAATTATTCCAGCCCACTGCTCAACTGGCCACCCTTCGCGCACTGCGGTGTGCACGAAAATTGACAGGTACGCCTGAACGTCATCGTCCATCGTCATCTTCTGAATAAGGTGCGATTTTACCTGGTGAGCGACCTGTGGGGCCACGCTAGTCCGGACAATAATTTTCTCCCCCAAGACTCGGAGCTCTCGGTGTAGGCAAAGTTGCGCCTCGTGTTGTTCTTCCTTTAGCGTCTGATGTAGGGACACTGACATCTACTTTACTAACGCCGCAGTACTTTCCGTTTGTGACTTTGCAATCTGTTGTAAGCTCTCATTATGGGATTTTGACATCTCCTGCAAACCCCGCAACAGAATAGCAGCATTTTCTGTTTTCTTGTACTGGAGCGAGGATAGAAACGCCTCCATTTTCCACTTTCACTGCCTTGTGGACTGCCCGCATTAAACTCCACCAATTGTGATGTCCCCACCACGCTGCAGTCTCTTTTATCCAGATCAAAGGCAGGGAAACGTAGTGTTGATGCACAGGAGGGTTTATTTGCCAGGTACAAAGCAGGAACAGGGTTAACTTATAAGATTAAACAGAAACAAAAAGCCTAACTCCTTTTCAGAGTTCTGACTAATACAGCTTAGTCCCTAACTACCAGTGGGGAAAATTAAGTTCTTTCCCCACTTTAGACACTGTACCTGCAGCTTCCCTTTGCAGTATCTCACAGGGCTGTCTGTGTGTGTGCCTTCAGACCAGCACAGCAGCAGCCCAGGAAGCTGTCTGTGCTGCCTTTTAACCTTGAAGCTCATTAATTAGGGCTCAGGTGAGAGTGAAGGGAACACACCCTGGAAGGTGCTGGGTCCTATGTACCTCCCCTCAAACACCTTTTGCTTCAATATATCACAATATATATATATATATATATATATATATATATATATATATATATATATATATATATATATATATATACACACACAGTGGTTGACAAATCACCAAAAAATCTACTCGCCACACAAAAAAATCTACTCGCCACCTAGTACCAAACATGTGCTGCTTGGGCCAATATTTACTCGCCCGGGGGTTAAATCCACTCGCCCGGGGCGAGCAAATGTATAGGTTTGTCGAACACTGTATATATATATATATATATATATATATATATATATATATATATATATATATATATATATATATATATTGTGACATAGTCCAAAGATGTTAGGCAGCTTTCTGCCCCGTTTTAGAGCAGAAAGTGCAGGAATAGTTAAAAATGATCCGTTCCACAGCTTCACATTAACTCAGGCAGCTGGATGGAAAATCCAGACCACAGATTACAATGGCTCTAGTTCTCCCTCACCTGCTCTTCTAATCACATGCACAGGTACTTAGAGCAGAGAGGTTTTGCATTTCACTCTCTCTCCTTAGAGCCTGGGGGCTGGGGGTGTCGCTGCTCCCCTGCATCCAGTGTCGGGGTTGACGGCCCCTCCACGTATCACAGTACCAGAGGATTTGCCTGGACACCACAAAACAGATAAGCCAAACAAAGATGTATTACTGTTTGTAATGGACTATGCTGTATCTAGTGACCCTAATTGAGAGGGCATTGTTTTAAACTGGGGGAACCAGGTTAGTTGGCCCAGCAGCAGTTAGAGGCTGATTCTATGTGTAGTTAGATCCCTGAAAGGGATAGGATTTTGTTTATATCATTTGGTTTCTTTTTACTTGAAATAACAGTGTGGGAAATACTGTAACAATGAAATGAGTGAACTGCTGAATGAAAGTATCTGAGTACCTCTAACCTACACATGTTAAAGCTGCAGTACCTTACTTGGATGAAAATAAAGCAGGCAGAAGCCTGAGTTAAGCAGCTTAATACTTTGCATGATCCTGTTTTTGTATTAAATAACCCTAGAAGACTGTGTCGGGAAGAACCCAGACAGACGTCAGCACTACAAAAGAGGGGCGTTTGTCACATATGGTGGAGAATGCGGGTCGACACTAAAAAGTCTGTGGGTTTGCAAATAAATGCGGGGGTTTAAAATGGCCGCCCAGCTGAACTAAAGTACAGATGCTATGAGTGAAGTCTGTCCCACTGTGTATATCAGTTGTGCTTCTAGCATACACAGAGAATGTGCGAAGTGTGGATGCAATAGCACTTGAACCCAAACAGAAAACCAAAATGTTTTGCTGAAGAAAAAAAAAAAAAAAAAAAAAAACATTTTTTGCATCTAGCAAGTGCTGTTTGTAAAGCTAATGCCTTTTTGCTGAAGTGAGTGAATTTGCAGCTAGCAAGTGCTGTATGTAAGTTGCTGAAGTGAGTGAAATTGCCGCTAGCAAATTGTCTCTGCCGGGTTTATAAAATGGCCGACGTGGAATGTTTGTTTTGCAATGCACGTAATCTTGAAAAACAGTGTCCCTTCAGGCCATACGATGATGATGACTACGACTCGTATGTGGCCCCTGGAGGAGAGCCGTACCCACAGATGAATTTAGTATGCTGGGCCTGTCATGAAGTAGGTCACATGGAAGATGTGTGTCCCAAAATTTTCAAAGACAAACAGCTGCAAAAGCAAGCAATGCCCTGTGAGTGCAAGCAAGATGTGGAAGCTGATACCAGTGAGTGTGTGCCCAGTACCACTGATATCTCTGGAGCTAATAAAGCAAAAAGAAAGAAGAAGAAAAAGAAAACGGTTCCTCAAGTCACAGGGGAAGTGACCGAGCCACTTGAACCTGCGCTGTCAGCACATGCGTCAGAAAGGCGCCGGGATGTGCTGCATACCGGAGTGACCAGCAGAATTGTCACGGGAACAGTGGCAAAGGAAAAGGAGGAGCAAAGGGAAGCTGAATCCTTGAACCAGGATAAAGAGGCTTTGGTTTCTGCACTCCAAGCTGCCCGCCATGATTATGAAGTCCTGCGGCAGGGATTGATGAAGGAGCGAGAATGTTGGAAGAAGGAGAAAGAATCTAACAATAAGGTGCGAGAATGTTGGAACAAGGAGCGAGAAGCGAACGCCGAGTTACAGAGGTGTATACTCCCAGCTTTACAAGAGCACGAGGCTTTGAAGAAAACAGAGTCTCTCTTACGGAGTGAGCTGGAAGAGGTGACGACTAATCTGGAAAAGGCCAACACCGTAATTGCCACCATGGATGGAAAACAGATTAAGTCTGACAAATTGATTGCTATTCTAAAACAGAAATACGGGAAGACTCTACAAGAGGTTCATGCGCTCAGCACAGAGGTGCAACACTTACGCCTGGAGGGCCACGGTCTGAACACAGAGCTGGGAATGTTGAAGCAAACCCATGAGAATGCCCTAAGTGAGTTAGAGACTGTAAAGCAAGAAAATGAGACTCTAAAATTGGAAAATTCAGATTTGACTGACCAAGCAGAAAAAGTAAAGAAACAGTTGACTCAGGAAAAATTAGAAGTGCAGGAAGCACTGATGCACATTCAGAGCCAGCACCAGGAAGAAATGGACGCTCTGAGAACAGAATTGCGACATGTATGCACAAAACAGAATTCTCTCGTGGAGGAACTTAACATTTTGAAAAAGGAGAAAAGCATTAGAATAATTCAGAAGCACTGCAAAGCTCTTGTCCAAGGAAGAAGGGAAAGAGAAAATTATCGGCGTAAACGCGCCGCAACTATCATCCTACAGGCTGCCTAGAGAGGGATGAAAATTCGTCGGTTCAATCACCGGAATAAAGCAGCCTGTGTTCTTCAATCATTTTACCGTGCCCGCATGGTACGAAACAGGTTCCTCATTATGAAAGGAGCAACTATAAAAATCCAGTCTCTGACTAGGATGACACAGAACAGGATTCGCTATCAAACCCTGAGAAATGCGTCACTGGTTATCCAGCGGTACTTCCGCCTGAATAAATGTAGACCTCAGGAAAGAGAGGTCCAAGACTACATGCCTGCCGGCTGCAAAGGTAAAATACCACAGGGTACAGCCGGAGTTAGTGAGAGCCCCATCAAGGTGAAGGTGCTCCAGGTAATCAGTGCTTCATCTTCTAAGTACCATAAAGGTTCAAAGGTCGCAAATCAAAAGCGACGAAGGTCAACGCTGGCCTTGAATTTTTCCGGATCTCGCCACTCTGGGCCACAATATAAAGACAAAGACTATCCGGCCCCAGAGTTCCGTCAGAAGCTAAAGAAACAGTCCAGTCATTTGCAGTTTGCAGCGGCCTATGAAATAAAGTCAGGAAATGTAATGGACTGGAAGTCAAAGAAAAAAAAATGTGTTTGGGGAATTGACCGATATTTTTTTTGTTATTACACGTGTGGACTATGTCACGGACACTTAACTATGCAAATAAGCTATTGTAGTTAAGGTATATTAGGCCTCTAGAATAAGCATTTTGTCAATGTTACAGTGTTATATTGGTTCTCTGTGTTGAAAATGTAGCTAAACTACAAATTAATATACAGGGTTGATGGCCCTTTCGGTTGGTAAATATATAATGAGGTTCATATTCTACAGTAGAAAAACCCAGGGAGATAATAGAAATTGTTTGGTTTTGTGAATATATTTAGCATATCCTGGGTTGTAAGAATGTGTGCTAGACACTTATTTTTCAAAATAGTTCCCTAATAGAGAGCAACAAAATATGTTTGCCAAGTATAGTCTCTTATGACGAAACCTATTGTCCATAATTGCCATGGAAAAAGTTCATATTCGTATCATGTGAATACTTAATGTTGTACTGAGGAGTTAGCTCAAGTATTTCAGGTAGGACGCTCACCCCAGTGAGGTCCATGGCCGCTCACCCCAGTAGGTGTGAGCTGGGGAGGGGGATATGTGACATAGTCCAAAGATGTTAGGCAGCTTTCTGCCCCGTTTTAGAGCAGAAAGTGCAGGAATAGTTAAAAATGATCCGTTCCACAGCTTCACATTAACTCAGGCAGCTGGATGGAAAATCCAGACCACAGATTACAATGGCTCTAGTTCTCTCCTCACCTGCTCTTCTAATCACATGCACAGGTACTTAGAGCAGAGAGGTTTTGCATTTCACTCTCTCTCCTTAGAGCCTGGGGGCTGGGGGTGTCGCTGCTCCCCTGCATCCAGTGTCGGGGTTGACGGCCCCTCCACGTATCACAGTACCAGAGGATTTGCCTGGACACCACAAAACAGATAAGCCAAACAAAGATGTATTACTGTTTGTAATGGACTATGCTGTATCTAGTGACCCTAATTGAGAGGGCATTGTTTTAAACTGGGGGAACCAGGTTAGTTGGCCCAGCAGCAGTTAGAGGCTGATTCTATGTGTAGTTAGATCCCTGAAAGGGATAGGATTTTGTTTATATCATTTGGTTTCTTTTTACTTGAAATAACAGTGTGGGAAATACTGTAACAATGAAATGAGTGAACTGCTGAATGAAAGTATCTGAGTACCTCTAACCTACACATGTTAAAGCTGCAGTACCTTACTTGGATGAAAATAAAGCAGGCAGAAGCCTGAGTTAAGCAGCTTAATACTTTGCATGATCCTGTTTTTGTATTAAATAACCCTAGAAGACTGTGTCGGGAAGAACCCAGGCAGACGTCAGCACTACAAAAGAGGGGCGTTTGTCACAATATATATATATATATATATATATATTCTGCAATATATAAAGCAGAAAATAGCCGTGTTAGTCTAGTTGCGATAGTGCAGAATAAATGAGTTCTTCAGTATTAGGTGATACCTTTTTTATTGGACTAACAATTTATGTCATAGGACAAGCTTTCGAGAGTTATCCTCTCTTTTTATTGCTTGACCTGAAGAAGAGAGGAGAACTCTCGAAAGCTTGTCCTATGACATAAATTGTTAGTCCAATGAAAAAGGTATCACCTAATACTGAAGAACATATATATATATATATATATATATATATATATATATATATATATATATATATATATATATATATATATATATATATATATATACACATACATGCAATACATACATACATTACATACACACATACACACCTTTACTTACAAGTGCGTTTCAGTGGGAAGAATTGTACTTTGCTCCTGCTAATTTCATACTATTTACTTGGGCAGCTGAGAGTCCAAGGGCCACATCAAGGTGATTTGCGGGCTGCATTTGACCTGTGGGCTGTCCATTGAAGAGTCCTGATGTACACTGTTGTGAGCATTTCCCAAATCGTTATGTTGTCAGTCAAGAACACGGGAGACAATTTAATCTGCATAAATGATATTCAGCACATCAGAAAAGAATGCCATTCATTCTACTCTCCTGCAGCATGATTATTTTCCAAGAGTTATTTTAAAAATAATGCTGAGTGTAGACATTTATGCATCCTTAGCAATTACAACACACATGCAAACGATTTCACTACTGATGTACTGTACTGTATATGTTGATGAGTAATTAGGCAATTGAGTGAGTGTGAGTCTTACCATGATATACAGTATATGTGAAATCCTGTTTTGGGGTGGGGGGGAAAGACATAGACAGTCATTTCTCCTAAAACTATTCACAGAGAAAAAGAAACATATGAGGGTTAAAAAGCTGTGTACATTATAATTTAATCTATGTAGAACTCAAATATTGGTCCGCTAAATAGTATCACAACCTACATGCAATCTGCTTTTCTCCACGAGCGATACTGCTACTAACATGTAAACTAATAAAGTATTCAGAATTTCTTTTCAGTTTTCTTTACAAATTATAATATAATCAATTGAGAGCACACACTGTAAAACCATTATTTGTGTGAGAGCATCTGACTGCCACTAATAATTCTAGGGGAGGGAAGAAGAAATAAGTTTAGATATCCATATTGCATTAAGCTAAAACAAAATGTATATGGCTAAAAAAAAAAATATTTTTATTCAGAAAAATATATAGCGCATTTAAAACAGGTTGTTGTGATATAAATGAGCATACTGGAATGCAGTATATTCTTACATAGGATTTGGCCATACAATGTGTTTGTCTTCTTGAGCAATGTTCCATAAATTGTAATTGAAGTCTTTGCGATGTCCAACCACACATACAGTATTGTACCTGTTCCTCTCTCAGCAACCCGCTCTGTATTGTACACCCTTTCAAACACAAAGCGGTTAACACCTACCAAAAAGGATCCCTTATGCTAGTGCAGGAGTGGCCAACTCCAGTCCTCAAGGGCCACCAACAGGTCAGTCGAAGACTGAGCCACTGATTGAGCCACCAATGCTGAGGTAGGGATATCCTTAATAACCTGACCTGTTGGTGACGTCACATGACCCTGCGATGTAATTTGACGCCAGAACCAAGGTCGCAGGGGGGGGGGGGAGAGCAGGCAGGGGTGCACAGACAGAAATATTTGCGCACTCCTGGGCCAATGGATTACAGATTAACAGGGTTGGGAAATAAATATGTGAGATCTCTTGCCATTCAGTATACACATATTCTCAATTTTGGCTAATATTTTCTTTGCTCTGGCATTCACAGAAAGTAGTCGGAAAAATTGTTCTCCAGTTTTGATCATGAATTTGCCGAAAGTCTGACTTTTACCAAAATTAAATAAAATGTAGTATTTAAAAGGGCCATGTGACCTGGTGTCATTCTCTGAAGTAAGAAACATGCGCACAAATTTCTAATGCACAATCAGTTTCCAATGCACAGGATAATATCTGTGAATGTTGATGACTTTGCTTCTAGTGAAAATGTAGCGAACGTCCAAAATTCCACATTTGTGAACTCATATGATAGTTTCACACATCTCTACTAGGCAATACTGTGAGGAAGCAGGGCTCTCGCAACCCCTCCTTGTTCGGAGGCCAATGCGTCTGCCCCTCTACCTCCACAGCGGTAACCTCGCTGCAATTCTGCTCCATTCCGGCCGGCGCTGGGTCATGCGGCCGCCATCTTGCCGGGCCGTGCACAGGATGCGCTTACACAGCGCGCGTCCCTGGCTATAATTTATTCACCCCTCTGGGCTTCTGGCCACGCCCCCTGGCACTTTCTGCAGTCCCGCTCCACAGCTGATTCCAGGCAATGATAACAGCTTGCACCTATCGCAATGCGCTCCTCAGCACACCTCTGCTCTGCCTCCCTCTGCGATTGGCTCACATACCTTTATAACCCCAGTTCTCCCTTGGAATCATTGCTGTGCATAGCTTCTTTTAGTCTTGTTTGGATTTCGCCTTGTTCTCTTGTGTTCTTCAGGTTTTGACCCGGCTTGGCTTTCGCCTCCCTCTTGGGCTCTGGACCCCGGCTCCCTCCTCACTACGCAGTCTCTCTCGTCCCTCGATCTTGGCTTAAACCTCGACATCCTCTCGTATCCTTGACCCTCGGCAACCACTACGATTCTTCTATCTCCGGATCTGGCAAGTACCTTTGTTTTTATACCTTATGTCTGCTGGCCTGGCTAAGCAATCTACCACACTCCGGACACGCTTCCTCTGTTGCGGGTGCGTGTTATTATACGTCCCACCTCAGTAAAGGGACGGGTCTGGTCTGTGGGCAGCACTATTGTGACAAATACACAAAGCAGCATTGCAGGCCATCTAGACAACACCACACTTTGACAAAGAGTCCTAGAAGAGAGGGCAGCATGGCGTGGCGGGTAAACTCTTTAGCCTTGGGAGAGGGAGGGAACACAGGGTTGGCGGAAGCTGCTATCCCACAAATTCTTTTGACGAGAGTCCTGAAGGAGGTTGCACAGCACTGCGCTTCACAACTGCTTTTAGACTGAACCCCCAAAATAAAAAAATTATTAATCCCACGTACATAAATAAAATGAAAACATACAGTCTGTCTGCCTCACTTGGTGCCCCTCCTGAATCTCTGTCTGTCTCTTCCTGTCAATACTGTAATTGTAGTGTCTCTCTCTCTCTCTTTGCTCTAGGCCAGTGTTTTTCAACCATGGATCCTAGGAATCTTTGGGTTCCCCGGGCATCCCTAAAGGGTTCCCTGCAATTTTCTCATCATTTGAAAATTGTATCAAATACAGAAGAATTTACAATGCATCTGATCACAGAGTTACTATTAGAGATGGATGGGGGTCCACCAGAATTTCACTTGGGGTTCCTTAACCAAAAAAGTTTGGAAACAACTGCTCTAGTCATTGCCAACTCCTCTGCCCAACCCCCTAACTCCTGATTCACCGGGGGTAGGCATGAATGACCACTCAAAGGTGAGCAAGTGACACGGAGAGGTAGGCATAACAAACAGCATGCTGAAGTAAAGAAGCATAAGGCTGCGAACCCGCTGCGGCCGGCTGGCCGCGCGGCCGCGAACCACCAGACCCTTGCCTGAATGGTCCATGCCCCCGCTGCCTCCTTCCGGCAGGGCTGACTACGTACTGTGACGCGTCAGCCGGCCGATGCTGCAAGATCCTAGTGATTTTCCGCGCTAACGCATCACGTGGTACGCGTGAGTCAGCCAATGGGGAGGAGGGGAGGGAAGGAGCTAGATGGGAGGCGCCTTGGGCGGGGAGCAGGGAAGGAGCTGCGGGTTAAAGTGTGTGTATGTATGTATGTATATGTGTGTGTGTGTGTATGTGTATATGTGTGTATGTGTGTATGTGTGTGGGGGGTGGATGACACCACGATCAGATCCCACCCCCCTCCCTCCCACTCCCGCCCCCCTCCCGCTCCGGCTCCCTACAGACCGCATATCGCGGTCTGTGTCTGTCAGCGCCCCGCCTGTCTGCAGTGTGGGCGCGCTGACCGAGGGAGCGGGGCCTTAGCCTAAGATAACGCAGTCAAATACATGCTCATTACAAACCAGACTTTGAGCGTGCAAAAGGCAGAAAAGTACAGAGCTGAACTGATAGTGAGGTTTGAGCAGCTGAAAAGCATGGGAGACTGAGAGGCAAGCTTTTGATTTTTCAAGTTAACACATGAGTCTGGGAAGTGTTTGATATTTAAAGGCCGAGATCAGCTGTGATTAACTAATGTACCATACAAAACATTAAGGGCCCTGATTTGATATGCTGTGAAGTTGCCTTCCACGTTCTACAGAAAACTTAAATCTTTCTAAATGAATGGGTATGTATATATATATATATATTGTGACAAACGGCTTACTCCGGGGCTCCGTCGTTTGTCCGGGACTGTTTAGAACACGGTCTTTTAGGGTAGGTTAAATGATGAGGCGTCACGTACTGTTCCTTTAAACAGGCTATGCCTGGTTTATTCAGTCCCAGGCACTGAGACTGCCACAGTGCATACAACAGAAAACAGATCAAAACAAAAGCTGCTCACCTGAGCGATAACTTAACTTAGGTTTTCCCTGACTCAGGGTTGGAAGTGGCTTTTCCACTCCCAACAACAAAACAAGGTACTTTTGCAGTCTTACACAAATGAACAGAAAGATTGAACCTGTTTGGGGAAGATGCTTCTCCCCTCTGTAGTTCAGCAGCCTTCCAGCCTCCTGGCTCTTGTGGAGAGCCCAGAGCAAACAGGAAATCAGTCTTTCATACCTGATTCCTAATTAGCATGACAGGTGACAGAAATCAGGCAGCAGACAAACTCTGGTCTGGATCTCTCATCCCTCAGTTCCAGCGCTTGCCAAACTGTGGGATGGAGTGTATGTATTATAAGGCTGCACTCCCAGGCCAAACAGGATAGAAACTGTCTAGTATCCTGGGAGCCCTATATACGGAATTTATTACCATCCCCTGGTTTCTGTCACATATCCTCCCCCCCAGCTCAGACCTCGAGGGATGAGCGACCATGGATATTAGGGAGTGCATCCTTGACAACCCGTCAGCATTGCCATGTTTGTGCCCTGACCTGTGTTCCACAGAAAATTTAAAGGGTTGTAGGCTTAGGAACCACCTGGTCACTCTAGCATTCTTTTCCCTGTTTTGACACATCCAGGTAAGGGGTGCATGATCTGTGACCAACCGGAATTTTCTCCCCAACAGATAGTATTTGAGCGTCTCTACAGCCCACTTTATTGCGAGACACTCTTTCTCTACTATGGAGTAATTTTTCTCCTGGGGATTTAGTTTCCTACTTAAATAAAGGATGGGGTGCTCCTCACCTTGAGACTCCTGGGAGAGTACCGCCCCCAGCCCTACCTCAGATGCGTCGGTTTGGACTACGAACTCTTTGGAGAAGTCAGGTGTGACCAACACTGGTTGGGCACAGAGAGCTTCTTTCAGGCTTCTAAAGGCCTGTTCGGTTTCCGGGGACCACTTTACCATTAGCGGTCCTCTTGCTTTTGTGAGGTCAGTTAGTGGGGTTGCCTTCGTTGCAAAATTGGGAATAAACCTTCTATAGTACCCAATTAACCCCAAAAAGGTCCTTACTTGTTTTTTTGTAACTGGCCTTGGCCAATTTTGTATCGCCTCCACTTTGAGTGTTTGGGGTTTGAGTAAACCTCTGCCAATAGAATATCCCAGATACTTGTCCTCCTCCAGACCAATAGTGCATTTAGCGGGGTTAGCAGTTAGTCCAGCAGACCGGACTGCGTCAAGCACAGCTTGGACCTTTGGAAGGTGGGATTGCCAATCTTCACTATGGATTACCACATCATCCAGGTAGGCGGCAGCATACCGAGCATGTGGTTTTAAAATTTTATCCATCATTCTTTGGAATGTGGCGGGAGCTCCATGTAAGCCAAAAGGCAACACCTTATACTGAAAGAGGCCGTCTGGGGTTGAGAAGGCTGTCTTTTCTTTTGCCCTTTCTGTGAGGGGAACCTGCCAGTACCCTTTTGTTAGGTCTAGGGTTGTGAGATATCGGGCTTTGCCCAGTCTCTCTACAAGTTCATCTACCCTGGGCATAGGATAAGTATCAAATTTTGACACCGCGTTTAGTTTCCGGTAGTCATTACAAAACCTTGTTGTACCATCTGGCTTTGGGACTAAGACTATAGGGCTGTTCCACCCACTTTGGGATTCCTCAATTACACCTAGTTTTAGCATTTTTTTAACCTCTAAACTTATAGCCTTTCTTTTGGCCTCTGGGATTCGGTACGGTTTAAGGTTAACTCGGACCCCCGGTTCAGAGACTAGGTCATGTTCAATTACGCTAGTTCTACCTGGCCGTATAGAGAAGATTTCTTTGTTTCTTCTCACTAAATTCTGAACCTCTCGTTTCTGATGAACAGACAGGGTTTCAGCTATGCTAACCTCTGGGTCAGTTTCTTGATTCTCTGACGGACCTGGGGGTACTAGGGTTAACAAGACTTCTCTATCTTTCCAGGGCTTGAGTAGGTTTATATGGTAAATTTGCTCAGGTTTCCTCCTACCTGGCTGTCTTACCTTATAATTTACTTCTCCCACTCTTTCCAAGACCTCATATGGCCCATGCCATTTAGCAAGGAATTTACTCTCCACGGTGGGAACCAGAACTAGTACCCTATCACCTGGAGAAAAAATTCTGACCCTAGCACCCTTATTATATGTATTCCTCTGTGCTTCTTGAGCTTTCTCCATGTGTTCCCTCACAATGGGTAGGACTGCAGCAATGCGGTCCTGCATCTGGGCAACATGCTCTATTACACTTCTGTAAGGGGTAACCTCGTGTTCCCAAGTCTCTTTGGCTATATCCAGTAAGCCCCTTGGGTGTCGGCCATACAATAGTTCAAACGGGGAGAAGCCTGTGGATGATTGGGGAACTTCCCTAATGGCAAATAACAGGTACGGTAACAAACAATCCCAGTTTTTCCCATCTTTATCAACCGCCCGCCGTAACATGCTCTTTAAGGTTTTATTGAACCTTTCCACTAAACCATCTGTTTGTGGATGATAGACTGAGGTTCTGAGATGCTTGATTTTTAGGAGTTTACATAGCTCTTTCGTTACTTGGGACATAAATGGTGTTCCCTGGTCAGATAGAATCTCTTTAGGAATCCC
Source organism: Ascaphus truei (assembly GCF_040206685.1). NCBI lineage: Eukaryota > Metazoa > Chordata > Amphibia > Anura > Ascaphidae > Ascaphus > Ascaphus truei. Next base: position 115,541,356 of record NC_134486.1, on the reverse strand, counting down.
GACCCGGGAAAACAGAACTACTAACTCTTTTGCTATGTTTTTAGCTGAGGTGCTACGTAGGGGAACTGCCTCCGGATATCGGGTGGCATAATCTAATATTACCAATATATGCTGATGTCCCCTAGCAGACTTTATTAGGGGTCCTACTAGATCCATAGCAATCCGGTCAAATGGTACCTCTATTATGGGAAGGGGTACCAATGGGCTGCGGTACGCCTTGAACGGGGCGGTGATCTGACATTCTGGGCATGAGGAACAATAATTCGTAATTTCTGCCAGAACCCCAGGCCAATAGAAGCTTCGGAGAACCTTTTCTTTTGTCTTTTCCACCCCTAGGTGTCCCCCCAATGGATGACTATGTGCGAGGTGTAATACTACGTTACGGAATGTCTGTGGTACCAACAATTGTTTAGTTGTAACTGATTTCCTTTTATCAACCCGATATACTAGGTCGTTCTCTACCTCGAAGTAGGGGTAAGCAAGTGACCTATGTGGTTGGCCAGGAGTACTATTCTGGTCCCGTATATTTCCCCTTGCTACCGCTAATGTGGGGTCCTCCCACTGGGCCTTCTTAAAACTCCCAGGACTGACCTCTAGGTCAGCGAGGGTCTTATCCGGTTCTGGGGTGGTAAGTGTCTGCTCAACATCTTGATTTGGGGTATTCCCTACCAAAGTAGTGATGGGGAAGGGAATTTTACAGCACTCCTCCTTTTCCCCCTTCTTATTTGGGCCCTCGTCAACCTCCATTTCTGAAAAAGGGAAAGGATTTGTTTCTTCTAATACTTCGTTATGGTCCGCTATTGAACTCTGGGCGCTATTCTGAGCAGGGGACCACATTTTTAGAAAATGGGGAAAGTCGGTCCCTATTAACACATCATGTGCCAGTTTGGGTACAATACCCACCTTGAAATCTAAAGAACCAAACTCTGTTTCAAAAAAAACATCAACAGTGGAATATTCATGATTATCCCCATGTATACAACAAATTGCCACTCTTTGTGAACTGTTTCCCTGTTTCTTCTTAATGGGCAAGAGGTATTCGGACACTAGTGTGACCATGCTCCCAGAGTCAAGAAGTGCCCGAACCCTCTTACCATTAACCTTTACAAATGCCCACAGATGGTTATTCAAGGGGTCCTCTGGGCTAGGGCCCATACATTGGGACAACAGCGAATAAGGTTCCACGCTGTTGCATTGCATGGGCTCATCATTTAGTGGGCAGATTTTTGCTGTGTGGCCCCTCTCATGACAATTTACACATTTAGGTACATAGTCTGTGTCCCACTTAGAGCCTTTTCCCGGCTCCCCATGTTGGCTATTGCCCTTAGTGTGCGAACCACTGTTGCTTGTGCTGCGTGAAGGGGGTCGCCGCTCTTCAGCGCCCCTTAACCCCGGTACCCTTTTACCGTCTCTGGAAGAGTCCTGGAACCTCGGGTAGTGGGGTTGCTCCACGACTGTGGGTTGCGGGTGCTCTTCTGCTGCATTGTACCTTTCTACGAGGGCCACAAGCTCATCCGCATTGTGGGGGTCACTCCGACTGACCCAACGGCGTAAGGCAGAGGGAAGTTTCCTCAAGAACTGGTCCATGACCAACCGTTCCACGATGTGGCTGGCTGAGTTGATCTCGGGTTGTAGCCACTTCCGGGCGAGGTGGATGAGGTCATACATCTGGCTTCGGGTGGCTTTATCCATCGTGAAGGACCATGCGTGAAACCTTTGGGCGCGAACAGCCGTGGTTACGCCGAGGCGGGCGAGGATCTCGAACTTCAATTTTGCATAGACGTTAGCTTCGGCTGGCTCTAGATCAAAGTAAGCCTTCTGGGGTTCGCCGCTTAGGAAGGGTGCGATTAGACTAGCCCACTCAGCTTCTGGCCATCCCTCTCTCTGTGCCGTGCGTTCAAACGTGAGAAGATAGGCTTCCACATCATCCGAGGGTCCCATCTTCTGAAGGTAGTGGCTTGCCCTGGTCATTTTCGGAACTGGGGCTGCCGCTGCCAGTGGAAGGTTACTGATAGTCCCCCTCAGGATCTCGAGTTCCTGCTGTAAGCCCTGAGCGAACCGCTGTTGCTCCTCTCTCAGCAAGCGGTTTGTCTCTTGCTGGTTTGCATTTGCGTTTTGCAGGGCTTCATTCGTCTGTTGCTGGTTTGCATTCGCCTGTTGCTGGTTGGCATTCGCCTGTTGCTGGTTGGCATTAATCTCTTGCTGGGCTATTAGCAGCTGTTGCTGGGCTGCATTCATCTGCTGCTGGTTTGCATTAGTTTCTTGCTGGGCTATTAACAGCTGTTGCTGGGTTTCATTCACGTCTTTCTGGGCAGCGACATTGCGTACCAGCGCACCCACCACGTCTTCCATCTTGTTTGCAGAGGATGAAAAAAACTTTTTTTTTTTTTTTTTTTTTTTTTTTTTCAAAGTTCTTCAACCCGCAGACCCCCTAGTGCTCTGCCCGCATTCTCCACCATATGTGACAAACGGCTTACTCCGGGGCTCCGTCGTTTGTCCGGGACTGTTTAGAACACGGTCTTTTAGGGTAGGTTAAATGATGAGGCGTCACGTACTGTTCCTTTAAACAGGCTATGCCTGGTTTATTCAGTCCCAGGCACTGAGACTGCCACAGTGCATACAACAGAAAACAGATCAAAACAAAAGCTGCTCACCTGAGCGATAACTTAACTTAGGTTTTCCCTGACTCAGGGTTGGAAGTGGCTTTTCCACTCCCAACAACAAAACAAGGTACTTTTGCAGTCTTACACAAATGAACAGAAAGATTGAACCTGTTTGGGGAAGATGCTTCTCCCCTCTGTAGTTCAGCAGCCTTCCAGCCTCCTGGCTCTTGTGGAGAGCCCAGAGCAAACAGGAAATCAGTCTTTCATACCTGATTCCTAATTAGCATGACAGGTGACAGAAATCAGGCAGCAGACAAACTCTGGTCTGGATCTCTCATCCCTCAGTTCCAGCGCTTGCCAAACTGTGGGATGGAGTGTATGTATTATAAGGCTGCACTCCCAGGCCAAACAGGATAGAAACTGTCTAGTATCCTGGGAGCCCTATATACGGAATTTATTACCATCCCCTGGTTTCTGTCACAATATATATATATATATATATATATATATATATATATATATATATATATATAATTTATGTTTATATATATATATATATATATATATATATATATATATAATGGCTATAACCTTCAGCATGTAGAAGACGTCTTCAGAGCATATTATATACAGTAAGAGCAAAAATAAGAGTACAAAAAGTACAATACTTCAATTTTTTGATTAAAAAAAACTCCATTACAGAACAAGTACACTAAGAAAGATACAAACTAGATCTGGGAGAATATTATATTAAAGGCTTGATTCACAGGTGATTCTTTTCACTGATATATTTTCATTGAGAATTTGTACACTTGTGTATACACTCCAATGTACGATCTTCTATATTTTGTACCTATAGTAACCATTCTGACTGAAAACTTGCAATTATATAGTACTGCCACTTGAAAATGTGGAGAACAATTCAAATAGAGTAAAACATGTAAAGCAATTGAAATGCTAATTAGGATAGATAAAAGCCCATTCAACTGAGTTTTGCATGATTATATTCTTGGAATAGGTAAACATGAATGCACATATCTACGTGTAGAGCCACATCTGTTGAAGTTCCTGATGAAATATTCACATATACAAATTTAAAAAGGAAAAGATATGCAGAATATCCCTGTCACGGTTCTTCGGTAGTGGGAGATAGCAAAATGTAAGTCTCATGCCCCCTAGCATAATTGCCAACATTTATGTTTTGCTTTCAGTGTAGAATATTAGGAGCTATATTAGTCACAAAGAAAAGTGTATTCTTTCGACTATAAGAATTACTGACCAGGGTTCATTAAACATGATGTTAGTGTAGCCCCCTTTTCCTATGACTAAGGGGAAACGCGTCCTGATTACCTGTATGGCTCACAGGATCTATTAAATTAAATCTATTATACGAAAACATTGGGGAATTCCTTGTATGGACCCGGTCCTTAACAAGTATGTGGAGCATGGTCTTCAGTTTGTTTTCAGACGGGCCAGAACCATTGGATCATATATTTCCCCTAGTGTTATTACTAACATTAAGTCTACATAGGCTTCTTATTCCACAAAGGGTTCTTTCCAATTCGGTGCATTTAGCATCTGCAAGTATCTGAAACCTTCTGCCTTTTTTCTTTCAAATTCATTGCACATGAGTAGTCAGAATTAAAGGCATAAAATTAACAGTTTCATTAACTGTAATAGTCGATTTGTAGTCTACCTACTCATGTGCAAATGTGGAAAAAGGTATGTAGGGAGAACCACCAGGGCTTTGAAAATTAGAATTGAAGAACACATTAGACTAATCAGAATTCAAGACCGGAATCATCCAGTATCCAAACATTTCTTCTGTTGTATTATATGCTGACTCTATGATATTATGCCATATTATGCTGAATTATGATTTTATGTATTAGGAGATCAATTATACAGATATAGAATTGTTTTGTTTTTCAGTTCCATAGATTACCATTTTTCCTGTTATTATCTTGCTGACTACATATATTTATAGTATTTTTGTCTTCTTCATTTAGGATGTATTATTATTTTTGTATACATACAGCCGCGGACCCTTTTATTCTCCAACATCTCCGAATTTTTTCGGAGATTTGTTTCCGAATGCCACGCACTTCACCTCACTTCACCACGTTCATGCCGCGGTTGATGTGTTTATTGATGTGTTTATTGATAATGGTTTGGATTTAATTGGTTGCAATTTTTCATGTATCCGCCAGGTGGCAGATATTCATGAATTGTAATGCGCATGCGCTTCAGTAATGTGTCGACTTGCAGGTGTTTAAAAAAATACCACAGTGGTCCATTGTAAATTGGCCTTGGTACTGAAGAAGTTACAATAATGTATCAATTTAGGCTTTTCATATTAAAAAATACATGCACAGTGTCTGGTGTTTTATTGTCCTGAGAGTCCCGACATGAGTGCACCACCTCAGTCCGTGTTCCAAAAACCCGACAGAACGTACGCTTATTTAATATGGGCCGCGATTAATGCAACAGATGGTCAAATTTATCAGTATTTTATCGAAAACTATGACTTTTACAAATTTTCACCAGATCCTCATGTGTGGAGGCGTGCAATAAGGAAAAAGTTATGTATCGATCCGTGTTTTTTTCGTATTGATCCCGGTGTTATTGGAGGGTATTGGTGTGTATCACCAGATTATTCCCGTATCTTTGATCATGGAGACTTCAAAAGGCGAAAGGTCATGTTAAAACCAACTAAGAAACGTCAGTCGCTGGCAAGCAATGCGCCAGCGACAGCGCCAGCTTCCAATAATGGTCCGACCGTCAGTGAAAACCTGGTGACCGGCAACCCTTGCTGTCTGTCCCCGCCCGGATACCTGCAGCCTGAGCCGGAATTCGCATACAGATTCCAGCAAGCTTGCATGTTCCAAAGCGATTTCCAGCCTCATCAGCTGTCAACTACAGGTGTAGTAGTCCCGCTGTCACCTGTCAACTACGTGTATGATCGAGAATACGGGACTGGCAGTGGCTCGGCGCCAGCTGATTGGCAAAGTCTATGGTGAGTAATGTTGCCGTATTTTATTCTGTTTTTGAAATATCAATATCAATGCACAGTCAAGCGATTCTCCTGTAAGCAATATCATTGGCTGAGCAGCTTCTACAGTAGATACTACACAATTGGTGGAAAGCTAGGTGCATGCGTATTGGAACCTTCTTGAAACGCATATGTGTGTCATCACATCGACAGTAGGCGCATGCGCATGTGAACAGGAGACGCCCCCCGATAAAATTATTGGTGGGACTGACTGTGGGAACTTCTTTAGGGGACTGCCTGACCATTACAGTAAAACTTTTACTTTTGTTTTTCCTCAGAAAAGAAAACTTTGTCATCTCATGCGGAAAACGGCAAATGGAGGGATTTCGATCGCTTTGTGTAACAATGCATGCACATTGCTGAATCGGATTAAAAAAAAACACGTACCAGAGTCTACAGTCTAGTGGCCATTGTTATTGATTAGGATAGAATACTGTAACTGAGAGCTTCATAGAAAACCTGAAACAGTATGCTGTTGTTTTCAGACCCTATAAAAAACTTTTTTATATATATACTGTGTAAGAAACCCGAAAAATAAAAAGTATGCATTTATTCTACATGTATTCCAGTACATATGTGTATTCTATACCCGTACAGCATGTATTGTTGTAATACTCTTGTGATGTACAGTACTGAGCATGCCTACAGTATACAGTACAGTACTGTACAGTATGCCTGGACAGTACTGTATGTTCTAGAAACACTGTATTTTGTTACAGTATAAAAGGAGACAATGGAACAATTTAAAACAAATCAACATTTTCTTTTATTTGTGGAGTAAGTACAAAAACATTTATTTACAAATACAATTTAAAAACATTTAAAGTGTACAGCAATTCAAAACATTAACAGGTGTATGGTTTACTGCTACTGAAAACATTTATGTACAGAAAGTCAAAACATTTACAGTAGGATGGTGTACAGAACAGTCAGTCAGGCCTGCACAACTCCAGTCCTCGAGGGCCGCAAACAGCCCCGGTTTTATCCTGAAAACCGGGCCTGTTTGCGGCCCTCGAGGACTGGAGTTGTGCAGGTCTTGTGTAAGTAAAAATATTTCTTTATTAATACAAGTTAAAACCCGCAACATCTCCTTTATTAAAGTACAGAAAGTCAAAACATTTACAGCACAACAGTATGGTGTTAGTAAAAAAAAATCTTTATTAATAAAATTTAAAACACGCAACATCTCCTTTATTAAAGTACAGAAAGTCAAAATATTTACAGTAGGATGGTGTACAGTACAGTAAGTCAGGCCTGCACAACTCCAGTCCTCGAGGGCCGCAAATAGGCCCGGTTTTATCCTGAAAACCGGGCCTGTTTGTGGCCTTCGAGGACTGGAGTTGTGCAGGTCTTGTGTAAGTAAAAACATTTCTTTATTAATACAAATAATACAAGCATAAAGAAGATGAGACGCAGAATGGGATGGAAATATGGACGTGTGAGGTTAGGACTGGACAGTACAGGAGGTTAAAGTGTTGTTTAAGAAACTGTACTGTACCTATAAAATTATTCCTTGTCATTACAGAGCGTACCCTATGATAAGGGACGTTAACAAGATCAAGAGAGTGGTCCAGGCCCAGGCATGGATAAACAGTGAAGAAACTTTCCAGGATTGCATCTTCACTGACGAGTCTACTGTATTGCCGGAGAGATTTGCCACCTTTGCATTCCACAAAAAAGGTCGCATATCTATGAAGCCGCGTCCAAAACACCCAGTGAAGATGCATGTGTGGGGGTGCCATCTCTAGGCGTGGACCAGGATGCATTGTCATCTTTGAAGGTAAAATAAGTCACACGCTTTTGCCTTATGCACTGTACTGTACTAGTGTGCAGTTTTTTGAGCACTTTTCTTTTCTTGTTATAGGAATCATGAATAAAGCTTTCTTCCAAGAGAAAATTGTGCCTGAGATTGTGGAATACATCACACGTGAGTTCCCGGATGGTCACCGTTTCTACCAGGACAACGATCCGAAGCACACCGCGTCAACAGCGCATATTCTTGAGTGCGATATCAACTGGGTGAAGACGCCAGCTGAGTAAGTGCGGTAACCGTGTCTCATTTTTTCCCAATGTTTTTACTGTGTACTTTATCTCTTTAACTAATTGTCCTTTTTTCCCCCTCTAATGACAGATCGCCAGACTTCAATCCTATCGAAATGGTGTGGCATCAGCTGAAGGACCATATCCGAAAAGTCGTGAAACCCTCCAAAAAGGATGAGTTGGCGCAAGGCATAATGAGTTTTTGGAACGATGTACTCACTGTGGAACGATGCAATAAATATATTGACCATATTGCGACTGTGCTTGCCCATTGTGATCGCGTGTAATGGGCAAGCATCAGGAAGGTAGTATGGTATAGTACTGTACTGTCGTATGGTACTATAAGTACAGTATGATACAGGTAAGTATGGCACAGATTTTTTCTTTCCTGAGAGAGCAGCACTAGCCACCTGGTTACAAAGTATTTAACAGTAGCTACATTATATAGTAGTTCCAGTATAGACTAGTTTGACAGTACTATCTGCATACTGTAGTCCAATATGGAGTAGCTATACAGTACACAATGCCATAATACAGTATGCACATAACTGCACTACTTTTTTCTTTTCTTGTCTTTTCAGAAAAAAAGGATGGACTGGGGGAGAGGGGGGGTATCATGTGTAAAGTTTGTGAACTCTGTGTACAGTTAAGTGTATCTAAACTGCAGTCATGATTTACACAAAACCTCCCCTCTCTCAATGAACCACACAGAATGAGGAAAAAGATAAAGACGGAAAATTTGTATTACTATTTTTATTATTATCAATGTGCATTATTCATGATTATCCACCGGCCCTCAATTTTCATCCCCCCCTCTCTCAATGATTATTTATATTTTTCTTTCCTGATAAAATACATATTTAATTACATTAAGCTTTTATTTCTTTGAACTTTAAATTCACTGTGAATGTGTGTGGGGGGGATTCTTCAAGAAGACATACAGTTTTAATAATTGGTTACCTTTTTAATAATTGGTTACATAATCAGATTAACATAAGGGAAAGCCAACAATAGGAAAATTAACGAATGGTGTGAGAGAGGTTGAAATGCACAATGACAAGCTTTAGAAACGGAATGGTTCTGGAGAGGTGTCGATAAGAGGTTGTAATCCTTGAGCGAGCCCTGTGTGTGTCTGCGGGGGGTGGGGAGGGGGCCTAAAGCTGCATGAAGGATTAGCTGTATTGTAGTTCAAAGACATGACATATTTTCAACAGGCAGGTCATCATAATAATTTGATCCCCACACCCCCAAATACATAAAAACCACACAAATCAACCATGTGCAGTCAAACGCACAGTGTCGCAGTCAAAAGCTACCGCACAGATTGAATATCGTAATATCAAGATGGTTTAGGCAGGCTTGTGGAGAAAATAAAAAATGACTAGAAAAAATAAATATATATATATTATTTTTTTTTGGTCACTCTTGAACTTCGCAAGCAAGCAGTGGTGATGTTATAGACGCATGCACAGTAATCATCAGCTATGTAGCTCCCTTCCCAAAGAGGATTACACGCAGGCAAAGAGAGGTGATGCTCGGCTAGGGACGATTAAAAGCACAATGACAAGCTTTAGAAACGGAATGGTTCTGGAGAGGTGTCGATAAGAGGTTGTAATCCTTGAGCGAGCCCTGTGTGTGTTTGCGGGGGGGGGGAGGGGGCTAAAGCTGCATGAAGGATTAGCTGTATTGTAGTTCAAAGACATGACATATTTTCAGCAGGCAGGTTATCATAATAATTTGAACCCCACACCCCCAAATACATAAAAAAAAACACAAAAAAAACATGTGCAGTCAAACGCACAGTGTTGCAGTCAAAAGCTACAGCACAGATTGAATATCGTAATATCAAGATGGTTTAGGCAGGCTTGTGGAGAAAATAATATTTTTTTTTTTTTGGTCACTCACTCTTGAACTTTGCAAGCAAGCAGTGGTGAAGTTATAGACGCATGCGCAGTAATCATCAGCTAGCAAGCAGGAATGTGATTGAAACCAGAAAGACACACATTCAAAGGAATGGTGTGGGAGAGGTGTACTGTACTGTAGATAAGATAAGAAGTTGAAATACTGCAGTGCAGTAAATTAGCCTGTGTGTATGCGGGGGCGAGCGAGGGGAGAGCGCTGTATATGCCGAAATGCGATACTGTTACAGTACACACCTATGCGTTTCAACAATGTTCAAATGAGACATACTGTACAGCACTGCACATGCATATATAATATGCAAATTTACAATTACTGTGCGCGCACACGCAGACTGTGTACTGACGTACTGTAGGTTGAGCTGCTAAAGTATTAGACTTTGAAGACAAAAGCTCGCGAACGCCCCCTGAGTTTTTAGACGGTATTGCAGTATTGCAGACAGCGCTAATAAAATGCTAATATTACGAGCGCTAAAATACCGGAACATATTCCGAAAAAAAAAAAAAAAAATACTGCATCTGCCCGCGGTTGTCAGAGTTGCGCCTATATGGCCACATTAGGATAAAGGCGGCCACAGCTGTATGTTTTTTGAGGCATAATAATTATATTATTACTGTTGAATCACTCTGCATTGCATTAGGTTGTTTCACTTGCACATCTTTAGTTTTTTAATTGTTTTTAACATTTTTTCAATTCTTTACTGAGTTGATGAGTCTTATCTGCTTTTTTCTTCCCTCTTTTTTGGTATTTTTTATTATCAGTAGGTTCATTAAATTGTTTTTAATTTTTTTTTCTTCAGAAGTGAGCATTCTGTTGAATACTGTTATATTCAATATCCTGTGGGATGGTCTGTGTTGCTCCTACTCTGCCTTACCAGCAGGGGGTTGATCAGCACTCTGTCCTTACTGGGTTCTGCACACTGTGTCTACAGTTTGCTTACTCCTTAAGTTTGACCCTTATGAGGATCCGTTGTTGTTTTGATCCAGGTTGCTCGGACGTTCACAGACCACATCCAATAGGGGCGCCTGCACATTGGTGTGTTTACTGTGCCGTCATGACGCTGGTTTTGGCGCGAAATGGCAGCGGAGGCATTACATTTAAAAGGGGTTTTGCAGATATTAGATGTATACTCCTTGACAAAGAACAACACGTTTGAAACGCGTAGGAGGTTTTTTCTTATGCTTTGGGCACTCCAATAAAGATATTTTTGTACCTTTGGATCCTCTACTTGCTCCTATTTGACTGTGCTCTACTTCTTTTGCACTAACCTGGATTCTGTCAGCAGCAGCACGTCTCCCCAGACCAGAATATTGTAGGCATGCTCAGAACTGTACATTACACCAAAATACAGTGACGTCACCGCTCGCCGGGACCGCCGACCGCTGACAGTAGAGATTCCCCTGCTTCTTTCCTTCTCAAAGATTTCTGAGAAAGCCCGACTCTACGCGTTTCGACGTAATGACGTCTTCATCATGTGTGTACAGCGGTGACGGCACATTCCGGAAGTGACGTCCGCGGAAGCTGGAACCAAGGAGACTGTACGAGAAGAGTTGCGCCGTAGCAAAGACCCCTTTTCCTATGCTGTTATTTCCTTCATAAGCCGTAAGCCTCCATTTGTCTTTTTATTTGATAAACTGTATTTTCTATCTACACTATGGTTGTTTTCTGCTTTCTCGAGAGTTGCTGATTTAAATACCACACCTCCGGATTGGGCTGCAGCACAGTTCCCACTTGATCTATATGCTCATTTTCCTGCTGCTTTTGTGAGTAGGAATTTGGAAGCACTTACACATTGATTTACACATTGGTTTCACAGTATCACACTATCCACTGTTTTCTTCTTTTTGGGCACTTAGCGACGCTCCCCTGGAACTTTACTCATACTGATAATGGTGAAAGGCTAGGTTGCAGACCTGTCTAAGACATGTGAATGTGCTCACAAGTGATCTTTTTATTTGCTATACACTGGCGACACACTTTATTCGAGCTTGGCTAGTCCCACGAATTCGGGTATACCCGGGTGTATTGAGGTTTGTGACTGTTTTCTGCCCGAGTGCATTGAGTTATTTTCCAAGCAGGGATTGAAGCATTTTATTCCCGCTGGCTGCAATACTGCACAGTATATATATATATACTGCATTACAATTCATGAATTTATGCCATCTGGTAGACACGCGAAGCATTGCAGCCTATTAAATCCTAATCATTATCATTTAACAGATCAGCCGCCCATCAGCCAGGCATGAACCCAGGCTGGGAAGGCAAACGCAACGGGGCTTGTCAGAGGTGAGGAGCGGCGCATTCCAGGTATCTGCCAGGTACATACCGGGTATTTGCTCGAATAAAGTGTGTCGGTGCAGTATGCAATACGGTAGAGGTTTCTTGTTGCCTTTTTCACCCACTATATATATACATATGTAACGGGTATTCCACCCCACCCAATCTCATATATAGTGTGGGTGAGTAGAACATGTAGTGTTACCGGTGTGGTGCGTATACCTGCAGGCTCACAGGAGGTCTGAGCCTCCGCTAATGAGAGCCTGGGGTGAATCCTCTGGAACGTTTCTTGGTTCAGCGCCTCCACCTATGTAGGATTCTAGGGAAGTGTAGAATGACCCTACATAGGAACCCAATCAGAAACCACACACACAGTGATTTATATTATAACTAATGACTTTACTACAAAGAATAATAATAACCTGTGTCCCTCTCACGAGGGAACACTGACAGTGACGTCTCGCAGGACGATTCCCCGACACCAGGTGATCCCACCCAGTGTCCCAAGAACCCCACCCAATGTCCCGTACTCCTACAGAGATAGTCACTGGGTGACTGCGCAGTCACTAAAACCTCTAGGCCTGTTGGTGCACATGTGATGACATAATACGGAGTGCTCGGGTCAGCAACAAGCTTCTAAAAGGATCAGTCGAGCGATGCCTCCTTCTGATCCTCCAACCGAACTCCTGCAGACAGTAACACAGTCTCTGTGGACCCCAACGTGGGTCCAACCGCTTTCCGGGAACAGCAACGTGACACACCCTGCACTATAGGCCGTCCCTATAGCACAGCATCCTTAAGTGGCTTAAGGGTCAATCTCCTAGGGCATTCGGGGTTGCCTATCCTATATAGGTAGGTCTTGTACCCACCCTACTCATAATACGGGCCCTGGGCCATGGATCCCCGGACTGGTTACCGCTATGAACCCCCCCCAGTTGCCTCGTACTACGCGCAACGCTGCCCTGGGCAATGGCTCCCCGGATTGGTTACCGCTATGAACCCCCCCAGTGGCCTCGCCACTCGCAACACGGACCCTGGGCTATGGCTCCCCGGACTGGTTACCGCTATGAACCCCCCAGCTGTCTCGTGCCACTAATTCACCTAAACGCCTGCCGCAACGCTCTGCAGACTAACCTCAGTCCCCTTTATCCCTGACTATTCCCCAGCTCTGACTACCATGAGTGATAGGGTCCATCTCTGAGACTATCCCTGGCAACACTCACTAACCTGGGGTAATACAGGGTTAACTAGGGCCTTAGTGCAGGGAGTCTCCGGCTCCTGCACCCTACCTCCTTCCTTCCTTGGGCTCCTGACTCTGACTGAACGTAGCTCCAGCCCGCCAAATGTATCCACTTGCTCCAGGACAATCCTTCAGCCCTATTGGCTCCTATGAGGCACCTGGTGCCTCCCTCGCTAAGCACTATGGGAATTGTAGTCCCTGGGCGCCTGTAATAACATTGGGGCCGCATGCGTGCCTTTCCTACACCTGCACTAACCCCTAATGGCCGCCGCAACCTCTCCCTGTCTAGCCCTACTCTCGCGCGACCCTCTAAAGGCTGGCTGTAGTCCCTACCTACTTCTGTGCATGCGCGACTCTCCTGGCCTGTTCCTGCCCTCGCACGACTCTGCCCTGAATCTGGGGCTCTAACTGCGCATGCGCGACTAAGGGGCAATGGCGGCGCCCTGCCCGCCCGGCTCCGGGAGCGCCGGGAGCCCTGCGACGCGCGGGCGGCCTTAGCAACCGGCCGCACGCGTCCCCAGCAACCCCCGAGCCGGGACCTGACGGCTCTCACCTGTTCGATCGCCGCGCGGGGCCGCCATTGGCCTCGGCGGCGCCCGCAATCGAACACCAGGTGAGGGGGGTGCTGCTCAGCAGGGGAGACCCGGCTACATCCTCCCCCTGGTGAAAAACCCAACGCCCTCGCTTGGGGAACCACATAACCTGGCATCAGTTTACACAATAAAAATTTACATTGCATAACTGTTACTCTTAGCAGATCGACTTTACCCTCACCAAAACAGGTCACATCACACCCCATAATACCCAAGGCCAGCTGAGTATCAGCTGCTTGCTGAGACCATTTGTGGGGTGCCCCTAACTGATCAGATGGGGGTACCTCACTTTTGCGTCCGTGAGCCTCCCCCAGAAAAATTTCTTGGAGAGCACACTCTAGAGTGACAGCTACTGGCTCTTCGCTACTTCCTCCCCCTGGTGGAAGGAGTAGCACAGTGTCTCTGAAGCAGACCTTTACCGGTCATCCGCGGCAGGGATGCAGTAGACCAGGAGGCCAGGACCTTTCCCGCGGTCCACTACTTGGCGAATGGCACGCTCCTTTTTGGGCTTAAAGGAGGCCAGTCTCCCTGGATCTCCCTTTACACAGTCCTTGTCCCTATAGTTTTGCGAGGCTTCCACTGAGAAGCAAGCACTGGACAATGTCTCGGTTTCACCTGGCAGGGGGGAAAAAGTAGACACCTTACCCCTGCGGTGATTCACGGTGGCCAACAGGTCCTCGGGGACGCTGTCAGTTCCCACCTTGGTGGTATCGGGACCTGCCCCCAGCACTTCTGGGGCAGTCCACTTACGCGCTGAAAACTCGGGAGAGTTGGATCCCAGTCCTGGGACCACTTGCGTCGGAGCACACGGGCTCACACTCCGCTCAGGTACCGTAGCTTTGGCCTACTTCACGGCCACCTCAATCGGAGTCGGTGGGGAACAAGGGGGTTCCTTACCACTCTGCTGGCTGACGATGGGCTTCCCTTCTTCCGGAAGGATCGACGGTAGACACTGGTCCACTCTCATCTCTGGACAGCTACCTTCTAATGAGGACACCTCCACCAGGACGCGATGCAGAGGGGAGCCCTTCGCCCGGGCGACCAGACTTAAGGAGCCATCGTGCTCCGCGGTCACCTGGAGGCTCACCCCCGACACCCCTGGGGCAGTCGACTCACCCTGGTCGTCTGTAGGTACTGGTCCCACGCCTAGGACCGATGGTACCTCTGTAGTAGGTCGGACTGACCATTGTAGGGCACACGGGCCCACAGCAGGGTCCGTATCCTCGGCATCACCGCTGGGGTGGTTCGCCGGTAGGCGCATCGCCACCGAGGGGACTTCAACCTCTTCACTGGAAACTTCTGCATGCTGGGGCACAATAGACTTCAGTAACCGCACACCGCAACATTCACAGTAGGACCACCATGTCAATGTCTCTCTAGAACAGCCGCACGTGGGGCTAAAACACTGTATGCCCATTTCTCCTTCCACCTCGACGGTCCTGAAGTCGAGGGGTCCTTGAGCCACGTTGGCTCCCTGAGCGTGGGCTTCTTGCAGGCAGGAGCATATGAAGAGAAGAGAATCTACTCCTGGCGCGCGCCAGGCCACATACACACTAGGGTGTATCCCTTGACAGTCTATCTCGGTTTCCTGCTCAGAAAGAAAATATTCTATGTCTACGACAATGCCCTCCTCCTCCTGGTGAACAGAAGGGTCTAATGGCTGTTCACGGTGCTCACTCCCCTTGGTGGAATTTAAAGGAGGGGTGTGCTCTATCACTGAGTGGCTCTGGCTCTGCACTGAGTCACTCACATTGCGGGGGCGGGGCTCTGGTTTTCCCGCCAGTCCCGGATGGTTTTCTGCAAAATCATTCTGCTCCTTGGGAGAGGTATCACGTGCACGCATCTCACTTGGACGAAGTTGCCATGGCGCGGGGTCACGTATACTAAAGGGTAACCCTCAGGGGGACACCCGGGCATAAATAACGTGGACGGTGACTCGGACGGGCATATATCCCTTGAGGATGACACGACAAAAAGCCGCGATCTCCACGGGGACGTGGAAGCTGGCTCTAAGTTTATAAGAAGAGCGTGCTGCCATCCAGGGATTTTACGCATATGCTCATAGATCTCATCTTCAGATATATTGACGGGAACTCCTTCTAAGGCCACCACACGGCGGGGACTAAGATTATTTATCCTCAAGGCCCAGGCGAGGACCTCGTGTCCGGACTTGACAACCATAGTGAAAAAAAAATAGGACTTGGACAATGTGAAAAAAATGGAACAGGGCACCCCAGGTCTATCTCAGCAGCGCCTCCAAATGTAACGGGTATTCCACCCCACCCAATCTCATATATAGTGTGGGTGAGTAGAACATGTAGTGTTACCGGTGTGGTGCGTATACCTGCAGGCTCACAGGAGGTCTGAGCCTCCGCTAATGAGAGCCTGGGGTGAATCCTCTGGAACGTTTCTTGGTTCAGCGCCTCCACCTATGTAGGATTCTAGGGAAGTGTAGAATGACCCTACATAGGAACCCAATCAGAAACCACACACACACAGTGATTTATATTATAACTAATGACTTTACTACAAAGAATAATAATAACCTGTGTCCCTCTCACGAGGGAACACTGACAGTGACGTCTCGCAGGACGATTCCCCGACACCAGGTGATCCCACCCAGTGTCCCAAGAACCCCACCCAATGTCCCGTACTCCTACAGAGATAGTCACTGGGTGACTGCGCAGTCACTAAAACCTCTAGGCCTGTTGGTGCACATGTGATGACATAATACCTGCCGAGCACTCCGGTGCTCGGGTCAGCAACAAGCTTCTAAAAGGATCAGTCGAGCGATGCCTCCTTCTGATCCTCCAACCGAACTCCTGCAGACAGTAACACAGTCTCTGTGGACCCCAACGTGGGTCCAACCGCTTTCCGGGAACAGCAACATGACACACCCTGCACTATAGGCCGTCCCTATAGCACAGCATCCTTAAGTGGCTTAAGGGTCAATCTCCTAGGGCATTCGGGGTTGCCTATCCTATATAGGTAGGTCTTGTGCCCACCCTACTCATAATATGGGCCCTGGGCCATGGATCCCCGGACTGGTTACCGCTATGAACCCCCCCCCAGTTGCCTCGTACTACGCGCAACGCCGCCCTGGGCAATGGCTCCCAGGATTGGTTACCGCTATGAACCCCCCCAGTGGCCTCGCCACTCGCAACACGGACCCTGGGCTATGGCTCCCCGGACTGGTTACCGCTATGAACCCCCCAGCTGTCTCGTGCCACTAATTCACCTAAACGCCTGCCGCAACGCTCTGCAGACTAACCTCAGTCCCCTTTATCCCTGACTATTCCCCAGCTCTGACTACCATGAGTGACAGGGTCCCTCTCTGAGACTATCCCTGGCAACACTCACTAACCTGGGGTAATACAGGGTTAACTAGGGCCTTAGTGCAGGGAGTCTCCGGCTCCTGCACCCTACCTCCTTCCTTCCTTGGGCTCCTGACTCTGACTGAACGTAGCTCCAGCCCGCCAAATGTATCCACTTGCTCCAGGACAATCCTTCAGCCCTATTGGCTCCTATGAGGCACCTGGTGCCTCCCTCGCTAAGCACTATGGGAATTGTAGTCCCTGGGCGCCTGTAATAACATTGGGGCCGCATGCGTGCCTTTCCTACACCTGCACTAACCCCTAATGGCCGCCGCAACCTCTCCCTGTCTAGCCCTACTCTCGCGCGACCCTCTAAAGGCTGGCTGTAGTCCCTACCTACTTCTGCGCATGCGCGACTCTCCTGGCCTGTTCCTGCCCTCGCGCGACTCTGCCCTGAATCTGGGGCTCTAACTGCGCATGCGCGACTAAGGGGCAATGGCGGCGCCCTGCCCGCCCGGCTCCGGGAGCGCCGGGAGCCCTGCGACGCACGGGCGGCCTTAGCAACCGGCCGCACGCGTCCCCAGCAACCCCCGAGCCGGGACCTGACGGCTCTCACCTGTTCGATCGCCGCGCGGGGCCGCCATTGGCCTCGGCGGCGCCCGCGATCGAACACCAGGTGAGGGGGGTGCTGCTCAGCAGGGGAGACCCGGCTACACATACATATATACACATACACATATACAGGCTTTTACCAGGTTCAATCATTTAATTAATTACAGAATTGGTTACAATTAAGAGCCATTAGCCACACCTGACATGTAGGGTATTTTTGGGTTACACTGACTTTCACTCACTGCAGCACCTTGAGAAAGATCCCATTTGTGGGACCAAAACGTCAGTTTTCAGTGTAATTTTGTTTCAATACAAAACTCTTTCACCTGACTTACCTGAGTGCTGTCTCTAATTTCGCGTAAAAACGGTATCATATGTTTATCAATCATTTATGGAACAAGCACCTACCTGTATGGATTTACCAGTGGAGTGCCACAGTAAAATCAGTGACTTGTGTAAATTATCACATTACCATACCCTGATGTCTCCCTTATGTGACACCATATCTATCCTCTCTTTTAATCATTATTTCTAATCCATTGGTTCCTTTTATATATGTTTCAGCATTCAGTCATGTTCTCTGCATCTAGACAGGAACAGGCAGGGTGTAGCGATCAATGACACTCCTTTTAGGCTCTACTCCACCCTTTGGCTCCTCCCACACAGCGGAGCATACAAATAGTGGTCTCTGCATGATGGGAGGTCCTATCCCTCTAAGGAAGAAGCCTATGTGAAACGTGCATTAAAGGGGAGTGCCATGATGTCACGCATCACGTGAATGCCTGCTTGAATGAGCATTGCACATTGCAGCCACGCAGCAAACACAGATCAGGACGCAGCCTTCTTTAAATGAATCCCCGCAGGGCCAGCACAGATAAGTTTTGAGGGTCTTCTTTCCCTCTTTCTGTCCTCTCCCCACCCTTTCCTCCAACTCCCACTGACGCAGGGGTATGTTTTTGAGGGACAAGGTAAGTGGGAATTTGCTTTTCATTTTACAGGTAGCTATCTATGGTTAAAGTGCCATAGCCCCACAGGGTCAGCCTAGATTGGTGTGTAGGTATCTGTACTTTTCTTTCCCTCCCCTGTGTGTAGTTAGTTTGCTACAAGGGTCAGCTACAAGCGGGGTCTTTATACAGACACCCACCTGCTACATTATATGTTAATATACTCTATCATGTATGTATGTGATTTAATCATCACAGGGCTTGCTGTGATCTAGGAAAAATGTTTTTCTCTGTTTTTCTTTGTTTATTTGGCACTACACTGTCACTGATTGTTTGCAAGTGGTCGCTGCCTCTATACCTTAGGGCAGTGGTTCCCAACTCCCGTCCTCAAGGACCACTAACAAGGTTTTAAGGCAAGCCTCTCATTAGCACAGGTGGCCCAATCATTGTGACTGAACCACCTGTGCTCAAGCTGGGGTATCCTTAAAACCTGCACTGATACTGGTCCTTGAGGACTGGGGTTGGGAACCACTGCCTTAGGGCATTACACTGTAGCCAATTTCTTTGGCATATAGGGTTACCATTCCCTTAGCTGAGTGTGGCTTGCGTGACCTCACTAGAAGCAAACTGTGGTATATACTGACCTAACTCACTTGAACTGATCAACCACTGCCTTAATCATTCATTAGCATTTACTGCTATTATTTAATATGATTTTATTGTTCTCACTTATTTAATCTGGTCCTATTATTTTAATGCAGTTTAATAAATAGTGTTTTAACTTAACAACTATAAAAATACACAACGGACCAGTACCACTACTCTCTTCGGTAGTCTCTAACTATATGTAGGTACCTTCCCCCCACACAGACATTGAGTGCAAGCTATAGGGACTTATCCGGCAGGTAGCGCCTTTACTCCGCCGGTGTTCTCTCTTTCTTCTGTATATACAGTAATCCAGTAAGGAACTTCAAAAAATAAGGAAGGATATTGAAGTCATAAATCATAAAAACGGTGACATCTTAACAACTGACAGAACCACAGACTGGATAGATAAAATTCAAACAAACATTGACGCATATCGTGATAATATTATAAAATACTAAAAAAAGAAAAACTTAAATTATTGACGACTGATTACAAAGAAAAATGTGTGTTCAGATGGTTACTTGGCATAGTAGAGACTACACAGACTGTATCGATCATGCTTGCCACAAACCGGGACCGGACCGTGGGGCTGAGGTGGGGATGTATATGCACCGACCTTAGGCCATGGAGTCAGGTCCGGAGTGCAGATTCCATGGTCAGACATAGCCGGATCAGGGTTGGAGAAAGGAGCATTAACGTTATCCAGGCTGGGGTCAAGGCAGGCGGCACAGGAGCAGAATCGAGGTACAAGCAAAATTCGGCAACGGGAAAACTTCAGCGAAGATGGTTCAGCACGACAGGAAAAAGACAGGAGTCACAGGAACAAGAAGCTTCAGTACAGGGACTATATCCACTTGGAGGAAGCAGTAACCAGAAGCCACAGTGCTGGGAATCCAACGCTTCAGCGCGGGAAGGCAGGAAAAGTTCAGTGAAGCCACTTTAGCGTGGCAGGGAAACAGGAACTTGGAGCGGAGCAGCTTCAGCATAGCAAAAAAGGACCCCTGAAAGGAGGACAGGGGTAGGATAGCACGAAGGCCTCTGCAAGGGGAAAAAGCAGCAGGCCACAGGAACTAGAAGCTTAGCACTGGGATCCAGTGCTTCAGCACAGGAATAGAATGGCCAGACATGCGTGCTTGAAGCAAGCACAGTTACATCCAAACAGACTTGGATTATGCTTGGCCACCTCCTGGGGGGAAGGGCTAACCCTAAATAGCATGGACAACCAATAGGGACAGAGCTGCATAGCAAGCAGCATGAAGGAGACTGCAGAGTGAGTCCAGAACAGGTGATTCTTGATTGCAGCAGCAGGGAGGGGTTGTCTGAAACTCCACAGCTCTGCAGCAAGGATGAGTTCCAGCCAAAACCCAGGAGCGGATTCCTCACACAGACTAAACAACAAAACAGAAGATACTTTTCTAAAATTAAAAAAGCCACAACTACATGTAGTGCTTATAATACCAGTGACACAGATTGCTCAGATAATCCTGATTAGTTCACAATCAGTACCTTTTTAAGTACAGGGCAAGCCTTCAAATCCCAAACCTCCATCATCACAATCAGACGCCGAGGGAAGACTAGGAGAGGGTGCAGGAAACAGTAAGTTTCTGCCACATGAGTCAAAAAACAAAGGGGTTAACAAGGGCAGCCTACAGAAAACATAGTGTTCAACATATCCCAATACACCCTCAATCCAGCTGAAATAAGCCTTCTGGCTAAAGGTCTATCAAACATACCCACACATAAACAGGATCCCTATGGGTGGGAAGTTGATCTTTATAAATGAAATTGTCATCTTAAACTTAAAGATTTCTTTAGTAAAACTCTGGAAAATACAGTGAGTAACACCAATTCATTCAGTGCCTTTAAGCCTATGAGTACTTTCAACTAATTAACGCATAACCACAGTATCCTCACCTTTATGACCCAGGTTGAAAATGATACCAGAACCAAGATTCAAAATTATGCTACTAGCTTTTCAAATGTCACTAAGGATGAACATTTAGCATTGAAGTCTCTACAAAATAATAGAGGGATTATAATCAGGTCAGCAGATTAAGGAGGGGTATTGTGGTTATGCCTTATATATATGTAACGGGTATTCCACCCCACCCAATCTCATATGTAGTGTGGGTGAGTAGAACATGTATTGTTACCGGTGTGGTGCGTATACCTGCAGGCTCACAGGCAGTCTGAGCCTCCGCTAATGAGAGCCTGGGGTGAATCCTCTGGAACGGATCTTCGTTCAGCGCCTCCACCTATGTAGGATTCTATGGACGTGTAGAATGACCCTAACATAGGAACCCACTCAGAAACCACATACACAGTATTATGGATAACAGGTTTACTGAATGAACAATGACAACACCTTACTTCAAAACACTATATCAATAACAGTGCATCAATACAACTGTGTACCATCCCCCACCCACATGTCCATCATCATATTCCCCTCAGTCTCTTGAGTGTCCATAGCAATAAAGACCAGTGTGAGTGTGAGGGATAGCGCTTCCCTGTGTTGGGGCCCGGTGGTGCACTTAATATATATAATACCTCCCTGACCAGTCCTGGTCAGGAAAATCCTTGGAGCTCTGCAACACCGCACAGTGATCCCACGGCGTGCTGCACTGCTCTCTGCAGGAGTGGGTGCACCTCTGCATCCACAGGAAAGGAATCTCCAGCCGGAGTGCTTCTTTAACACAGTCTCTGAACACGCGATCAGACAGCAACCCTCTTGCTGCTCTAACTATGGTGAAGGATTCCCTGTCCTAAGGCCAACCCTATACCATACAGCTTCCTCTGGTGTCATAGGGGACTAACTGGGCCCTGGGGTGTACCTCTACCCTAGTCCCTAATCCTCCCTATAACTAGCTACCTGCACTACGCACAGCCACTTACTTGGTCCGTGCAGCAACCGTGCTGCACAAACACAGTGCCAGCCTGTCAGACCTCACAGCACTAATAGCTGTGACTCTGACAAGACAGCACTCACACTAAGGGCAGAGTCCCTAACTGGGGCCGTCCCTTATCAGTTACCCACTAACCTGGTGGGGAGTTGGGGCCTACCTGGAGGGTGAGGGTACCTATCTGGATGCAGGAGTTGCACTCACTCCCTGCATCCTTCCTTCCCCTTCTGCTCCGCTGCTCCAACTGATGTGACTCATGCAAAGCCCGGGAAAATGTATCTCTTTCCTCCAGGGCAGTCCTGCAGCCCTATTGGCTCCTATTAAGCACCTGGTGCCTGCCTCGCTATGCCTCATGGGAATTGTAGTCCCGAGGCCCCTACAATAACATTGAGGCCGCGTGCGTGCCTTCCCTCTGCCTACACAAACCTGTAATGGCCGCCGCAACCTCTCACTAACTTCCCCTACTCTCGCGCGACTCTCCTGCGCCTTTCCTGCCCTCACGCAACTGTTCCCTGGCTCTAGGGTTCTCCCTGCGCATGCGCGACTCTGCCCTGTCTCTCGCAGCCTCCCTGCGCAGGCGCGAGCTAACTGGGCCGCCGGGGACTCACTGCGCATGCGCGAGTTGAAGCGCAATGGCGGCGCCCTATCCGCCCGGCTCCGGGAGCGCCGGGAGCCCTGAGATGCGCGTGCGGCCTTGGCAACCGGCCGCACGCGTCCCCGGCAACCCCCGAGCCGGGACCTGACCGCCCTCTCCCCTGCCACTGCCGAACGGAGCCGCCATTGGACGCGGCGGCCCCCGCGATCGGCAGTCAGGTGAGGGGGGTGCGGTAGCGCTGGGGAGACCTGGCTACACTCTCCCCCTGGTGGAAAATCCAACGTCCTCGCTTGGAGAACGCCATACCCTGACATAAGGTTACACAATAAAATACGGCATGTCATATTTGTTACAATTATCAGGTCGACTTTACACCTTAGATTACATAGTACATCACACTCAATAATACCCGAGACTGGCTGAGACCATTTGTGGGGTGCCCCTACCAGATCAGATGGGGGTACCTCACTTTTGCGTCCGTGAGCCTCCCCCAGAAAAATTTTTTGGAGAGCACACTCTAAGGCGACAGTTTCTGGCTCTTCGCTTCTTCCCCCCCCTGGTGGAAGGAGTAGCCCAGTGTCTCTGAAGCAGACCTTTACCCGGTCATCCGCAGCAGGGATGCGGTAGACCAGGAGGCCAGGACCTTTCCCGCGGTCCACCACCTGGCGAATGGCACGCTCCTTTTTGGGCGTAAAGGAGGCCAGTCTCCCTGGATCGTCCTTTACACAGTCCTTGTACCTACGGACTTGTGAGGCTTCCACTGAGAAGCGAGCACTGGGAAATGTCTCGGTTTCACCTGGCAGGGGGGAAAATGTAGACACCTTACCCCTGCGGTGAATCACGGGGGCCAACAGGTCCTCGGGGACGCTGTCAGTTCCCACCTTGGTGGTATCGGGACCTGCCCCTGGCACTTCTGGGGCAGTCCACTTATGCGCTGAAAACTCGGGAGCGTTGGATCCCAGTCCTGGGACCACTTGTGTCGGCGCACACGGGCTCACACTCCGCTCAGGAACCATAGCTTTGGCCTTCTTCACGGCCACCTCCATCGGAGTCTGTGAGGAACAAGGGGGTTCCTTACCACTCGGCTGGCTGACGATGGGCTTCCCTTCTTCCGGAAGGATCGGCGGTAGACACTGGTCCACTCTCTCCTCTGGACAGCTACCTTCTAGTGAGGACACCTCCGCCAGGACGCGATGCAGAGGGGAACCCTTCACCCGGGCGACCAGACTTAAGGAGCCATCGTGCTCCGCGGTCACCTGGAGGCTCACCCCCGACACCCCTGGGGCAGTCGACTCACCCTTGTCGGCGTTAGGTACTGGTCCCCATTCTAGGACCGAGGGTACCTCTGTAGTAGGTCGGACTGACCATTGTAGGGCACACGGGCCCACAGCAGGGTCCGCAACATCGGAAGACACCTCTTCCAGGGTACACGGACCCACAGCAGACTCTATATCCTCTGCATTACCGCTGGGGTGGTTCGCCGGTAGGCGCATCGCCACCGATGGGACTTCCACCTTTTCCCCGGAAGATCTCATGACAGTATCCTCCGCAAGGTAGTCACCAGATTCTCCTGAAATGCAGCCAGTGGTTGTGGGTACAAAGCTGGCGTGCTCCGGTACCTCCACTGCAGCCGCACTCTTCTCTGCCAAGGGTTCACTTGGCTCCTTAGCTGGCTCTGTAGGCTGGGGTACAATAGGCATCAAGAAAATTGCACCGCAGCAATCACATTTAGGTTCCCACGCCAGTGCTCCCCTAGAACAGTCACAGGTGGGGCTAAAGCACTGTGTACACGGCTCCCCATCTACCTCGGTGATCCTGAAGTCTAGTGGCACTTGGGACATGACGGCTCCCTCCTCATAGGCTTCTTGCAAGCAGGGGCACAGGAGCATAAGGAGATCTATTCCTGGCGCTCGCCAGGGCACATACACATTAGGGTGTATCCCCTGACAGTCTATCTCATCCTCATCATAGAACAGAGGGTCTATCTCATCCTCATCCTTAGAGATCAGAGTGTCTATCACAGCGTCCACGTATGGTTGAAGATAACCGTGCTTGCTCCCCCTGGTGGAATCTAAAGGAAGGGCACTTTTTACAAGGGATTGGTTTTCGCTCTGCACTGAGTCACTCACAGCACAGGGGAGGGGCTCTGATTTTCGCGCCAAACCCGGACAGAATGTTGCGACATCTTTCTGTGCAGGCTTGCAGTCAGCAGCACGTGCGCTCTCCTGATTTGGTGGGAGACGCCATTTTGCGGGGTCGGCATAGACTAGGGGGTACCCTTCTGAGGGGCCCCCGGGCATGAACAGTGCGGACGGTGCCTCTGCCAGGCATATATCCTCAGTGTGAGTTACAACAAAAAGTATGGTTTTCCATGTGGACGTGGGATCTTGTTCCTCCTCTAAGACACATGCCCACGGCCACCCAGGAATTTTACACATACCCTCCCGGACCTTCATTGCGGGTATACTAGCGGGTATGCCTCCTACCGCCACTACCTGGCCAGGTTCCATATACTGCCTCAACGCCCAGGCAAGGACCTCGTCTCCGGACTTTACAAACATAGCGACAAAAATAGGAACGGGACAATTTAGAAAAAATGGACAGGGCACCCCAGGTGTATCTCAGCAGCGCCTCCAAATGTAACGGGTATTCCACCCCACCCAATCTCATATGTAGTGTGGGTGAGTAGAACATGTATTGTTACCGGTGTGGTGCGTATACCTGCAGGCTCACAGGCAGTCTGAGCCTCCGCTAATGAGAGCCTGGGGTGAATCCTCTGGAACGGATCTTCGTTCAGCGCCTCCACCTATGTAGGATTCTATGGACGTGTAGAATGACCCTAACATAGGAACCCACTCAGAAACCACATACACAGTATTATGGATAACAGGTTTACTGAATGAACAATGACAACACCTTACTTCAAAACACTATATCAATAACAGTGCATCAATACAACTGTGTACCATCCCCCACCCACATGTCCATCATCATATTCCCCTCAGTCTCTTGAGTGTCCATAGCAATAAAGACCAGTGTGAGTGTGAGGGATAGCGCTTCCCTGTGTTGGGGCCCGGTGGTGCACTTAATATATATAATACCTCCCTGACCAGTCCTGGTCAGGAAAATCCTTGGAGCTCTGCAACACCGCACAGTGATCCCACGGCGTGCTGCACTGCTCTCTGCAGGAGTGGGTGCACCTCTGCATCCACAGGAAAGGAATCTCCAGCCGGAGTGCTTCTTTAACACAGTCTCTGAACACGCGATCAGACAGCAACCCTCTTGCTGCTCTAACTATGGTGAAGGATTCCCTGTCCTAAGGCCAACCCTATACCATACAGCTTCCTCTGGTGTCATAGGGGACTAACTGGGCCCTGGGGTGTACCTCTACCCTAGTCCCTAATCCTCCCTATAACTAGCTACCTGCACTACGCACAGCCACTTACTTGGTCCGTGCAGCAACCGTGCTGCACAAACACAGTGCCAGCCTGTCAGACCTCACAGCACTAATAGCTGTGACTCTGACAAGACAGCACTCACACTAAGGGCAGAGTCCCTAACTGGGGCCGTCCCTTATCAGTTACCCACTAACCTGGTGGGGAGTTGGGGCCTACCTGGAGGGTGAGGGTACCTATCTGGATGCAGGAGTTGCACTCACTCCCTGCATCCTTCCTTCCCCTTCTGCTCCGCTGCTCCAACTGACGTGACTCATGCAAAGCCCGGGAAAATGTATCTCTTTCCTCCAGGGCAGTCCTGCAGCCCTATTGGCTCCTATCAAGCACCTGGTGCCTGCCTCGCTATGCCTCATGGGAATTGTAGTCCCGAGGCCCCTACAATAACATTGAGGCCGCGTGCGTGCCTTCCCTCTGCCTACACAAACCTGTAATGGCCGCCGCAACCTCTCACTAACTTCCCCTACTCTCGCGCGACTCTCCTGCGCCTTCCCTGCCCTCACGCAACTGTTCCCTGGCTCTAGGGTTCTCCCTGCGCATGCGCGACTCTGCCCTGTCTCTCGCAGCCTCCCTGCGCAGGCGCGAGCTAACTGGGCCGCCGGGGACTCACTGCGCATGCGCGAGTTGAAGCGCAATGGCGGCGCCCTATCCGCCCGGCTCCGGGAGCGCCGGGAGCCCTGAGATGCGCGTGCGGCCTTGGCAACCGGCCGCACGCGTCCCCGGCAACCCCCGAGCCGGGACCTGACCGCCCTCTCCCCTGCCACTGCCGAACGGAGCCGCCATTGGACGCGGCGGCCCCCGCGATCGGCAGTCAGGTGAGGGGGGTGCGGTAGCGCTGGGGAGACCTGGCTACATATATTACCGTGGTGAAATCCTTAAACAGTTGGGGGTCCTGTCTCAATAAAAAAGTAGGTGAATTACAGAGGATACAGGGAAGTTTCTTAAACAGTCTTTTCCTAGAATACCGGTCATATACATTCTACCTAAAATACATAAATCCATCACATCACCACCAGGCAGACCAATAATATCTGCCAGGGGACCACTGACCCACCCTATCTCTCAATTTGTTGATTTTTTTTCTGCAACCTATGGTGTCCCAGATGAAGTCCTTTGTTAAAGATACAACTGACTTCATCAATCAGATAAGCGCTTTATCTGGCATCACAGAGGAGACAATTCTAGTAACAATGGACGTAGCTAGTCTATATACTGTACTAATATTAAGATGCAAAAAACTATACTATTGGGCGCTCCCCAAACACAAAATATATCAATATATCGGCACCACATAGTGGTGAGATAATTAATAGCAGTAAACCCAATGTATGCAAATATAAAAAACATATACAATAGTAAAATAACTGTTATGATCACTCAACCTCTAGAAAAGGAACAACCACATTCCTCCAGGAGTACAGATGCAAAAAGGTGAGGGAGTTGATTAGTAACAGCAGGCCACTATGGGTTGGCAGATTTCCTTGTAATCACTAATTATAAAAGTGAGTAATGGTAGGTAGAGTATAGTGGTAAGCTGGAGAAGATAGAGGATTAGATGATGCTGTTACCTATAATGTTTAGCCTTATCCAGAAATAGAAATATAGATGGATTTATAGTGTATTCATCTATAAAAGTATTGCTGGCTTATAATAATATAATTATATGGCAAATTATTATTTAGGGAGATGAATGTGTAGATATTGATTCCAATCGGAAACACATGCACACCCTGGTTTATGAGAGTTATGGCACGATAGAGATTCGAATCAATTATATAAACATATTTATTAGACCAACAACAGAATACAACAATTTACACGGTAATACTACATATACTTCCTTATAAGGTTTGTACTTATTACAGGCCTAACAAAACAATACAATACAGTTCATCCTAACTAACAATACATTGATATAAAACACAGATATATACAGATTTACAAGTGCACAAGAATTATGATCATATTTACCTTCCCTGAGCTCTCTTCTCTTTCTATCCTCCTGTACTTCTCTTCACTAACTAACTGACAATCTTTTCTAATTTAAATGTGTTTTCTAAACCCATAGCTCAACATGTAGGAGGTTTTGATTTGTTGAGGAAGTATGTTCAAAACTAAATTGTGTGTGTGTTGCTTTGAAGATGGTGGGAAAAACCTAGAAATACCAGATTTATCAATAGGTTTTGGACAGGTCAACATACTGAGGGGAAAGAAACAGCTGCTCTTGTGTGGGAATCTAGATGTTAATTAGGGAACCACAGTATTATTTGTTGAAGTCCCTGATAATCAACAACAGATGTTTGGACAGGGTGCTATTGTCGTCCTCAATAAGACAGATTACCAACTTGAGGCACTCTGTCAGTTAAGTGACACATCCTCCTATTCAGTTTTACGTGGAGATCAGACAGTCCCCCTTTTAAGGGAACTGAAATCCTTATTGGAAGAGGGTTCCATTTTGGATGTGTTGAACGCAAATGAATTGGAATTCCTTTATAAGGCCTACCCCACGGTCCCGATCTTTCACCATCTCCCAAAGATCCACAAGACGTTGGTCTCCCCACCTGGAAGGCCAATAGTCTCTAGTATTGGATCTTTGGGAGATGGTGTATCAATATACGTGGATCATTACTTACAGAGTATTATCCATGAGCTGCCCTCGTATATCAAAGATAGTGGGGATCTCCAGTCACAATTAAACTCTTTTCAATGGGAAAGGAATCATATTTGGCTCACGATGGATGTAACATCCCTGTATACAATCATAGCACACCCATTAGGGGATGGCAGCTATCAGGTTTTATTTAGAACACTCACTTATCACTTGCACAAAGCACCTTTATTTTGGATGCCATACACTTTTTACTCACGGACAACTATTTCTTGTTTGACGGGTTTTTTTTATCTCCAAACACTTAGGATCACTATGGGCACTAGTTTCACCCTATCTTATGCCAAACTTTTCCTAGCTTGGTGGGAGGCGGTCCACGTGTTTGGAGATGGAAACCCCTTCAGACAGCACATCTCTTTCTATAAGCGTTATATAGATGATCTTATCTTTATTTGGGGTGGTGACACTGATACACTCTTATTATTTATTATCTCAATAACAATGATTTAAATATTTAAATTTAAGTTTCACTCACAATTATCACCCTCATCACATTCCTTATTTAGATCTACATTTGTTTATCAATATGCACATGACCATTAACACAGATGTATTTCGCCAGTGTAATTCTAGAAACACATTTTTGCGGGCAGACATCCCAATTCTCTACTGAAGGGGATCCCCAAGGGGCAGCTGATCTGACTTAAAAGAATTTGTTCTAACAAAGACGACTTCCTTAAATAATCTCGAGATTTGTTAGCCCGTTTTGAAGCCAGGGACTTTGCAGCTCACATTCTAAAGAAGTCATTTGAAGAGGTTAATGCCATGGATAGAACACTCTTGTTACAAAATAAGCAGAGAAAAAGCAGCGTTTTCAATCCCCATTGTTTATTACAAAATGCAATACACAAACCAATCAAATCAAAAAGATCTTTGATAAGCATTGAGGGGTTTTGTCCACCGGTCCTGCTTTAAAATCAATATACGTATACTTTATATGGAAGGCCCCAAATTTGTCTTTAAAAGGGCAAAGACTATCGCCAATTATGTTTCCCTTAGTTTTTTCCAAGCTCGGAAGAAAACCTCTAGCAATCTGCCTAAAGGCAGTTTCAAATGTGCTAGATGTAAATCATGCAAACATATGCTATCTACTTCTGAGTTTGTATCCACCTCAACAGGAAAAAAATACTGTGTCAAATCATTCATTAACTGTAACACCACATTTGTTATCTATCTTCTAAATGCGGATGTGATAAACGATATGTGGGACACACCACAAGGGCTCTCAAGGTCCGTATATTAGAACACATGCGTCTCATCACTTTACTTGACACAAACCACCCAGTTTCCCAACATTTTGAGAATTGCAATTTGGGGAATCTGGACACGTTTACATGCATGGGCATAGAGCACGTTCCTTGTCCTGTGAGGGGTGGTAATAGGGTGAATATCTTGGACAAACATTAGTTGTTTTGGATATTCACTTTACAAACCAGAATCCCACAGGGTCTCAACTCAGACTGGGACCTTGGTCCATTCTTGCATTAAATATAGCTGTGTACAACATCATGGGAATTTAAGGATTAATCATTTATGTGTACATGTGCTCATGAGGCACTTTATGAGATCATTACATGGTTACTATAGTTCTGCAAGTCAGTACAATTGTTCTCATTAATACATATTGGGTTTCATCTTTCCCTTCCTCCACCTCCCTCCCCCCACCCTCTCTTCCCCTCTTTCCTGCTCCCCTTCCCTCCCCTCACCCCCCCCTTCTTTTCCCTTTCCGCCATAGTGAACACCCTTTAATATATATCCTGTGTCTATTTCAATTTCTATGTATACTATGTGAATTATAGCTTAAAAACACATACAATTAATGACATGTTTTTTGCTACAAATGTTGAGATATACACAGTTATACTATACTACAGGTGATCTTGTTTTTGTTCACTTCCCTCCTTTTTTTTTTCTCCCTTCCCTCCTTTCAATTTGTCCACTTAGGATGTGTCAGAATGCATTTTTATGTGCCTTAGCTTGTGTATTGTTTAATCAATGATTATTTGCTCAGGTTTCTATTGATTAAATTCAATTTAGAATATTATGAGTCTAATGAAACTGCTATATAATAGTTTAATGTTAGATTTTTAGCTTTTAGTTAACAGTGCAGTTTCCAGGTTGTCTGCCTCACAGATAGGCTTCACATAAATAAGTGGCTTTCTTTAACATAAAAATACCACTTTTTCAGTTGCTTTGATTTTAATTTCTTTGGGTAACATTTTTCTTCCTTGAATATATAGGTATGATAGGTGTCCCATCGCCTTAATCAGTGTTTTAATGTTTTGTCTGTTGTTTTAAACTATTTTCTTTGGGACACTGCTGGTTTGTTCATTTGTTAAAAAACGTTTGTAAATAAAGTTTTCACTATTTTGAATACCGACCTTTGCGCGCTGACGTCATAGTACCCGCGTCATCTGATGAACCAGGAAGGGGAGGGGACAAATTGGCGCCAAACTTCGGTATTTAAACAGTATGGTAAGTGTCCATTGATAAAGGGCTTTTTTTTGCCTAAAACGCGTAGGTGCTCCTGACAGGCCTATATGTCTATGTTTGTTTCCTTTAATTAATACCTTTTTCTATACTCTGGGACAGTGCTCTCTATGCTTAAATATTTTTTTCAACGGAGATGTAGTGCTCTGCCTTCCTTTCTTTGTTTTACCTGGTGCAGTAGAAGAATTTTAATACACAATGCACACAACAACAAAAAAATATCCTTAAAGGGCACTCACATTTGTCAGTGTCCTATAGGCATATAATGGTATCTTTGCTTGACACTGACAGTCTGTCGTCCTCTGACACTGGATCCCGGTGTGCGTCGTTGCTAAGTGGATTCGCCTTGTCCCGTCCCCCCCGAAAGTGGCCACTGGGAGTGACGCTCTGCTTACCACAGTGCTCCGACGTCACTAGTTTCTGGTCCTTGTCGGTTTCTTCCTCTTTCTTTCACTCAACGCGTTTCACTAGTTTTGGTCTTGCTTCGTCATGAGTGTAAAAGTCTACTCTACCAATAGTTAATAAAGTCTAAATCCTCCTCCTATTGGTTCAAGAGGAAACTTAGATTTACAAAAGTTTTTTGTTCTATTCAGCCAGTTCTATTTGCTTTCTCTTTCGTCAATGCACTGGGTGCTAATTTTTTTTTTTGAAATGTCAGCTTCACCCTCCAGGGTTTTCTGGCATGTAATCTTTAAGGACTGGATCGCTTTGAATTAGATGCCAATGTTTGTTTATGATCTTCGTAATTTGTTTAGCCTCTTTATTATATTTGGTAAAGAATGCCCATCCTATGTTCTTACAGTATTTGCATTGCTGTTTAAGTTCCTCATCTTATTTGTGATGATGTCTTTCCTTTCTAGTCCCCGAGTCTATTTAGGGCTAGAGTTATCTTAATTTTTTTGTAATTTCTTTATATAATAAATAATAAAAGCTCTTTTGTAAATACAAAGTCTTCAGATTGTAACTACGGCACTTCCTAAAACGCAGGGCGAGTGGCAGGTGCGCCTGGAGAGAATTTCTCTGTGAGGACTTGTGATTGTACGTCAAATAATTAATTATCCATGCAGTTCCTTTTGATCCTTCTATATTGACCATATGGGATGATTTCTATCCAGCGTGGATAGTGGAAGCTGTTGTTAAGAATAAAATTGTTGCTATCTACAGGTTTAAAAAAAGTTTTTGTTTTAATTTTCCCCTCTTCCACGTAGATAGTTAGATCTAGAAAGTCAATGCTTCTCAAACTTGAAGTGTGTGTGAATTTAAGATTAAAGTAATTATTATTTAAAAAAAAAAACATTAAATCATTAAAACTTTCTACACTTCCCTTCTAAATAATCAATACGTCATCTATAAAACGCCGCCACAGGGTCAAACCCGCGCCGGGTCCTGTTGGGGGCCAAATTGTGGACTCTTCCCAGACCCCCATGAAAAGATTAGCATAACGATGCAAATTTGGTCCCCATGGCAGTTCCACTTTTTTGCAGGAGAAGTCCCCATTAAAATTGAAAAAATTATGATCCAAGATAAAAGAAATGCTATCAACAATAAAATCTTTTTTTTAAGGAGAAGCATCTCTGGATCTTCTGTTAAAACTTTCTTAATGGCTTCACAACACTGTGTGTGCCCTATTGATATACAGTATAAAGGGATGTGACATCACAACTTCCTAGTAGTAGATCCTCCTTCCATTCGAAAGTCTCTAAGATCCTGATTACATCTGTGGTATCCTTTAGGAATGATCTCTGATTCTTCACGTACTTTTGAAGGAAGACATCTAAGTAGGCTGATAGATTTTGTGTCAGTGAATTGATACCCCAAATAATTGGCCTGCCCGGCGGATTAGAAATGATTTATGTATTTTTGGTAAGTAATAGAAGACAGGTAGTATAGGGTCTTCTATTTTAGGGAATTTGTATTCTTTTTCGTTTACAATACCAGTTTCCTTGCTTCATTCTAATAGGTTTATCAGTTCTGTTTGAAAGCTTCTTGTAGGGTCATGATCTAATTTGATGTAAATTTCTTGGTCACCAAGAAGTCTTTCCACCTCAGATATGTACAGTAGTCTCCTCTATTCAATATGACTACGCCGCCTCCTTTATCGGCTTGTTTCATTATAATCTCCTTATCTTCTATTAGTTGCTTTAGAGCCTCTCTTTCCAGTCTATTGAGATTGTGATTGAATCTGGCCTGTTTAGTTGCTAATTTCTCGAGATA
This sequence comes from Ascaphus truei, assembly GCF_040206685.1. Classification (NCBI taxonomy): domain Eukaryota; kingdom Metazoa; phylum Chordata; class Amphibia; order Anura; family Ascaphidae; genus Ascaphus; species Ascaphus truei. Next base: position 115,507,791 of record NC_134486.1, on the reverse strand, counting down.
ATTTTGGATTAGGTTCCCAAATACGTTGATATAGTTCCCCTTACTGCATTTGGGGTAGAAGGTGGATCTATTCTTCAAATTTGTATGAATATATTCTTGTGTTTGGGCCTCTGTTCCGGTATGTGGACCGGTACTCGTATGCCCCCAATTCCTGACCTCGGCTTCTCTATTTAGAAAGAACCTTTTTATCGTTAGCTTCCTCAGAAATTTCTGTGCATCTATAAATAAGTCAAAGTTACAGTACTCGCATGACTCGTCGGCGTGAATGTTAAACCTCTCTCTATCACTTTCTATTGATTAGCTGTCAAAACTTTGGTACTTAGGTTAAATATATTTGTTTTTCTCTACCTTGCTGACTTCTTTTCTGGGTTTTGATTTTCTCCCTCTTCCTCTGTTTCCTCTATTCTTCCTCTTTTTTTTGTTGATTGCTGCTGTCTCTACTTGTCTCAGGGAAAAGAATTGATTGAATATCTCCCTGATCGTTGGGACCTCTCCTGTTCTAAAAATAAACCCCTGTGTTGCGTGTTTCACAAGTATCTGAGGTTGTTTTCTTATCTCTTTGGGGTGTTCTATCTCTTCCCTCTCTCCTCTCATCTCTTCTTGGTGAATATATATCATCTCTCCTATTTCCTCTTTTTTATAATTATGTTTCTTATTATCATAATTCTGTTTATGTGGAGATCTTTTATTAGAGTTAATTCTTCGTCTTTGGGATGTTTCTTGTCTATCCTTCACATAGGACGGGTGGTTACTCCACTTTGGTTTATTCATTTGTGTTCTATCTTCATTTCTACTTGGTTGTGTTTTCTTAACTATTTTATTTTCGTTAGGTATTTTTTTGTGTGTACCTTCTTCATAATCCCCTTCATCCCTTTTGATTTTTTTAATTTTTAATGTTACAATATTTTTTTCTAGTATATCAATTTTCTTCTGGGGCTCTTTATCCCTTTCCTTAAAAGCCACTATTTGTTCTAGTGGGCCCAATCTATCCTTAATTGCATTAATTTTTCCAACAAGCTCCTCAAGATGTTTATTATGTTGTCTAATGATGAGTTTTGTTAGTTCTTCTGATGCTTCTAGGATGCTGTTCCATTCTTTTAAAAACCACTCATCTTTTAGGTCAAATAAAGGTTCTTTCTCTAACCTGAGACCCCTTGGTACCATTTTAAAGTCAATGTATTTATCCAAGAAAGTGCGATCCTACCACTTCTTAGTATCTCTCACCAGTACAGTAGTTTTTCAAGTTTTATAAATTCATTTTTAATTAAATCTATATTGTCAATTACTGGTGGTTCTTCAGCTTCAATTAGTGCTGTCAGGGCTAGGTGTCTAGCTAGCCTCTTAGAGAATACATTGCTATTAGCCATGTGTAAATATCATACAGCACTTCTGTGCTTTGAAAAAACTGCAAGAAGATAATGTGTGGTTGTGCTGCCTAGTGAAATGGGCTGAAAACAGACTTAGATGCAAAAAAACTAGACTACTTGGCACTCCCCAAACACAAAATATAGCAATATAATGGCACCACCTAGTGGTAAGATAATTAATAGCAGTAAAACCAATATGTGCAAATATAAAAAAACATATACAATAGTAAAACTACTGTTATGATCACTCAACCTCTAGAAAAGGAACAACCACATTTCCCCAGGAGTACAGAAGCAAAAAGGTGAGGGAGTTACTTAGTAACAGCAGACCACTATGGGTTGGCAGGGTTCCTTGTAATCACTAATTATAATAGTGAGTAATGGTAGGTAGAGTAGAGTCTTAAACCGGAGAAAATAGAGGATTAGATGGTACAGTAAGTTAAAAAGATTTTTAATACACAATGCATACAGCAACAAAAGAATCCCCTTAAAGGGCACTCACATTTGTTAGTGCCCTATAGGCATATAATGGTATTTTTGCTTGATAATGACAGTCTCTCGTCCTCCGACACTGGATCCCGGTGTGCGCCGTTGCTAAGTGGATTTGCCTTGTGTCCCCCGAAAGTGGCCGATGGGAGTGACGCTCTGCTTACCACAGTGCTCTGACGTCACTAGTTTCCGGTCCTTGTCGGTTTCTTCCTCTTTCTTTCACTCAACGCGTTTCGCTAGTCGTGGTCTAGCTTCGTCAGGAGTGTAATAAACTCTACTCTACCTATAGTTAATATAGTCTAAGTCTTCCTCCTATTGGTCCAAGAGAAAACTTAGAATTCAAAGAGGGTGTACTTTCTTTTTCACACCACTGTGTATATATATATATATATATATATATATATATATATATATATATATATATATATATTATCACCCAGCACAGTGGAAGGGCTGCGTGCTGGGTGATAATGGTGAAAGGTGGGATTGCAGACCGGTCTAAGACATGCACATGAGCATACAGTAATATTTCCATTTGCTATATATATATATATATATATATATATATATATATGAGTGAGTGTGTGTGTGTGTGTGTGTGTACAGTCATGTGAAAAAGAAAGTACACCCTCTTTGAATTCCATGGTTTTACATATCAGGACATAATAACAATAATCGGTTCCTTAGCAGGTCTTAAAATTAGGTAAATACAACCTCAGATGAACAACAACACATGACATATTACACCGTGTCATGATTTATTTAACAAAAATAAAACGAAAATCGAGAAGCCATGTGTGAAAAACTAAGTACACCTTATGATTCAATAGCTTGTAGAACCACATTTAGCAGCAATAACTTGAAGTAATTGTTTTCTGTATGACTTTATCAGTCTCTCACATCGTTGTGGAGGAACTTTGGCCCACTCTTCTTTACAACGTTGCTTCAGTTCATTGAGGTTTGTGGGCATTTGTTTATGCACAGCTCTCTTAAGGTCCAGCCACAGCATTTCAATCGGGTTGAGGTCTGGACTTTGACTGGGCCATTGTAACACCTTGATTCTTTTCTTTAACAGCCATTCTGTTGTAAATTTGCTGGAGAGTTTGGGATTATTGTCCTGTTGCATGACCCAATTTCAGCCAAGTTTTAGCTATCGGACAGATGGCCTCACATTTGACTCTAGAATACATTGGTATACAGAGGAGTTCATGGTCGACTCAATGACTGCAAGGTTCCCAGGTCCTGTGGCTGCAAAAACAAGCCCAAATCATCACCCCTCCACCACCGTGCTTGATAGTTGGTATGAGGTGTTTGTGCTGATATGCTGTGTTTGGTTTTCGCCAAACGTGGCGCTGTGCATTATGGGCAAACATCTCTACTTTGGTCTCGTCTTTCCAAAGGACATTGTTCCAGAAGTCTTGTGGTTTGTCCAGATGCAATTTTGAAAACCTAAGCCGTGCTGCCATGGTCTTTTTAGAGAGAAGAGTCTTTCTCCTGGCAACCCTTCTTAAACAAACCATACTTGTTCAGTCTTTTTCTAATTGTACTGTCATGAACTTTAACATTTAACATGCTAACTGAGGCCTGTAGGGTCTGAGATGTAATTCTTGGGTATTTTGCAATTTCTCTGAGCATTGCACGGTCTGACCTTGGGGTGAATTTGCTGGGATGTCCACTCCTGGGAAGATTGGCAACTGTCTTGAATGTTTTCCACTTTTGAATAATCTTTCTCACTGTAAAATGATGAACTTTAAATTGTTTTGAAATGGCCTTATAACCCTTCCCAGAGTGATGTGCAGCAACAATTGTTTCTCTAAGATCATTGCTGATGTCTTTCCTCCTTGGCATTGTGTTAACACCTGAATGCTCCAGACCAGCAAACTGCTAAAACTTTGGCTTTTATAGAGGTGGTCACACTTGCTGATGATCAATTAATCAAGGGCATTTGATTAGCAGCACCTGTCTGCTACTTAGCATCTTAATTCCTATGGAAGCAGTAAGGGTGTACTTAGTTTTTCACACATAGCTTCTCCATTTTGGCTTTATTTTTGATAAATCATGACACGGTGTAATATGTCATGTTTTGTTGTTGTTCATCTGAGGTTGTACAGTATTTACCTAATTTTTAGACCTGCTAAGGAACAGATGATTGTTATTATGTCCTGATATGTAAAACCATTCAAAGAGGGTGTACTTTCTTTTTCACATGACATACATATATATATATATATATATATATATACATATATATATATATATATATATATATATATATATATATATATATATATATATATATATATATATATATATATAAGAATGTAAGAGGGAGAGAGTATGTGTAAGTGAGAGGGGGAGAGTGTGTGTGTGTGTTGTGATGTCTCAGTCATGCTGCAGGATCTTTTGTCCCAGATTAAAGGCAGGAAACTCCGAGTCTGTTTGAACAGTGTTTATTTACAGGGTAAACTCATAATGTAACACAAAACAAAATACCTCCAGTATCTCCATCCTGGAGTTCTGACTAATGCTGTTTAGTCCCTAGCTAACAGTGGGAGAATGAACTTCATCCCTTACTTTGGACCCTGTACCTGTGGACACACTGCATGCCTGTCTCTGTGTGTGCTCTCAGATCAGTATAGCAGCAGCCCAGGAATCAGAGGTTCTGTTCTGGCTGACAGATTCAATCTGTCAGTGGTGACATTGGATACCGAGGCTTGAGCCTCATTACACCATGTTCACTTGTTGAGTATATTGTCGCACATTTAGAAAGATTCGTCATCTGTGTTACTTACCACAGTTGAGTTGGTTTCACAGGGTTTGCACTGTGATGGGTCATGGGTAGCGGTCGAATGGGTTTGTAGAAGCCGCCCAGGAAGCTCTCTGTGCTGCCTTTTAAAGTGCAGCTTATTAATTAGGGCTCAGGTGAGAGGGAAGGATACACACCCAGGGAAGTGCTGGGTCTTAAGTACGGTACCTCCCTTCAAATACCTTCTGCCTAAACACATCACAGTGTATAGAAGAGAGCAGGGGAGAGTGAGCATAAGGGACGGTGTGTGGGGGAGACAGAGCGTAAGGGGGAGAGGTTTGGGTTTTCCCAGAATTTCACAATTGAATTTTGGGATTCCTTAACCAAATAAAAAAGTTGAAAACCACTGATTTAGAGACATAAACAAGCCCCTTTCCTGTCTTGAATCTGAACAGAGAAACCATAATAACTTAAAAAATAAACAAGATAAAAACATCTCAAATCTTCCCTATCAGGTAATTTAAAAATATTAATTGTAATCACTATTTCCTTCTAATGTGAAATTACCTTTCAAACTATTCTTTCATATAACCTACATGTATATTTTAACACAAAAATAAACCCACTCCCATCAGCAGCATCCTGGCCACGGATAGCTGCCAATACGAGGAATCCGTCCTTTAGCTGTAACCAACCCCTTATACTAGTTTGAGTAGTAATATTTTCTCTCAGACAGATATTTTGTGACCTAACAGAACTTTATATGGGGTCATACATAATATAAATGTAGCCCTGGTTCCTAGCGAACACAGACCACTACCATATGCTGTATAACCTGTAGGCTCACAGGGCCTGAGCCTCTGCCACGGAGAGCCTGGGGTACGCACAATACTTATAACTTGGTGCAGCGCCTCCACCTGCGACAGCTTCCGCCCAAGGGGAAGTGGGTCTTCGCAGGAACTTATGTACAGTACATTAATACACGCACACAGCAATATATCTTAACCAATATACTTTACTTGTAGCAACCATAAGCTTTATCAACAGGTGTCCCTCCCTAGAGGAGACACTACTCCCAGCGTCCCGCTGAACGCTCACTCTCCCCTTCCATTCACCGGGTGATCCCACCCCGTGTCCAGTTCCCTTTTGGAATAACAAAAAACTTATGATCGCTCATAAGACAAACTGGTGCTACTAGAATTGTCCTTAGCAAAACTATCCAGATCAGAAGAGAGTTAGCAACAAGGTGCATAAAAATCAATAAAAACCTCTTGGTACCAGTGTCCCACTCTAATGTCTAAAGAGCTTGAAGAATAAGGAGTATCAACACCCCACTGCCCGTGTATATGGTGCTCAGCAACGGGGAGGGTACATCGTGGTAGGGAGGAATATCAACAGTAAAACCGCAGTATCCCTGAACCAGGGACCCCCGCTAATTCACTGCAGCCCTCCGCCACAACCTCTTACCCGGTGTCACCCACGATATGGCAGTCCTCACCGCAGAGGCAGTCCTCACCGCAGAGGCCGGGGAGAGTAGATCCAAGGGAGAACTCACTCACTCACTATCTTGACTCGCCGGCGTCTCCAATCAGTGATGACGTCAGGGATCACCGGATCCGGAAGAGGAAACAGCGTGCTCCAGCCCAAGGTAAGGATAATGCAGAGAAGGTTGTAAGGAGGCGGTCACTGCTGCCGCCAGGGAAATTATGTTGCTCACGCTTAGAAATAAATAATAGGTTTATTCGTGCATGTATAGCAAAAAACAGCCACAGAGGAAAACTCTGACGCGTTTCGTCACGTATGTGACAAAGTCTTTGTCACACACGTGACGAAACGCGTCAGAGTTTTCCTCTGTGGCTGTTTTTTGCTATACATGCACGAATAAACCTATTATTTATTTCTAAGCGTGAGCAACATCATTTCCCTGGCGGCAGCAGTGACCGCCTCCTTACAACCTTCTCTGCATTACCCTTTTGGAATAAGTCCCCCACCCTCAAGTGAGACAGTGAATGTATATGCATGTGACTGCGCAGCCACCGTGTCCTGAGTGAATGATGGTACCGTTGGTGCACTTGAAGTTTACCTGCCGGGCACTCCAGTACCCGGTTCTGCAACTATCTTCACAAAGGATCAGTGTGGGCGTAGATGACGTCACCCATAGGTGTCCGGGGCGATACCACCCAGACATGCTGCGACTTGGTAGCGGGGCCTGATCCCAGACCTCCCGCTGACTTAGCACTGTCCCGGTAGCAATCGTGTAATAGTAAGGGAATCCGGAACCTGTCTATGACCAGTCCCTAGCTCAGCTTCACACTACTGGGACTCAGGGCCTAAGTGGGCCTGGGGCATGTGGCCTAGGTAGGGGCGGACTGCCTCCCTACACCGGAGCTCCTTCTCCTTCCTCCTACAGCTCGCTCTGAATCAACATGCACCTCATCACTTCCTTTTCCTCCCTTCCTCGTACCTGATTGGCCCTCGCGCGTCACGGGGTGCCGAGGGGCTGCTGAGACCCGTAGTTCCCTAACTCCCATCCTATCCGAGCTCTCCTCCTTCGCAGGCTTTTGCTCCCCTTGTCTGCGCATGCGCAACCTTCTGCCAGGCCAGTTCTGCGCCGGTGCCAACCTAACATGGCGGCTCCCTCTTGCGCGGAATCCTCTGTTATCGGAGCGTTCCCTAGGTGCAGCATCTCCCACCCCACAACAACAAATGGTGGAAAAAGGGGTCCCGGCTACATCCTCCCCCCTGTGGATTCCAACGTCCCCGCTTGGACGATACCTTTAAACTGGTACAACATTATATAATGAAAAATGCATAACATAAAACATTTTCTTCTTCTAAATCAGATTGTACATTTCGCTAAAAATCACAATCACTGATTTCACTCGGTTGCGAGCCCACTGCTGAGCCACATAGTGGGGTGCCCCAAACTGATCATAGGCCATCCTCATGGGAGGTTTCCCGTTCCTTTGACTTCGCCTTAACTGTTGCTCGGTCACTCCCTGGGGGGAGTGACTATCTTGGTCTGGAATCTCGAGCTCTTCCCTTGAGGGGGTTACAGTCTCTAAATTATCATGACTTGGTACAAAGCACGGGCTCAGCGGGTCTAGTGACGAATTTTCCGAAGTGCTCCCCGAGCCCTTTACCCGTAGCTCCGCCGGGAGGTGCTCTCTGTTGAGGGCTCCTTTGAGAGGTTCCCTCTTGTGGGTCTTCCTGAAATACTGAGTTCCCTGGCTCGTCATCTTCCAATGTCACTTCCCCATCCAATGAGGATGCAGGCCATTCCAAATCTCCCTCCTCCACTCGGGGAATAGGGAGCAAATGATTTTGGTGCCATGTCTTCACCCGACCCTCCGAGTCCTTAATGCGGTAGACAGGAAGGCCGGGCATTTGTGAGGCTACCTTGTACACACCCTCCCTCCATCGATCAGCCAATTTATGTTTTCCCGGTACTCCCAGGTTACGGAGGAGCACGGGGTCGCCTGGTTTAATGCCTCTGTATTTAACTTTATGATCGTACCACCGTTTATTCCCGGCGTTCAGCTTTTCGGTAGATTTCTCGGCTTGCAGGTAGGCCCGTTGCAGATTCTCTTGCAATCGCTGTACATATCGGAAATGAGTAGTATTATGCACCCCATCTGTGGAGAATCTCAACCGTATATCCACAGGCAATCAAGCTTCTCGGCCAAACAAGAGAAAGTACGGAGAGAACCCCGTGGAATCGTGTCGCGTGCAATTGTAGGCATGCACTAGTGTTTCCACATGACGACTCCATTCAGTCATTTCTTACCCCCGTTAACGTGCCTAACATATCCAGTAACGTGCGGTTGAATCGTTCCGTCAGTGCATCCCCTTCGGGGTGATATGGGGTAGTTCGGGATTTAGCGATATGCAAGATTTTCAGCAGCTCTTTTATTAAGTTGCTTTCAAAGTCTCTTCCTTGATCGGAATGTAGTCGTTGAGGAAGCCCATAATGCATAAAGTACTTTTCCCAGAGCACCTTTGCCACCGTAATGGCCTTTTGATCTTTTGTCGGGAAGGCCTGGGCGTATCTAGTGTAATGATCCGTGATGACCAGCACATTGCCTATGCCGCGGCTATCGGGGTCAATGCATAGGAAGTGCATACACACTAAGTCCATAGGCCCGGTGCTTTTTAAGTGGCCCATTGGGGCGGCCCTGGTGGGCAATGTCTTCCGCTGAATACAAAGCACACACCGTCGACAGTGATGCTCTACTGCTTCTCTCATTTTTGGCCAAAAAAAAACGATCTCTCACTAGTCTGAAGGTCTTGTCAACCCCCAAATGACCATGTTCATCGTGTAGAGCCCTCAGTACCAAGTACTGTAGTCATTTTGGCAGTACTAATTGTCTCCTATTCGGGTGGTTATGGTACTCTACTACTCTGTATACTGTAGTAAATTGTCTCGTATTTCGAATTTGTCAGCTTCCCGCATCAGTATACCTCCTACATCACTCGGAGCCTGTCTGAGGAGGGCCGGGCGATTTTGGCGGATAGCATAGCGAATGGCCCCCGCAACCGGGTCTTGTTCTTGGTAGCGTACCATATCTTTCCAGGCTATGATCTTGTCTGGAGTAACGTGCATATTACTGGGGTCCCGATAGGCCTCCGGGATAGCATTGGATGTGCATCCTAGAGAGTCAGCCACCCTTAATTCCGAGAACGCCACTTGATCATTGACTATGGCAGCAGTACAACATAGCGCCCTTATTCCGGGTCCCGGAATTCCTTCCCATTGGTCTTCGTCAGGGGTAGTGGCCAGCCCTGGTCGTCTAGACAGGGCGTCCGCTCCAATATTCAAGGGACCTGGCTTATATTTCAGGGTGAAATTGTAATTGAACAGGGCGGCCAGCCAATGATGTTCGGCCGCGTCAAGTTTGGCTGAGGTCATGATATAGGTAAGTGGATTGTTGTCGGTCCGCACCTCGAACGACACACCGTACAAGTAGTCACGTAGTTTGTCGACAATGGCCCACTTGAAGGCCAAGAACTCGAGTTTGTGCACGGGGTAGTTCTGTTAACTGACGGTAAGACTGCGGCTGATATAAGCTACGGGTCGCAGTCCCTCTGGATACTTTTGATGTAACACCGCCCCTAATCCGCTCAGACTAGCATCCACATGTAATATATACGGTTGCTCGGGGTTTGCATAGGCCAACATGGGGGCCTTGGTCAAACTCTGCTTCAGGTCCGTGAAGGCTTGTTCGCACTCTGTCGTCCATTTGTCCTCGAAAGGTTGTCGAGCAGGCGTAGCCTTCCGGCCTGTGTCTTCCGGATATATTTTGAGGAGGCCGTTGAGGGCTTTGGCCCGTCGGGAATATCCCTCCACAAACCTGCGATAGTATCCGCAGAACCCCAGAAATGACCGCAACTCCCCCACGTTGTCAGGTCGGGGCCAATTGACGATGGCTTCTATTTTGGCTGGGTCCGTGGCAATTCCCTCAGCGGACACTATGTGTCCCACGTAGGTCACCGACGTCCGGCAGAAACGGCATTTGTCTAAGGAGAGGTTGAGTCCTTCTTGAGCTAATCAGTCAAGTTCTTTCAGGAGTCGAGCCTCGTGTTCCTCCAGGGCTTTCCCGAAGACTATGATGTCATCCAAATACATGAGGCATTCTCGGGGATTCAAGTCACCTAACTTCTTCTCCATTAGCCGCTGAAAGGTGGCGGGGGCACCACATATGCCTTGGGGCATACGGGTGAATTGGTAGAACCCCAGTGGGCAAATAAACGCCATTTTCTCTTGGTCCTTGGGACTCATAGGTACCTGGTAGTAGCCGGACCGGAGGTCCAGTACACTGAACCATTTGCTGCCATGTAGAGCGTCCAGGATTTCTTCTATGCAGGGGAGATTATACTGGTCTGGTACTGTTCAGTTGTTCAGTGTGTAGTCTACACATAACCTCACAGTCCCATTCTTCTTTCGCACTACCACTATGGGTGAGGCGTAAGGGCTTCGTGATTCCATGACGATTCCGGCTTCTTCCATCTCATGGAGGGCCGCTCGTACATCTTCTACGTCCCTAGGAGCAAGCCGACGGGAACGTTCCCTGAAGGGCTTTGTATCAGTCATCCGAATGGTGTGTTGGGCATTTCGGCTGCACCCCACATCCATCTCTCCTGTAGAGAATACTGAGCGTCTTTCTTCCAGCTGCACTCGTAACCGTTCCTTCCAGGTGTCCGACAGCCCGGACGAGCCAAAGTCGAAGTCTAACGGCGATCCGGGATCTTCCACTCGGGTAGCTTTTACTTGCACGACTTTATCCACCGAGCTGACGGGGTAAATTCTCCCTATTCTCTGTCCCGTGTCGATGGCCATGGGGAATGGCGAAAGATTCTGGACCATCACATAGATTCGACGGGGAATGGCGGTCTGCCAATCCCTGAATTCCGGTACTAGCCGATATCCTCGGCGGACATCTTCTTCTGGCGTGCTTTCTAGAGAAAAGAGCTGCTCCTCGTCTCCTCGTTCAGCGTAGGCACACTAGGCGGGTACCCTCTGCGTCTCTCCTGGTAAAAGTCTGGTCAGCCCTCCCCGGCTGCAGAACAACAGTCTGTAGTCCTCCGATGGGAGCAGAGGGGAATCTATATCCACCTGGACAAGCTGTAGCTGTAGGCTGGACATGGGCAGTTCATTAGTTTCTTGTAGATAGGCCCGGATGATGGCTTGTACAATGTCAGCATTCGTGCCTAGGATGATCGGATACTTAGGGGGCTCTTTGGGTTCTGGACACACAAAGGCGTCCACCTTCATGGGGTGAGACTTCCCAGTGTTGAGCTGTTGTATCTCCAGGTCCAAGGTCACTATGCCATCGATGGGGTAGTCGTCATTGCTTAGGCCTCTCACTTTGATATGCCCTGCCGATTTCAGGGGCCGCTTCTGGAGGTGTCGATCATAGAATCCTCGATATATGATGGTTACTTGAGATCCCTTGTCCAGTAGTGCGGAGGAGTAGATGCCATCCACTAGCACCCGGATCAGTGCTACCGGTCCCACGCGGTTACTCTCCTCCTCGGGTCCGTCGCCACTTTGTGTGGGGACAGGGGCTTCTGGGCTGGCTGCATAAACACCGCACATCATGGCCTGGGACGTGAATTTCTTGGGTGACGGGCTCCGGTGGCGAGACTCCCCCATCCGACAATCGTAGGAGATATGTCCCTTTTTCCCGCATTTGTAGCAGGACATATCTCTGGGTGGGGTACGGCGGTCATACGGAGGCGAGGTTCGTCCGGCGTATTTCACCCTTTTCGGGCCGGGTTTATCCGTCGGGTCCTCCTTCTTCTCAGCACTCCCTTTGGGTTTAGTGCTGCTGGCTGCTTTAGCCTTCTGTGGGGAGTGAAGCATGAGATGCGTTTCATGCTCTTTGACTTGCAGTAAGAGTTTGTAAACGAGGGGGGGGTATTCGAGTGAGGTTATCGCGAATCATGTTTGCAACAGGGTGAGTAGGACTGGAGGTATTGTTTGCAGAGGTATTCGTCCATCTGTAAAGCGGTCACATATTTATGATGCAGCAGGGGTCCTAGTGAGATTTGCACGCGGTGGATATAAGCAGACAAATCTTCTCCCTCCTTTTGATTGATGGCGTAGTATTTGGCCCACAAGGCCCCATCATCCTCGGTCGTGCTATAGGCCTCGACGAGGAACTCGATCATCATACGAGAGGTCAGGTCGGGGTACTGCTCTCCGTGAATGCTGATCAAAGTCGACGCCGGGGGTCTCAAGCACTCCATGAGCCGTTGGCGTTTCACCACGTCTGTACAAAACCATTCTTCCATTACTCCCCTAGTGTGCTCCTTCCAAGGATCTATCCCATCCTCTCCCGTGGACACACGTAGAGTCCCCTAGAAGGCCTTTAATTTCCGGTAGCTTTGGGAATGCGTGGCTAGGGTAAGTGCTTCTACTACAGGAGGTAAGCTTGAGGGGGTGGTTAACTGGTCTATCTTGTCATTGAGTTTCTGCAGCATGTCACTACGCACCCCCGCTTCTTCGGATGCGCTAGACCCGGGATAGCTAACTTCTGACTGACCACTACCCGCCTCGCTCGTGGGGTAGTGAGCAAAGGGGAGCGTAGGGTCGTCGTCACCTAGTTCCCCCACAGGGGGGTCCCGAAGTGGATAGACTAATGGGCTGCCGCCGGACGGAGAGTCTGGAAGCGGCAGATATTGAGGGACGGCAGGATCGAGGATTACTAGATCTCGCCGGCAATATACTAGCAAGGTGTTCCATTTAGCATCTTGATCTATGAGCACATCTACCAGGCGGGTTTTGGCAAAACCCGGTAGTTGTCGTAGGGACAGTTGAAATGTCTCTAAAGGTAGGGCCATGGGTACTCAGGTCACAGCCACTGCGCGGCGGGCGGGCGCATTTGCCACGCCCAGTCGCGTATCTCCTGATGTGAGGGAAGGGCCATGGTGGTGGTATTTTTGGCTCGAGGGGCACCCCAGGTCTAAGCTCTAAGCAGCGCCTCCAAATGTAGCCCTGGTTCCTAGCGAACACAGACCACTACCATGTGCTGTATAACCTGTAGGCTCACAGGGCCTGCCATGGAGAGCCTGGGGTATGCACAATACTTATAACTTGGTGCAGCGCCTCAACCTGCGACAGCTTCCGCCCAAGGGGAAGTGGGTCTTCGCAGGAACTTATGTACATTAATACACGCACACAGCAATATACCTTAACCAATATACTTTACTTGTAGCAACCATAAGCTTTATCAACAGGTGTCCCCCCTAGAGGAGACACTACTCCCAGCGTCCCGCCGAACCCTCAATCTCCCCTTCCCTTCACCGGGTGATCCCACCCCGTGTCCAGTTCCCTTTTGGAATAAGTCCCCCACCCTCAAGTGAGACAGTGAATGTATATGTATGTGACTGCGCAGCCACGTGTCCTGAGTGAATGATGGTACTGTTGGTGCACTTGAAGTTTACCTGCCGGGCACTCCAGTACCCGGTTCTGCAACTATCTTCACAAAGGATCAGTGTGGGCATAGATGACGTCACCCGTAGGTGTCCGGGGCGATTCCACCCAGACACGCTGCGACTTGGTAGCGGGGTCTTAATGATCAATCCTCGACTCAGCATATGTCGGGATCATCTCCAGTACATCGGATCGAACACCTCCGGAGGCTTTCCCCACTGTTACAGCCCTGGAAAAGTAATCGAACGTTCGGAGGAGAAATAATTGAGTCTGACACCAATGTGTGATCAAAAATATCTCCTATTTATTAGGCGTTCACATTCAGGTTATATAGGCCTTGAAACAAAGATGAATATTTGCCAATTTCCATTTCCCTTATTTTGTGCTTATGTTAGACATAACATGTCATTAAATCATTTATTTGGAAACTACCGTACATCACATGGCTCCTGATAAAATAGCTGAGGACGTACTTAAGTTCCCGTTCGCTACCTTGTTTGGTCAATACTTCCTATTTCAACACAGAAGTTCAGCCAACATTAAAACACAAAAAGGGTAGTTGGAAAAAGGTTTAGTTAAATCATATGATTAAGCGGAATATCAGTGTTAGCAGGAAATGGTTATACAAGAGACAAAATGGAGTCACCCCTGATATATATATTATCAGTCCCTCCTTTTGTCATCACCATGACAACCCCTTTTATACTGGGGAGGTCTGGAAATCGAATTGCATGTTCTCATAATCTAACAAAGGATAATCTACTGACGGGGTTGAGGCACTAGTGGGTAAGAGTCTGGACTGGTAGGACATGGTTGCGGGACCAGAAACAGGGGCGTTTATATTCAGAGCAGCATATGTGTGATTAACTGTTCTAACAGATGGCATCATCCTTTTGCATAGTGCTGACCCCATTACTTTACAGCATGTAATAAGAATAGATAATATCACAAAAGCACAAACAAAAACTATCAGTCCCATTATAATTTTCTTTCCCAATTCTCCAAACCATGGACCTAAATCAAACTCATCTACTCTTTCAGAAATGCCTGCAACAAGCTCCTTGATATTTGATATATGATTTTGTACAGACTTGGAGTGGTCTGAAAGGTTGAAGCAGCACATTCCCTTAAAATCCTGACAACCATGTTCGTGTTTGAGCAGCAGATAGTCAATGGCTGCACGATTTTCCAAAACTGCCTTACGTGTACCCTTCAAATCTATCATTAATTCTTCTATGGCTTGGGAGGTTTGGTTTAACCCTTTAGCTACAACACATGCAAGCTTCCTTATAGCCTTTCCTGAATACAATGCCAATCCGGGTACTCCAACAGGGGAGACTGCTAAGCTTAGAATTTCAGTTTCTGATAGCAAGATTACATGTGGGTTACAGTCTTCATCAAGTGGAATAGTCGATCGCTTAACCTTGGTTTGATGTAGGCCAGGCTCCACAGAAAACATCATAAGTCCTAGCCTAGTGAGAGTACAGGGCCCCCCTGTAATGTTTCCTGGTATATACGTATATGTTATATTACCACAGGAAAACAGCCATCCTACGGGAAGTTTGACAGAATATATGTGACTTGGTGTTTTCATTGTGTTTTCATTGTGTGGTTGCAATAGTATTAGTGACATTATAGCATTTTTCTTCAGTTCGGGCACATAGCACTTGAGATATGTTGGTGGATGTTGTGGGCATTAATTTTATCTGTTTGCATTTACCTATGTCTTCTGGATCACAGGTCATTTGATAACATACATCCCCCTGTGTAATACTCATGGTCCTAATTTGTGTCATATTGGCCCATTCTTTACCAACACACTGAGGACAGTCATGACAATATTCATACACAGAGAGATGTTGCCTCACATCATGTTCTTCTGCAAGACTATCATCATGGCGGGTGCTAAATACTTTTAACAAAATTTCTACTGGTGTGGGTACTGCTATCAGGCAACTTGTGAGGATATCCTTTGTGCTGGTCATATCGGATAAGCAGAAATGTGACATGTTCAGTACATCAACAGCTAGGTGTTTCCAAATGTTGGTTTTAACTTCTATCAAAGATGAAGCCATGCGCTTCGATCGGGTGTTATATTCTCCTACCAGATTAGAGAAATTGGACTCGATTGGTGGTACATGGGTTGCATTCTCATATTGTTCTCTGGGAAGGGGAGATGAAGTCTCACCTTCCTCAGGGACAATCCTGGGGTAAGAGAAGTCTTCCCATGGTTCCCATGAATTTTCGTGAGGGCAGGTGGTACTGCCTTTATAATGATTATAAAGCAGCTCCTTTACGCATATATAGTAGACAATGCATACTAACAATGTTCCTAAGCTAAATACTGTAAGACCGGATACACGCTTGAGCGCGGTTCTCTGGGATTGTTCATCTACTCCTTCTTTGATGATTCGGATTCTTGTCTCTGGTTCTTGATCGACTTGATCCGTGATGCATGGATCCATGTTGATGAGTCTTCTGTCAGTACAGCTGTACGAGTTACTGCAAGGATCGTGGTTGGAAGTCCGTAGGGAGGCTCTGTTGTCCCTCCTTTAGTCGGCAGACGCTTGATCACCACTGTATCTCCGGGCTGGAAAGGATGTGTTGGCTTATCTAAAGGGAGTGGAAGAGAAGAAGAAACATCACCATAGATGCCATTCAATTTCTGTATCAAATGATGAACATAATTCTCTTGAATTTGTTCTAAGTCTCCAACTTCCTTCGGGCAATACGTACCATGAGCCCAGGGAGTTGGAAACGGCCGCCCCATTAAAATTTCAAATGGTGACAATTTGGTAGTACTATTCGGGGTCATTCTAATTTCTGCAAGGACTGCGGGAAGGACATCTGGCCATCTCGAGAAGGTACCATTTGTTCCTTTCCGCAGTTTATCCTTGATTGTGCGATTAGTCCTCTCTACCTGTCCTGAAGACTGTGGGTGGTATGATATGTGAAATTTCCAATCTATAGCAAGAGTTTTAGCAACTCCTTGAGTTACTTGAGATGTAAAATGTGTTCCTCTATCACTATTTATTTGAAGTGGGCATCCCCACCTGGGAATGATTTCTTTGCACAGTATTTTTACAACTGTCTTTGAGCTTTCGTTCGTTGTAGGGAATGCTTCAACCCATTTGCTAAATTGATCTACCATTACCAATAGGTATTTTAGTTTCCCCGCTGCTGTCGGCATCTGTGTAAAATCAATCTGTATTTGTTCCATTGGGCCGCTAGGTGGCGGTAAATGTTCATGCTTTGCGGGTCGAGTTCCTTGTGTATTGTTTCTGATGCATGTTAAACATCTCGCTAGTTGTGTCTCAACAACTTGATCAATGTCTCTGACTAGGAACAATTCTTTAATCTGATCACCTGTTGCTTTCTTTCCTTTATGCCCAATTCCATGAAAATGTGAAATTAAAATAGGGCTGGCTATTTTAGGAAAACCTATCACTGTTCCTCTAGCCCAAATCCCGTTTTCATCTCTGCTTAGGCCTTTCTCTTCCCATAATTCTATGTCTCTGCCCTCCGCAAGTTCCTGTAACATTTTAAGATCATAGTCTGGGAAGTGGCATGTCATAACCAGGTTGAGCTGGGTATCAACAGTAGTATTGTATGCCGGGAACATGATCTGCGATTGTGCTGCCTCTTTAGCATAGTAATCAGCCAACTCATTACCTTTGGCCTCATCTGTCTCTCCCCCAGCATGTCCTTTGCATTTAACAATGGCTAGTTTACTGGGTAGCAACATGGCGTCCAGTAACTGCTCAACTAATGTGGCATGAGATATACCCTTACCATCAGTACTGACAAACCCACGATTTTTCCATATTACTCCAAAATCGTGTACTACCCCGTATGCATAACGAGAGTCAGTATAAATGGTTACCATATTCTGTGATGATGCTTTGCATGCCTCTGTCAGTGCTACTAACTCTGCTGCTTGAGCTGAAACAAACGGTAATGCTCCAGAACAGATTACTGTGTCTGGTAATCTGACTACTGCAAATCCTGTCAGATACACTCCATCTGCAGGTTTAGAGCATGACCCATCTACAAACAGTACATCTCCCTCCTTAAGGGGCGTACTTTGTAAGTCGCTCCTTACTGACGTCATATTGTATATGTTTCGTAGGCAGTCATGGTCTATTTCCTCTAAGTCAGAGTTGTGCAATAACATTTTAGACAGGCATTGGGCCGGACCTGTATGTGGTGGGTGATACTTGACAGTGAGGTTTGCGGTAGAAGTGAGTATAGTTTCGTAGCCTGTTCTACGCTGAGCTGGCATATGCTGTGTAGTGAGGTTCTTAAGAACATGTAGAACCTGGTGTGATGTATGCAGGGTTAGTTTGTGTGACAGCACAATAGTTTGTACTGTTTCTACCATAATCGCGCATGCAGCCACCTGTCTTAAACAAGCCGGGAACCCCTGCACAATCTCCTGCAGTTTCTTAGAATAAAATGCCACCGGCCTATAGCCCGAGCCATGCTCTTGCGCCAGTACGCCAACAACCACGGTGCCTGTCTCGCTGCAAAACAAATGGAAAGTCAGGTTATAGTTCGGCAAGCCCAAGGCGGGGCTTGAACACAATGCAGTCTTGAGTTCAGCAAATGCAGTGTTAGTCTCTGGCGTCCATTGTAATGTGTCTGGTTGGTGCATCAAAGTCAATTGTCTCAGAATGTTATCCCAGTGGGAACAGTTCGGTATCCATTGGCGGCAATAGGTGATCATCCCCAGAAATGATAGCATAGCAGCTTTCGTCTTGGGTTTGGGGAGATTGGCAATTACCTTGACTCGTTCCGATGATAGGAGTCTCTGTCCTGGCTGTAGTATGAAGCCTAAATATTTGACAGTTTGCAGCGCCATTTGTATCTTGTGAGAAGAGACCTTGTGACCTGTAGCAGCGAGATGCTCCATCAGACTGTGAGTGTCCAGAATGCATATTTCTTCCGTTTGGCTGCAGAGTAGCAAATCATCCACATACTGCAGCAAAACAGAGCCACCGGGCGGACACCAGTCGGCAAGAGTCATACGCACGACGGTACTATAGGCCGTAGGTGAATCGCAAAATCCCTGTGGTAAACGTGACCACCGGTATTGAACACCTTTTAAAGGTGAACGCAAACAAAGATCTTGTATTGGGGTGCACCGGAATGCTAAAGAATGCGGAATTAAGGTCAATTACTGTGAAATATGTCGCTGTTGCAGGTATGGCTGTAATGATTGCAGTGACATCTGGTACTATAGGCGCTAATGGTTGTACTAACTCATTTACTGCGCGCAAATCCTGTGTGAAGCGCCACTGCGAGCTGTTAGGTTTGGGAACAGGGTTAACTGGTGTGTTGTATGGTGAGACAGTTGGTTCTATCACTCCCTTTGTAAGTAATTCTTTAATAATAGGTTCTATCCCTGCTTCCTTTTCTGCAGATAATGGGTACTGTTTAATGTATACCGGACGTGCTCCTGGCTTTAGTGTGGCCTCGTATGGCGTGCATGAGATGAGTCCTGGGTCAGTGTTAGAGGTTGCCCATACCCGTGGGTCAATGTCCTGTAATGATAAGGGAATGTCAATCATGTTAGCAGAGTAAAGGTTATATTCAATTTTCCATATGTCGTCAATAGGTAAATATTTGTCCTGTAACACAAGCTGTTCTCCCTTGGCCCATAAAAAGGCTCCCTTATCTGAGGCAATGTATACCCTTGTTGGTGTGATCCATACACCTTCAATGCATGCAGAAACAGCCGTGTCTGCCCTAGGATCATGCATTTCTGTTTCTGGGTCAAAAATTGTGCAAGAGATGGGGTTGGAAAATGTCATACGTGTGTACAGCATGTCCCCATGAGCGCCGAAATCTGATAAATTCCTCAACTGTTTAAGTAATCTTTTTGGCATGTTTAGGCCTCGTACTTTTAATCTGCCAGTATCATGCTGAAAGAGAGAGAGAGCAGAATGTTGAAAAAGAGACAGATCGTAATTATGAGGGGGGAAGTATGGGGAACATAAAGTAATCCCCCCTTCTTCATTAATACTTATATCGAGTTTCATTTTGGCCATTAAATCACGTCCCAATAAATTTACTGGACATTGTGGAAGAACTCGAAATGAGTGATCCCATATACGGGCGGACTTAAAATCTAATTGTACCGACATTACCGGTGTGATGAAACTTTTGGTTAGTGTACCCTCAATACCCATAGAGGACTCGTCTGCTTGTGTCAGTGGACCACTGTAGGAATATTTATTAAGACACGAACGGGTTGCCCCGGTGTCCACAAGGAAGTCGATTAATCTTCCGTTGATATACAATGATAATAGTGGTACATCTAACCATCTACTAGACACCGAATGTGCGCAGACGAGGGTTTCAGTCCCCGGGCATCCCTATTGGCTATAAGGCATTGTTTGGTTCCAGGCAACATTATAATTGGGGCTGGAAGTATTTTGTCCCTGGTAATTCTGTTGGTGCCTTTGCGCATTACCCTGGCCTTGCTGTCCATAGCCCTGGCCTTGCTGTCCATAGCCCTGACTTTGCTGTCCATAGCCCTGACTTTGCTGTCCATAGCCCTGACTTTGTCGGTTATTTCCTGGACCCTGTTGGTCATTCCCTGGGTAATGTTGCTGGTTTAGATTTTGTTGCGGAAATGGCTGTTGGTTATTACTCGGTGGGGCCCAACACTCATTCCTCCAGTGACCAGTCTTCCCACAGTTAAAACATAACCCTGGTTTACGCTGGTTATTCCCTTGCTGGTTTCTTTTCCTGCCATGATTTTGTCTACCCCTATTATTGTTAGGATTCTGGTTGGTATCATTATTATTCCAGTCCTTGCTATTTTGGGGTGTGCCATCATGAGCATGCATAATAGTTGCAGGCGGGATATCTGGTGGCGGAGGTGATTGCGGGGGTGGTGGCGGGGGTGGTGGTGGGGTTTGATCAGGAAAAGCCCCTGCACCATCTTTAATGGCCAGTTCCGCCTCTATTTCGTTTGGTGGCATTTTTTGCCATCCGGTCACTGTCATGTAGACAATTTGCCTATGCTGTTCGCACAGACCGTTCAATAAAGACTGCACGTATAAAATATTCATTTCATCATTTGTATCACTAGGAAAACGCATTCCTGCGATGTTTACCCATTCATTTTTAAATCGACGGCAAAAATCTGTAACTGACTCCTTCTCTTTTTGCTTAATGGTCATGATTAAGCCAACATTATTCCTTGATCTCCCTTGATCAAAAAAATATTTATGCAAGTTCTCCCATAATTGGGTAACTGTATGGGGGTTGTTCCAAACAAACTCACCCTCCCTAAGAGCAACAGATCCCTGCCCATACGTATTTTTAGTACTGTCCCAGGGTACATCATATTTTTTATCTAAATGCGGATCAGCCTTAGACCAGTCAGTGTCAATATGTCCGGTTAAACAATCCAGACAAAACCTGATATCCCCTCCCGTAAATTGGTAGCCCTGACTTCTTTTTTGTAAATACTTAATAGCACCACTGGGGTTTTTAAATGGGTCAGGGCATCCTTTCGCCCAGGACTCCATTAATGTGGTGTCCACTGATTGTATCAAAATCTCCCTTCCTAAAGTCATAAAAGGAAGTGTTAAATCCACATCTGCCTGTTCTTTAGTGTGTGTGTGTGTACTGGTTCCTTTGTCACTAGATTGGATCGTAATCTTGTTGAGATTGGTGGACAGACAGGTGAAAAAGTAGAATCAAATACTAGTGACTGTCTGGGTGTTGCCCTCATGTCCTTGGTGAGCTGTAAGGCTTGGCCAAGTGTATCAGGACTAGTGGCACCTTCCTCCTGTGTTTCAACAGTGTTATCCTCAGGCATTGGAGTGGGGGGCGGTGGATATGGGGAATTTAATACATTGATCGAGGTGCTAAGTATGTCCTTAAAGTTTTTTAATTGGTTTGTCAGTGTGCTAACAGAGTCACAGAGCTTATCAACATCTGTACTGCTGTCGTCGGCAGATGTCTGGGGCGTTAGGGATATCTCTGACACTGTCGGGGTTAGAGGTGTCAGAGGTGTTGGTGTCCGTGGTGTCAGGGGTGTTCGTGATGCTATCGGGGCATAATCTAGTGTTGAGTCTAGAAATGACTCAGGGGAGTGTAGTGGTAACTGTGATTGTGTCTCTGACAGGACTTTGAAACCCTCTGCTATCTGATTCTTACATCCTTCTGCCAATCCCTCGGCTATCCCTTGAACAGTTAGAGATATGTATTCCTTAAGGTCTGTGTCCTGCAGAGACTGAGTGTCCTGATGCTGGTGTGTGTCGGAATGAGAAATTAATTCCGCACTTTCGTCTGTCTTTTCAACCTCCCTGGATACAGGGGTTTTTCGTGTGACTTGTGTGGGGGCGGGTGGGGGTGATGGTGGTGATGGTAGGGGTGGAGAGGCAGATGCCATGTTGGAGTCTGTATTATCTCGTAGTTCCTCGTGAGTGGGCTTATGTGTGGGGGGGTGCACATCCTCGAGACCCCATCCAGTACACATAGTACTGGAGGTGGAGGATTGTCCCTGGTTGGGTGGGGCAGTGTACTGGTGAGGGTTTTGGGTTACCTGTGCAGCATAATATGACAACGCTGCCAGCACTGTTGGGTCTAAGCATGGGTACATGGGCATGGGCATGTGGGGTTTTGGGGGATACGGGGGTGGTTGTAAATGTTCCAGCAGAGGTGGCGGGGGAAGAACTTCTGGCAGTACTGCATCCCCGGAGGGTGGTGCACTTGGGTTTAAAGAATACATTGGTATAGGGGGTTCAGGCGGGGGTGGGGGTGGCCACATTGGCGCTTGAGATTTTGGGTTATTTTCTTGTAGTGATTCCTGAATTTTAGTGGCTATCTTAACCCAAATACGGCCACATAATGCCATATATGTGGTGTCCCATTCGGGATCTGGCTGGAACCAGAGCCATTCAGGATCGCCACCCAAACATAGGCCACGTATCATTGTTACATGGTATGGGGCAAAACTACCTTCCCTTGGGAAAGGGTTGGTTGACTGCATCGCTTCCGACCAGCCGGCCATATTATCGACAAACGGGTCTGAATAATAGTCTGCCGTGCAAGCTGTCACAAAGTCTTTGGGTGTTTCTATGTTGGGGTCATAGTGTCGGTTGATGATAAGTGTAGTTACGGGTTTTGGTTTGTCAGGTGCCTTATCATTACCAGTAGTGCTATCTGGTGCAACATGTTTGTTTTCCTTATCAGTAGTACTGTCAGGTTTAACACGTTTGCTTTTCTTATGTTTTAATGTAGATTGCTTAAAATCCCCATGGGCACGTTTACTATGAGACTCTCCCATCTTACACACAATACTAGTTTTTGAAAATAAAATCGCGTACTAAAATGTCTTAGATATTCATGCAATAAAGCAGAGCACAGTAAAATTTACGGCGTCCTTATGCACGTTAAAGAGATGTCTTATAGATGTAAAAATACATGCACAGATACAATAAAATACACCAATATTCCCCACTAAAATGGGTATACGTTTCCACAGTCGCTGTAAGAGTATTTCCTGATATTCACACAGATATCTATTAGCAGGGACTCACCCTGGCACTATACTCAGTCAGGATTCACTCTTTATATCCTTGACTCAGCCCGGATTCACCCTTTATATCCTTGGCTGTGGTTTTAACGATTAACCATATAGTCTAATTCGTCCAGTACGGAGGTAATATATAATAGGGTTCTAGATAAGGGACACCGGGAGGATAATATACAGATAAAAATTGATATCTTGTACTTACCCAGCCGTTGAGCCTTATCCCCGCTTTCTGACACCAAATCTTAATGATCAATCCTCGACTCAGCATATGTCGGGATCATCTCCAGTACATCGGATCGAACACCTCCGGAGGCTTTCCCCACTGTTACAGCCCTGGAAAAGTAATCGAACGTTCGGAGGAGAAATAATTGAGTCTGACACCAATGTGTGATCAAAAATATCTCCTATTTATTAGGCGTTCACATTCAGGTTATATAGGCCTTGAAACAAAGATGAATATTTGCCAATTTCCATTTCCCTTATTTTGTGCTTATGTTAGACATAACATGTCATTAAATAATTTATTTGGAAACTACCGTACATCACATGGCTCCTGATAAAATAGCTGAGGACGTACTTAAGTTCCCGTTCGCTACCTTGTTTGGTCAATACTTCCTATTTCAACACAGAAGTTCAGCCAACATTAAAACACAAAAAGGGTAGTTGGAAAAAGGTTTAGTTAAATCATATGATTAAGCGGAATATCAGTGTTAGCAGGAAATGGTTATACAAGAGACAAAATGGAGTCAACCCTGATATATATATTATCACGGGGCCTGATCCCAGACCTCCCGCTGACTTAGCACTGTCCCGGTAGCAATCGTGTAATAGTAAGGGAATCCGGAACCTGTCTATGGCCAGTCCCTAGCTCAGCTTCACACTACTGGGACTCAGGGCCTAACTGGGCCTGGGGCATGCGGCCTAGGTAGGGGCGGACTGCACAGTTCTGCGCCGGTGCCAACCTAACATGGCGGCTCCCTCTTGCGCGGAACCTCCGTTATCGGAGCGTTCCCTAGGTGCAGCATCTCCCACCCCACAACAACAAATGGTGGAAAAAGGGGTCCCAGCTACATAAATTATGTAAAATAATCTTTAAAACAAATAATTATTTCTACAAAAAAAAACACTGTGGTTCTTTTAAAAATTCTACAGTGATTCTGTTCTCACTCAGTTCCACTCATTTTTAATGTATGACATGTAAAACCTTGGTATTAATCTGGGTGTATAGTCAATTGCCCTTAAATAATATATTGTCCTTCCTGTACAATTTTACAAGTATTAACTTCTCCACACTGAGAAAAATAAATACAAACTGTGAATTTAAACTTAATAAAAAGAATTCATTTATCTTGATATATGTTTTTTTTAACGTTATTCATTCTTAAATCATTCAATGTTATAGAGTGATATGATATTTCACTGCACAATAAGGAAAGATTATTCTTTCGCACAATCACTGTAAATTATGAGTTCTTTTAAAACAGACAAACAGAAGAAAATAAAAAAAAAACCACCCCCTTCTTGCAATCGTAAAACAGAAGTTATAAGACCAATCAGAAATTATGCTCCTTCTGATGTTCAGTCAAATAGTAAAATTTGAAAATAAACAATTATACCTTCTTGTCATTGATAACAAAATCTGTAGTAGTGTTTTAAATACACATAGGGTTCCCAGCACTCAGAGCATAATAATGAAGCAAGAGTAATGTTTGGAAGCAAAAAAAAGTATTTTACTAATGTAATTAAAATAAATGGCACGGACACTAATTAATTAGACTATAAACACAAGGGTATACTGTAGAAGAAGAAAAAAAGGGGGAAAAGTGAGAAGAGGGGTGCAAAAAAAATTAAAAAAAACTGTGAAAAAGGGAACAAAATTAAAATTATAGGGGCAACGTTTTGGGGAAGGAACCAAGGACAAATGCCTGTGGTACTTCCCTCCGTAGTACTCCCATAGAATTGTGTGCTCACAAAGTCAAAAAGCAATCAAAGTGCAGTACAGAGTCAGCCTAGTAGAGGCTCCAGTGAAGGATATCTGTAAATGCAGTGTAGGTCGCTGTGCTCTCTATGGCTTGTTATATAGTCCTCGCTGCTGTGTGTGCGGGCGCATGCCCAGCGTTGCACGTGGCGTGCGTGTTTGTTTGCTAGGGTGCAAGTGGTGATGCGCGCGGTTAGGGGGTGTGACTCTGTCATAGCGGTAGGCTGCACTGTGATTGGTTTGTGGTGTGGCAGCAGCGCGAAAATACAATTTTATTGTATGCTCCCTGGTCTGCCACGCCGCCGCTCACGCCGTGCGTGCGCTCGTCACAAGTATACAAACGTCTGGTTAACACAGCCAATTATAATTGACGCGCGCGCACTATATTACACGCCTATTACATGTAACAGTTTTACGGGCCCCCACCCAATCTCACATTGGCGCCTGTGGTCTACTGGCCCCATAACATGTATGTTTGTCTTGTGGTGCACTTGCTGGCTTACAGGACTCCTGGGTCTCCCCCTGGGTTGGTATTGGGATATCAGCACGACAGGCATCTGAGGTAGTGTGCTTTGAGTCCTACTCACATTCGATGCAGCGCCTCCACCTCATCAGGATCTCTGCGGCCGCAGGGGGATGTGTCGGATGAGGACCTCCTCTGTGGTGCCTCCTTCTGTGTAATGACTCCACACATACACAGCAAGTGTTTGGTGAAACTGGGCATCTTTATTGCACATTCATGAAGACTGCCCCTCATTGTGTTCAACACTTAGCCTCTCATCTTTGGGTTGACCATCTTCTGGAAGGTTCCTTCTGCTCCTAACTAAATTGGTGGTCCACCTCTCCCATTAAGGGAGCCCACAACTGTACCAGGTCCCTGGACACAGTGTGTAAGCAGCTTGTCTCTCTGCCACTTCAGCTGCACAGCCTCTTGCTCTTGCATCAGACACTGCACTGTCTGACTCTGCTCTGACCAACTGCAACAGTGTTGCAGACACTCCACATGGCTCTCACTGACTGCCTAACTTTAGGAAGTGCTGTGCAATATATCAGCTTTCAGAAACAACCCACCTCTGTGTCACTAATAGTGGACACAAAGCATGCTGTCACTTCCTTGGCTACTATCTTACACATCAGAGGGGTTGAGGGCAAACCTCCATGATGGCTACTGGCAACCCTGCCCTTCTAACAGGAGTTACTGCACAGCATGAGGGAGATATGTACAGCAATTTTACACTTGGCTACATTCTACCCCTGGTGAAACCCACCGTCCCGGCTGGGATCTAAATTTGCGGAACCTTCCTTCAGAGGCAACTGCAAAACATAACAATACAATACATTATTACACATCAATGTACCTGAAAGTTAAACACACAGTGAATAATATTACAGAAAAATACATCTTAACTAAGATGGTGTACAACCAGGATTACTCCCTGATGGAGTATCCATTTCTGGTACAACCATACCCTCTTATGGTGGCCTGCGCACAGCATGGTCTACTGGGTTTAGAGCAGCAATGCTATAACACTCTGGATGACTGTGACGGTTCAGGGGATTCATTCCCCTTCTTTCTCTCCCTCTGTCCCCTTTCTGGCCAATCCCTCTGCACCTACCCACTCCTGTCCCGCTCCGTCTCCCTCTCTCACTGCCCCATTGCCTCAGCGCATGCCCTGCAGGTCGCGCGCACCCGCGCGGTCCCCCAGCCCCTGCTGCAACACTCCCAGTCACCCCCTGTGCCCGCTGCCTGTACCTCACCTCCGGTGGCGGTCCCATCCGGTCCTCTGCTCCCCTCCGCTGGGGTGCCCACGGCGCTCCGCGCGTCTGGTGATGCAGACTGTGCATGCGCACCCTTGGCTTACAGGGAGCGCGCGCACACGCTCCTCTTCTAAACTCTATCACGCTCCTGACTCCTCCCCCCATTCCTTGCAGGCAATCTCACTCTCTGATCCTTCTGTCTCCTCCTCTTCTCTCCCTGTCCTATCCTTGTTGTTTCCTACTTCTCTCTCTGATCCTCCCCTCTCTCCTATTGGCGTGTCTCCCTTTATAATCCCTGTCTGTCCTCTCTATCGTCGCTCTGCATAGTTCCTGTTTCCCTGTGTATACTAACCTATGCTGTGCTCCCTCTGTGTCCCTGCTGTATCCTGCTCCTGTGTTACTTTGGATTTCCCTGGCTTTGACCCCTGCTTGTCCTTGACTAACCTGCTCTCTGTACCCCTTGAACCTTGCTACGAACTGGAACTTGCTGACCTCTGGAATCTTGGACCTGGCTTTGAACTCTGACTACTCTACTCTCTGGACCCCTGGACATTGGCACACGGACACGACCATTCTTACGCTTAAACACAAGACGTTGCAAGTATCTTAACCACTCTCTCAACAGGCCCAGAAACGCTATACCACACTCTGGGCTTGCTCCCACTGCTGTGGGTGTGTGGTGTAATACCGTTCCCACCTCAGTACTGGGGTCCTGCCAGGTCTGCGGGCATACAGGCGTGACATTATGCAGAGCCCAACAAATGGAGACCCCCCTGAGGTGGGTACAGGTATTTCCATAGAGGCCTTACAATTTGTCAGTAACCAGTTGTCTACTGTCTCCCAGCAATTGGCCAAGTTCTCCCCTCAGGAGAGTCCCATGGCTCCAACGCCACCGGTAGCCACAAACTACGCCAACCCTGGACCCCGTATTCCTTCTCCGAATCGCTATAATGGGGACCCCCTCGCCTGCCACGGTTTCTTAAACCAATGTGAGGTGCAAATCGAGATGTCCCCCTCCCTGTTTCCCACTGGTCGTGCTAAGGTAGCGTATATATCTACGCCTTGCTCACCGGAGACGCTCTCGTCTGGGCCTCCCCCTATGGGAGCGCAAAAGCGAATTAACGCAAGATTACTCTCTCTTCAGACGCGAGTTTCAACTTGTATTGATATTTCTGCATGGCGCGAGAGAGCCGCCTTCTCTCTTTTTCACATTTCAAAGGCCCGAAGATCAGCTGCCAAATACGCCATTGAGTTCCGTACGCTAGCCGCTGAAACCCAATGGAATGATGAGGCACTCGCCGCCGCATACTGGCACGGACTCTCAGATACGTTGAAAGACGATCTAGCTACTCAAGCCCGGCCTTCATCCCTGGAGGAGTTGATTACCCTGAGCGTACGCATGGATCAGCGTACTCACGAGCGACGGCACAAGAGGCACTGTTCTCACTCTCCTTCTTTTGTTGTTTCTCACAGGTCGCCTACAACACCCCTTATGGCACTGGAGTCTCCGGAGCCGATGCAAGTCGGCAGTCAGCAACTTCGCGCCACGGAGAGAGCGCGGTGTCGCCTGAAAAGACTTTGCTTCTACTGTGCTTCCCTGGAACATCGTCTCCAGAATTGTCCCCTGAACCCGGGAAATGGGTACACCCAGTAAAGGTAGAGGGGCTTCTACTGGGTACTGTCTCTGCTTGCCCCTCTCTCCCCGAAACTTTCCCAAATAAGTCTCTGCTTCCTGCTACCTTGGAGGGTCTGAACCTTTTCCTGCAGGTTGAAGCTTTCATCGATTCGGGATCTAGTGGTAACTTTCTGGACCAGAAGTTTGCGTCCGAGAATCAAATTCCCATGGTCAGGAGGAAAACCCCCATTGGCCTCGAGGCTATCGACAGCCGACCACACCAGCCGGCGTTTATCATTTGGGAGTCTATTCCTCTCACACTGACCTTGGCTGACAGTCATAAGGAGGTAATAATCTTCGATATTTTTCAATCTCCAACAGTGCAAATTATTTTAGGATTGCCTTGGCTTCAACTCCACAATCCGCGCATTGACTGGACCAGTGCTCTGCCTCTCCAGTGGCCTTCGTCCGCAGATGCCGTTGCTGCGGAGTCTCCTGTTGCAGTGCTTGCCGGCCTGGATTCCGTTCCTTCTAATCTATTGACCCTGCCTACCGTGTATCATGAGTACCTGGATGTGTTCAACACAAGGTACAAGCGAAGGTTCTACCTCCCTATCGTCCGTATGATTGTCCTATCGATCTGATTCCTGGGACCATCCTGCCGAAGTCTAAGTCATATCCACTCTCCGTCCCGGAGACCGAGGCCATGATGTCCTACATTCAGGAAAATTTGGAGAAGGGATTCATCCGCAACTCTACCGCCCCTGCCGGGGATAGCTTCTTCTTTGTGAAGAAAAAGGATGGATCACTTAGGCCGTGCATTGACTTCCGCGGACTCAATAAAATCATGGTGAAGAACCGGTATCCTCTTCCGCTTATCTCAGAACTGTTCGATCGTCTCCAGGGGGCCTCTATCTTCTCAAAACTCGAATTAAGAGGTGCCTATAATCTCATTCGCATAAGGGAGGGGGACGAGTGGAAAACAGCATTTAACACACGATCTGGACATTATGAATATCTTGTTATGCCCTTTGGTTTATGTAACGCTCCGGCCGTTTTTCAAGAGTTTATGAACGACATCTTCCGCGATGTATTGGGAACATTTGTCATAATCTATCTAGATGACATTCTGATTTTCTCTAAAAGTCTGGAGATACACATTCAACATACCAAACTAGTGCTTTCTAGGCTCCGTTCTAATCGCCTATATGCCAAGATGGAGAAGTGTTTGTTCCACCAGACCTCTACTGCCTTCTTAGGCTATATCATCTCCAGCCAAGGCTTCTCCATGGATCCAGAAAAACTGAAGGCTGTTCTTGATTGGCCGCTGCCTAATTCACTCAAGGCTGTGCAGCGTTTTCTCGGCTTTGCCAACTATTACAGGAAATTCATCAAAAAAAATTCTTCTATTGCTCTTCCCATCACCGCATTGACCAAGAAGTGCGCCGGTACCACTTCCTGGTCTCCAGAGACTATTCTTGCTTTTGAGTTTCTCAAGAAGACTTTTGTTTCCACAGCCATCCTTCGTCATCCAGATACCTCCCTCCCCTTCACTTTGGAGGTCGACGCCTCGGACGTAGGAGCCAGCGCAGTCCTTTCCCAGAGGACTTCTCCCCAAGAGAAACTTCACCCCTGTGGGTTTTTTTCACGGAAATTTTCATCTGCCGAAAGGAATTATGATGTGGGTAATCGTGAACTTTTGGCCATAAAACTGGCTCTTCAAGAATGGAGGCACCTGTTGAAGGGTTCCAAAGAACCAGTTGCTATTCTCACTGACCACAAAAATTTGTTATATATCGAGGGGGCTCGTCGTCTGGGATCCCGCCAAGCTTGGTGGTAACTCTTCTTTTCTCGCTTTAACTACACCATCTCATATATTCCTGGTACCAAAAATGTCAAAGCGGATGCTCTCTCTCGTCAGTTCGCCACTGAAACCGAAGCTAATGAAACCACGGAGCCTATTCTTCCTGCCAAATGTATAATTTCCGCTAACAACTTCGATGTGTTGAACGAAATCAACAAAGCTCAAGCTCACATTCCCAGCAGGTTCAGGGTACCAGAAGGACGCCTATACGCAGCCCCACGCTTTCACCATAAAGTTTTACTTTGGGGTCATTCTTCTAGAGCAGTCGTCATCCAGGCTTCAAAAGGACAGCAGATCTCATTAAATGGACATTTTGGTGGCCAAAGATGAACAAAGATATTCTCGACTTTACCACTGCCTGCCCTGTATGTGCCCAGAGTAAAACACTCCATCACAAACCTTCAGGACTTCTCTTACCTCTTCCCATTCCGGAACAACCCTGGAAACATATATCGATGGATTTCATTGTTGAACTGCCCAATTCCAAAGGAATTAACACCATTCTGGTCGTAGTGGACAGGTTCTCTAAACAAGCACATTTTATTCCTCTCAAGGGTCTTCCTAACTCTGCCACTTTGGCTGATGTCTTTTCCAAATAAATTTTCAGGTTACATGGCGTTCCCATTTCTATTGTCTCTGACCATGGATCGCAGTTCATCTCTAAATTCTGGCGGGCATTTTCCCAAAGACTCGGAATCTCTCTCTTGTTTTCCTCAGGATACCATCCACAAACCAATGGTCAAACCGAAAGGGTGAATCAAACTCTAGAACAATATTTAAAATGCTTCATATCTGACTCACAAGACAACTGGGTGGACCTTTTGCCATGTGCCGAATTTGCCATAAATTCTCTCAAAAACGAGTCTACTCAAGAGTCCCCCTTTTTTATTAACCTCGGTTTCCACCCCAGTAGCCTTCCTCTTTCACCTTCTCCGTCGGGTGTTCCTGCGGCCGATTCTCATGTTGCTAATCTACAAGAATCTTGGAAAAAGATCCTCAAAACTCTACAATCTGTGGTTTGCAAACAGAAGACCAAGGCGGATCGCCATCGTCAACCTGGTCCCTCTTTCAAACCCGGTGACAGGGTGTGGTTATCATCAAAGAATATCAGGCTGAAAACGCCATCTTCTAAATTATCTCCGAGATTTCTGGGCCCATTCAAAATATTAGAAAAAATTAACCCAGTAGCTTACCGTCTTGACCTGCCTCCCACATGAGGATTCCTTCCGTGTTTCACGCTTCCCTTCTTAAACCTTTTGTGCAGAGTTCTCATTTTCCTGTTCCCTCCCGGAAACCCAATCCAGTCTCCACTCTGGGACAACAGGAGTACGAGGTCCAATCCCTCATTGATTCCCGCTGGTCTAAAAACAAACTCCAGTTCCTGGTCCACTGGAAGGGCTACGGTCCGGAAGAACGTTCGTGGGTACCAGCACGTCATATTCATGCCCCAAGATTACTCCAACAATTCCATCAAAAATTTCCATGTAAACCTTGGGTGGATCGCTCGGAGATCGATCCTCAAGGGGGGGATACTGTGACGGTTTAGGGGATTCCTTCCCCTTCTTTCTCTCCCTCTGTCCCTTCTCTGGCCAATCCCTCTGCACGTACCCACTCCTGTCCCGCTCCATGTCCCTCTCTCACTGCCCCATTGCCTCAGCGCATGCCCCGCAGGTCGTGCGCACCCACGCGGTCCCCGAGCCCCTGCGGCAACACTCCCCGCTCCCAGTCACCCCCTGTGCCCGTTGCCTGTACCTCACCTCCGGTGGCGGTCCTTTCCGGTCCTCTGCTCCCCTCCGCTGGGGTGCCTGCGGTGCGGCACTCCATGCGTCTGGTGACGCAGCCTGTGCGTGCGCACCCTCAGCTTACAGAGGGCGCGTGCACACGCTCCTCTTCTAAACCCTATCACGCTCCTGACTCCTCCCCCCATTTCTTGCAGGCAATCTCACTCTCTGATCCTTCTGTCTCCTCCTCTTCTCTCCCTGACCTATCCTTGTTGTCTCCCACTTCTCTCTCTGATCCTCCCCTCTCTCCTATTGGTGTGTGTCCCTTTATAATCCCTGTCTGTCCTCTCTATCGTCGCTCTGCATAGTTCCTGTTTCCCTGTGTGTGCTGAGCTATGCTGTGTTCCCTCTGTGTCCCTGCTGTATCCTGCTCCTGTGTTACTTTGGATTTCCCTGGCTTTGACCCCTGCTTGTCCTGGACTAACCTGCTCTCTGTACCCCTTGAACCTTGCTACGAACTGGACCTTGCTGACCTCTGGAATCCTTGGACCTGGCTTTGAATTCTGACTACTCTACTCTCTGGACATTGGCACACGGACACGACCATTCTTACGCTTAACCACAAGACATTGCAAGTATCTTAACCACTCTCTCAACAGGCCCAGCAACGCTATATCACACTCCGGGCTTGCTCCCACTGCTGTGGGTGTGTGGTGTAATACCGTTCCCACCTCAGTACTGGGGTCCTGCCAGGTCTGCGGGCATACAGGCGTGACAATGACATACTGGACACCCACAATCAGCCCATAACTCTGGCCTAGATGCTAGTGGACTGAGAGGATCATGCCCATACACTTCCTTAAGGCATCTCCTGGAGATGTAAGCTATCTTTTCTGTCTCATTATACCAATTCTCATCAGATATTTCACAATCCCAATTTTCTATGGAACTATCAGAATCCCAATTTTCCTCATTTGATCCTTCCTCCTCATCAGAACTATATCCCCTATCCTCATCAGTGGAACGCATCTCAAACTCAATTTCTCCCTCCCATGGATGGTGGATATAAAGCACAGCTTTTAGGCGATTCCTGGCAACTCTTGTCGACACTGAAGGCACATAGGGTTTTACCCGAGCAACAGGCACAATATGAGCACCATTACCAAATCCCCAGACTTTCCACTGGAATGAGTGTGCATACCATAACGCTTGAATTTCCCTTTAGCCACATGCTTAAACACAGTAGGGTTCATCACCGGAGACTTCACATAGGTTACCACTTCCCTCCCCGATCCCTCATCATCATTAGTCACACAATCACCCCAGTCCTTAGGCATTTCCTCTGAGGCACCCCGTGACTCCCCAGACCACCCCTGGCTCGATCGGGACCCCGAAGGAGACATGACATGGGCAGGGATTTGGGCAGTGGCCTTGGGCAAAGGGAAGGGGAAAGTGCCCTTACACTGCGGGATGATGATCCGCAACTGGGCAATGCCCTGGCTGGTGTCACCGCTGGGCAATTCAGGCTCACCCATCTTCTCCTTCCCCAGACTCCGCAGGGTCTGCCGGTACTTGGCCACCTCTTCTTTTGGCAGCCCAGTGCTGCACTGTGGTCGCGGTGACGCTGGTTGCTTCCAGCCGGCTCCGCTGTGTCCGCCGGAAGTGATGTCATCTATCTCGCGGGACTCACCGCCGCCATCTTGGGTTGGGCTCCCCACCGGAACCTCTTCCTCCAGAATGACATCCGCCGCCGGAAGTGAAGGTTCAGCTATCCGCTCCGCTCGGGCCTGGGTAGGCCTGCCTCCGCCGTTGCCACCACCGGCGCCCGTGGAGGGTAAGGGTGTGTCTCACCGCTCCGTCGGCTCGGGATGGGGTCTTCTCCGCTGCCCGCGTTGGAAGTCACCACGGCCGTGGGACTCCGCCGTTCCGGTTGTCTCCGCACAGGCGACCTCGGCCCCTCGAGACTCCGCTCCGCTGCAACACAGGTAAGGCCTGATACTTTTGCAGCACCGCTGTAGTGGTCCGCCGGTAGGCGCATCGCCACCGACATCGGGGTCGCTTGCTCCTCGTCCGAGGATCCGAACTCCGACTCGGGGAGTGGCACTCCTGTAGTGGACCGACGGTGAGGTTCCCAGTTCTCACCACGGTTGTAGGCCCCTTTCTATCCAGGCTCCGTCTTGATCATCAGGAGCGATCCCCATAGTCCGGGATCAACAGGTTCTTTCTGGACCGCATGCGAGGCTTGCGGCCGTCAGCATGGCTGTCTCCGCTCCCGCCTCCACGGTCTGTCCTGACACAAAGGGCTGCACGGCCCATAGGTAGTGAATGCCACATTGGAGGCACCTAGCCGTTGTGCTGGCTACACCACCCGGCAGTCGGCACTGCATGCACAGGCACCTGATCGTTTCTGTGTCACCCGCCTTGATTACCAGGAAGCCTCCTGGTAACGAGTAGGGGTGAGCCAAGATGTCCATCTCTTTTTACTTTGCGCTGATAGTGCTGATTACAGGGGACACTTTCTGTATTGGTCTTGCCTGTTCACCAGCTCCTCGCATCTGAAGGGCAGGGGTCGGTTTGGTAACTCCTCCCTCAGCCAGCTCCACTCTCATTTTGCACAATTGGAAAGCACTCCCCCTGGTAGATATTAGGGGAGGGTCCCACAGATTCACTGGGTGCCCCAGCACTGGCTCTGAGCCCGTCACAGTCCAGGAGGGCGCGGCCACAGCTTTCGCGCCATACCCCCCAACAGGGTGGGGTATCTTGCTTGGAGCCAATCCCGGCCAACTTCTTGCAACTCTTGCATTTGCAGCATTCCCTGCACTCGGCCCACGCGGTCTCCCAGGGAAGCGGGAGCCACCATCTTGGTTTACACGGCCATTCACATAAGCAACTGAGGTAGATTTTTGGTTGTAGCTCACCGTCTGGCAAGCAGATTCTCCATTTTCACTGCACACAACAACAATGTCCTCAACACTGTCCTCCAGGGTAGCACCCCTTGATCCTAGGCAGGACCAAAACGGCGCGGCCACTGCTTTACCGCCATTCCACAACATGCTGGCAAAAGTTCCTTCTGCCACTTGTTCCTCAGTAGCACACACCACGTGTGCTCCCTCCATCAGCCGCGGTCCGCCATCTTGGATTCTCCACACCGCGCGGATCTTCCCTTCTTGCGGTTGCCATCTTTACTTGGTAGTTACTATTATCGCACATGGAGCTCCTCTCTGCGGGGCAGCTGCCATTCCGATACAATAAAGAATGCCACGATCCACCACCTACGTGTATCCATGTATGTCTGACTCATGTTGCACTACCTCAGGCTAGGCTCACTCTCTCAGTGTATGCTGTGTCCACCTTCCTCCAGTCTGTGCTCTGCGGTAAGTGTCCTGGCTCCTGACTAGAGTACTCTGGCTTCTCCCATGCAGTACTAGGGCATCTACCTACTGTTGGCCAGCCTAGCGCTGACCCTCTCCAGAATTCCTGACCACGTTAACAGGCTATTCCTTTAGGCATCCTACCAACTAGCTGCCTCAAGGTGACTAGAACAGCTATAGCCCTGTCTCCAGACCCACTTAACTCCACTCAGGATCCTAGGTTGTCCTTTGCGAGCTGACAAATCCATCAGGCCCCTGACTACCCCTAGGCTCCATCTCCATCCACAGCACTGACTGGCAGCATACAATCTCCCTGTTTCCTAGTGTGCCTAGCAAAAGCCTGTCCTGTTGATAGGTATCTCAGCAGCGCCTCCATAAATGTAACGGTTTTACGGGCCCCAACCCAACCTCACATTGGCCCCTGTGGTCTACTGGCCCCATTACATGTATGTATGTCTTGTGGTGCACCTGCTGGCTTACAGGACTCCTGAGTCTCCCCCTGGGTTGGTATGGGGATATCAGCATGACAGGCATCTGAGGTAGTGTGCTTTGAGTCCTACTCACATTCGATGCAGCGCCTCCAGCTCATCAGGATGTCTGCGGCCGTAGGGGGATGTGTCTGATGAGGACCTCCTCTGTGGTGCCTCCTTCTGTGTAATGACTCCACACATACACAGCAAGTGTTTGGTGAAACTGGGCATCTTTATTGCACATTCAGGAAGACTGACCCTCATTGTGTCCAACACTTAGCCTCTCATCTTTGGGTTGACCATCTTCTGGAAGGTTCCTTCTGCTCCTAACTAAATTGGTGGTCCACCTCTCCCATTAAGGGAGCCCACAACTGTACCAGGTCCCTGGACACAGTGTGTAAGCAGCTTGTCTCTCTGCCACTTCAGCTGCACAGCCTCTTGCTCTTGCATCAGACACTGCACTGTCTGACTCTGCTCTGACCAACTGCAACAGTGTTGCAGACACTCCACATGGCTCTCACTGACTGCCTAACTTTAGGAAGTGCTGTGCAATATATCAGCTTTCAGAAACAACCCACCTCTGTGTCACTAATAGTGGACACAAAGCATGCTGTCACTTCCTTGGCTACTATCTTACACATCACAGGGGTTGAGGGCAAACCTCCATGATGGCTACTGGCAACCCTGCCCTTCTAACAGGAGTTACTGCACAGCATGAGGCAGATATGTACACCAATTTTACACATGGTTACATACATAAAAAGTACGGATAAATATTCGGCATACATCAAAAAGCTAGAACATACTGTAAGCATTGAGTATGCACAGCACACAAGTTACCAATCGACAGGTAGGGGTTCAGGAGTCAGGAAATGGTCTCTCTGGCAGGCACCTCAGATTGTATCTGTGGGATTCCTCCTCTGTAAGAGTAACCGGAAATGGTAATACCACCTCTGTAGAAACCCTCCATTTGGTCAGATGGTATCAGGAGTGTCCAAAGTTCATTCAATGGTTTTAGCACAGCAGCGGTCCCCGGATTGAACAATGAGGGGGACTCCAACCATACAGAGTGTGCTCTGAAACCGGCACAGCAACAGCCGCGAGCTGTCACTCACGCAACAGTGTCTCTGGTTAGAGATGCCGTCGCTCCGTCGCAGTACGCCGTAAGATGACGTCACAATCGCGGTTTGCATAAACCAATGCACAGGGATGAAAATAGTCTCAATAATGCCAAAACAACAGTGAGATTAGGCAGCAAAAACCTTCTAGACATAGGTATTAGTTAGATCCTACGCGTTTCGTAGTATAGCACTACTTCATCAGGGAATAAAAATGTCATTTCCCAGAGGCATTAAATGCCCCTCATGCCCTACCCATTGGTTGGCTAATTAGCACAAGGCTTCCAATCAGATTGGCAGGGCAGCAGTCAATACGACTGGTGGAATGATCATTAAATTAAAATAAAACAACAGCTTTATTAATATTAAACAAGGAAACTTAAAATACAAAAATAATCTGCAAAAAAAGGTAATCTGCAATAAAAGAAACACAATATTAAAATAAATTCGGATCATAAATGGGAGCATCAACCACAAATGGGGGGGAGGAAGTGTTTGGAATAGATAAAGGAATAGTGCTCAATACAAAGCCCAAACATCCACATCCTCATTTAACCCTTTCGGGAATAAAGTTTCTAATTTATGAATCCAGTATGTTTCTCTGGATGAAAGGGTTTTAACCCTATCTCCTCCCCTCCTATTACACGGTATCTGTTGAATTCCCTTAAAAGTTAAACAAGAGGGATCTTTATTATGGTGGGTCAGAAAGTGTCGTGACACACTATGCTTTTCAAAGCCATTTTTGATATTTGTGATGTGCTCTTGTATACGTACTTTGAGGCTGCGCTTAGGCCTACCAACATATTGATAACCACATGCACATTCCAATAGGTAGACTATAAACATTGAAGTACATAAAATAAAAACTTTGCTAGTTGTTTTAGATATAATCCTATTTCTATCCGGGTGTAAGCATTTGCATATTGAGCATTTACCACAAGCATGGTTCCCTTTGGGTTTAATAACCAACCAACCTCTTTGTAACATTCTATCTGGGGTTGGGTATATATCACTGGGAGCTAGCAGATTTTTCAGATTTCTAGCCCTCCTATATATACACCGTGGTTTATTAATCAAATGTGCCCCCAGAATTGGATCGTTGCAAAGGATGCCCCAATGTTTAGTGAAAATGTTCTCTATATCTTTATGTACAGAATTAAAATCAGTTATAAAAGCGACATTGACATTTGTGTTGGTTAAATTCTGAGTCTTATTACTTCTAGGAATCAGCATTTTGTTCCGATCCATGTTTCGTACCCTATCAATTTCTTTTTCAAGCAGTTCCCTAGGATAGCCCCTCTCTCTAAATCTATGAAAAAGCTTATTTGCCTGATCATTGAAAACCTCGACATTGCTACAATTTCTTCTTAGTCTAACAAATTGTCCTCCTGGAATATTCTTTTTCCAGGAGTTCTTATGGTTACTATTTGCCATAAGGAGATTATTTGTATCGACCTCTTTAAAGAAAGTCTCTGTCTCAACAGTTTCATCCACTAATGCTGTCAGTCGAAGGTCAAGGAA
Source organism: Ascaphus truei (assembly GCF_040206685.1). Classification (NCBI taxonomy): domain Eukaryota; kingdom Metazoa; phylum Chordata; class Amphibia; order Anura; family Ascaphidae; genus Ascaphus; species Ascaphus truei. The sequence goes on along the minus strand of NC_134486.1, from coordinate 115,469,282 downwards.
GTCCATCTGTTCAGCATTTACTTTATGCGTAAAGACAAGATTATACTCATTATCATTAAGATAAGTCATAAACGCATTGGCTGAATCTACCTCGCCATCCCAAACACAAAGAATGTCATCTATGTAGCGTCGCCACAAGATGACATTCCTGTGGAAGGGGTTACCAGACAGAATTAAATTGGACTCCCATTCCCCCACATACAGGTTTGCGAAACTGGGGGCAAACCTTGTCCCCATAGCAGTTCCGCAAACCTGTATGTAGAAATCGTAATAAAAAATAATTATGTTTAAGTATGAATCCTATTGACTGTAGAATAAATTTCCTGTTAAGTGGATGTAATTGAAGGTCTGCTTCAAGAAAAGAACTTACGGCCTCCATCCCCTTTTGATGAGGTATATGGGTATATAGGGCTTGTATGTCGCAAGTGAGCCATATATAGGAATTTTTCCATTGAACCCACTGAAGAGATTCAAAACCGCAGTGGAATCTTTTAAATACGATGCAAGCTGACCCACATATGGCTGAAGAAAAAAATCTACATATTGACTAAGATGGGCAGTCATGGATTGTATGCCTGAAACAATGGGGTGACCAGGGGGATCTACCAGGGATTTATGCATCTTGGGCAGATGTAGAATATTGGAATCTTGGGAAATTCTGAATATAAAAATGCAAACTCTGTTGTTGTAATAATAGATAGGGAGACTGCATTGTCTAACAATACCTTTAAAAGGCTCAAAAATCCAATAGTGGGGTCCTTAGATAATTTTTCATAAAAGGATGCATCGTACAAGAGTCTTAGTGACTTTTCGTAATCGGATCTATTTTGCACGACCACACCCCCACCTTTATCTGCCTGTCTAATAATAAGGCCTTTATTGTCTCTCGGAATTTTTAGTGCTAAAGACTCCTTCATGTTGAGATTGTGTTTAATATCTCCTGTCTTGAAATTACGTGGCAGGGAATTAAACTCATTGTTAACCATATTTAAAAAAGTGTCTATGTGGTGCCCTTTGGAATGTGCAGGGTAAAACTTAGATTGTGGTTTGAAAGACGTATGTTGAATACCCACTCAGTCTCAGAGTTTAGATTAGTATCAGAACTATTCATAGCTACATCAGAAATACAATCCCTATCTTGTTTAAGGAAATGTCTTTTCAAAGAAATATTCCGTGTAAACTTATGAAGATCTTTAAATAATTGGAAGGAGTTTGGTCCACAAGATCTGGAGAAAGTCAAACCCCTTCCTAATACATTCAATTGATCTTTAGTCAGAATAGTAGTGGAGAGGTTAAAAATCCCATTATTAGTTAGGGAGTTCTTTCCCGTGAGTATTCTCTTTTTTTGGATTCTGGCCCCTCTTCTTGTTCCTCGTCTGAGGTTGCCCTTTTTTTCTTTTTGTCATGGGGGGTATCCTGAATCTCTTTTACTGGTTTCCCTCTCTTCTCTAGTCTCGTTCTGACCAGTTCTAAAAAAAGAGGAGGATGAAGATCTAGATGTGGGTTTGTTAGAGCGCTTAGGTGAATAACTAGATGAATGCCTGGGTGAGCGTCTAGGTAATTGAGAGTAAGATTCCTTTCTCTCTTGAAAGTACGCTTTATTTGGAGGTTGAGGTCTTGATCCATATCTAAAATCTTCAATATAATTTTTCCCTTTATAATTGGGATTGCGATAACCACTCCCATGTTTATAATGGGATTGATCCTTTTCAAATACCTAATTTTTCCGTGTTTTACTCTCTCTCCTTTGTTCATAAAAGTGATCCTCTTGTTGTCTATTTTTTGAATGAGCAGATCCCCTTTTATCACGTTTATGGGGGACATACTCATTACCTACTACTCTACCCGTTCATACTTAGCCCAATATCTTTGTCTATTAAGTTGATAATCCAATTTGTCTCTTAAAAATTTATTGTGTTTCGTTTTTAAAAGTTCATCTTCCTCATATTTAAGTTTAACTTTAAGATCATGCTCAATTTCAGAGCAATCAGTATTTATTACCAATGGTTCTAAGGTTTAAATTGCTTTTAGAATATCCTTCTCTAAATCTTTGAGGTCATGATTCCTCTCATATATAATTAACCTCATAAGGTCCACAGAGCATTCATCGAGTATTCAATTCCATTCCTGTAAAAAAAAAATATTGTCTTTACCGAAGGTAGGGCTCTTTAAAAACCTGAGTCCTCTCGGCACTCTTCCTACATCAATATAACTTTGTAGTGTTTTAGTCTATAGCCAATGTTTACCTTCGGTAAGTAACAATTTTTCTAATGCCTTAAATTGATCTTTAACAGACACTTCTACAACTTCATTGATATGACCATTCAATACCTCCTCTGAAAACAGGAGATTAAAGTTCTCCTCCCTTTTTTCCCTACAATTGGCAAGGCTCCACACCATAATGATAATACACAAATAATGATATAGCAGAAGTAAGTGATTAAATGTGCAGCACGATGGTGAGCTAAAACAAGAGTGAAAAATAATTAAAGTGCGCAACTAAATAACCACTAATGGTAATAGCAGTGATTAAAAAGCAGGTGAATACTGCAAAAACCCTTATAATTAAACTAAATAGATAAAACCACATAATACCACAGTGTGATAAATAAAAAATTTGAAAATAACCGTGACCAGTGGTTAATAATAGCGTCTGCAGACGTAAATAAGGGGGTGGCTCGGCACCCACCTAAACACTAGAGGGTAGGGCATGAGGGGTATTTAATGCCTCTGGGAAATGACATTTTTATTCCCTGATGAAGTAGTGCTATACTACGAAACACGTAGGATCTAACTAATACCTATGCCTAGTAGGTTTTTGCTGCCTAATCTCAATGTTTTTTTGGCATAATTGAGACTATTTTCATCCCTGTGCATTGATTTATGCAAACCGCGATTGTGACGTCATCTTACGGCGTACTGCGACAGAGCGACGGCATCTCTAATCAGAGACACTGTTGCGTGAGTGACCGCTCCCGGCTGTTGCTGTGCCGGTTTCAGAGCACACTCTGTATGGTTGGAGTCCCCCTCATTGTTCAATCTGGGGACCGCTGCGGTGCTAAAACCATTGAATGAACTTTGGACACTCCTGATACCATCTGACCAAAGGGAGGGTTTATACAGAGGTGGTATTACCATTTCCGGTTACTCTTACAGAGGAGGAATCCCACAGATACAATCTGAGGTGCCTGCCAGAGAGACCAGTTATTGACTCCTGAACCCCTACCTGTCGATTGGTAACTTGTGTGCTGTGCACACTCAATGCTTTTGTTCTAGCTTTTTGATGTACACAGAATATTTATCCCTACTTTTTATGTAATAATAATTTGATTTACTTCCCTATTTGCGTTTTGTGCTGTTTTTTGTTTCCATTTCTCTAGTGTTTAGGTGGGTGCCGAGCCACCCCCTTATTTACGTCTGCAGACGCAATTATTAACCACTCGTCACGGTTATGTACAATTTTTTATTTGTCATACTGTGGTATTATGTGGTTTAAACTATTTAGTTTAATTATAAGGGTTTTTGCAGTTTTCACCTGCTTTTTAATCACTGCTATTACCATTAGTGGTTATTTACAGTAGTTGCGCACTTTAATTCTTTTTCACTCTTATTACACGCCTATGGCTTGTTATATAGTTCTCGCTGCTGCGCGTGCGCGCACATGGCGTGCATGTTTAGTTGCTAGGGTGCAAGCGGTGACGCACGCAGTTAGGGGGCGTGACTCTGACGTCACAGCGATAGGCCGCGCTGTGATCGGTTTGCGGCATGGCAGCAGCGCGAAAATACAATTTTATTGTATTTTTCCTGGTCTGCCGCGCCACCGCTCACGGCCGTGCGCGCATCCCAAGTATTCAAACATCTGGCTAACACAGCAATTATAATTGCCGAGCGTGCGCACGGAGGTGCACGCATGTGCACTATATTACACGCCTATGGCGGTGGACAGAAGAGTTGAAGAAATGCCCTTTTTCCCTCCTATCCCCTTGTGTTTATAGTCTCCCCTGATACTTACATTGTTCTCTTGACTCATACAGTACCACACTGCCTCCAGATAAGTATATTTTGACTTACTCTTTATGTGCAGTGTTGGTTTTTACTGTACAGTACATTGTCCTTTTTTTGACATTATACACTATATTGCTACCTATCTGTTTGATTATACCACTACTCACCATGTGGTAATATATACTTTGTATTGCACTGACACCTATTGGTGTAGTTATGTAACAAGCCTTTATACTATTAATTAGTGTCGGTGCTATTTATTCCATGAAATACTTTTTTGCTTTCAAACATTACTCTTGCTTCATTATTTAGCTCTGAGTGCTAGGAACCCTATGTGTATTTAAGCAGTAAAATATAATTTCATAAGAGTTCATTTTTTCATTCTTAGATTTGTAACAACTCTTAAAACTTTGTAATGCATTAAAAAAATGGCGCAATCTTTTGCATTTTAGCCCATTTCTTTCTGAATTGAGGGTTAACTTGCAAGTCATGTTGCATATGTAGCCCTGGCTAATTTTGGGGTTATAGGTCTGCCCTCCTCCTGGCAGTAATACTTAGTAAGAGTAAGTTGCCAGGAGTAATCATGGGGGTTTCCCACCTACAGCAGCTCTCTGAGTCAGATAAGGCAGTGCAGTTCTGTCTGTGTCCAATAAGGGCTCTTGCTGGATGTGATTTAGGGAGAAGCACTTCCTGATTTAGATGAGTTCTTCTCCCCACTTGAGAGAGGTCAGTCACCAAGCCCAGTTGTGCAGCGCTTTGCCACATTGTGGGCCCTCCCTTAGGGGAGAGGCGGGTAGACTGTTCCCACTACTCTGATAGGGGGTAGTGGAAGAGCTAGGCCTGCTTCCAGGGCCCTCACTGGGAGTGTATGGCCAGGTCCATCCTGCACGAGAACTCCTGTGTTCCTATACTCCTGTGTATGCTGCTCCAGTGTATGCTGTTGGTGCAATAAAGTGTTCCTGCTTTCTAAAGAAGCGGTTGTGAGACTGGAATCTCTCATCCCTAATTTTCATCAATTTCTTTGAAAACATTTATAACCTGTGTACATAAGGATCCCCAGATATCCACGCACCCTGAATCTGTGGGCGGTAACAGAGAAACCCTATATTTCTTAGCCTGCACTAGAATAAAATCCATACTTATTCACGGAAAAAGCTTTGAAACTATTGCAGCGAATAGTTTAATAATATCAGGTTAACTACGCACTTTGAAACTTGTATAACAGGACATTCCAGAGGTAAACACTCGAGCTCTAGTGAATATCCCCCATTAAATGCCTTAAGATGGACCCCTCCACAAAAGCTCTTGCCTAGCATTTTGCACTATGGAGAGCTTTGCGCCCGATTCTTTTATGTTAGTTCTGTGGCCATGGTTCTTTCTGCTGCAAGCTGCTGTAGCCATGTGTAAAATTGGTGTACATATCTCTTTCTCATGCTGGCAGTAAACCTGGTAAGTATGCAGGATTGCCAGCAACAATCATGGAGGTTTGCCCTCAAACCCTGGTGAGGTGTCATATGTCCCAAAGGAAGTGACAACATGCTTTGTGTCCACCCTTAGTGACACAGAGGGTGTCTGTTTTCTAGAGGTGATATAAGACACAGCACTGCCTAAAGTTAGCAGTTCAGTTCAGTTGGTGTTATGACTCTGTTCAGGAGAGTCATGTGGAGGTCTGCAACAGTGTTGCAGAGGCTGATGCAATAGCTGTGAGTCTGGGCAGCTCAAGAGAGACAAGCTGGTGAATCTCCCTGAGGGGAGAGGTGGAAAGCAACTCCATTAGGAGAAGGAGGAACCTTCCAGATGGAGTGCAGCAGAGAGATGTGTGGCTAAGCTGACCTCTGCGAGGGGCAGTCTGCCTGAACCATGCCAATAAAGATGCCCAAGTTCACCAAAACCCTCATGTGTGAGTCTGGAATTACTCTGCAGAGGAGGGCACCATGGAGGAGTTCCTCATCAGAACCATCCCTTTGCGGACGCAGGGATCCTGATGAGGTGGAGGCGCTGCACTGGATATAGGTAGGACTCATGCACAGTACCTCAGCTGCCTGTCTGGGTTGGCATTCTCCACACAACATAATGCGGGAGACTCAGTAGTCATGTTGCCAACAGGTGCACCACCAGACACAACCATGTAATGGGGACTGGTTAGACCACAGGGGCCAATGTGAGATTGGGTGGGTCAGGCCAGGTCAGAAAATCCGTTACACTGCTTTCCAAAAAACTTTGTGTCTACTTCTGTATCTCTCTCACTTCTCCACTTCCATCTAGCCCTCATCTCTGCAGAAACCTGCGCTCTATTAACCTATAAGCTTTTGATTCCACTTTACGCTTCTCCCTCTCCTCTCTCAGCTCAGCTCCAGACCCTGACAACCTGGTCAGGAACTACAACTTTGTCCTATCCTCCTCTCTTGATCTATATGCCCCGCTTGCTCTCTGCCATTCTCGCCCTTTGAACCCCAGACCCTGGGTAAATTCCCACACGTGCATGCTGCGTTCCTGCACTCGTTCCTCTGAATGCCTCTAGAGGAAATCTCACACTCTTGCAAACTTCCTTCACTACAAATTTATGCTATCCTTTTTCAACTATGCCAACTCTAAAGCTAAACAAACTTATTTTTCTTCTCTAATCAACACACACCAGTTTAATCTACACCGACTCTTCTCTGTCTTTGACTCCATACTCAGACCATTCTCTGCTGCCTGTTCTTCTTCCTCTATCTTACCTCAGGAGTTTGCCGACTATTTCAAGGAAAAGGTGGAATCTATACATCAGGCTATCCCCTCTGTATCCTTTTCCCATCCTACACCTCTTCCTAACTGTCCTCCTGCATTCCTTGACTCCTTATCTGCTTTCACAGAGGTGTCATTGCTGATGATTGTCCTCTTTCCCTCTACCACCTGCCCTCTTGACCCCATTCCCTCCGATCTCCTAAAACCTCTTGCACCTCCTATAATCCCTACATTCACACACATTTAAATGCCTCCCTCTACTCTGGTACATTTCCCTCCTCCTTCAAACATGCAACAGTTATACCATTACTCAAAAACAGCAAGCTTGACCCTACCTGTCTTTCTAACTATCGACCTCCTGCCTTTTGACTCTAAACTCCTTGAATGTCTTGTATTCTCTCGCTTGCTCCATTTTCTCAACACCTATTCTCTCCTAGACCTTCTAAAATCTGACTTCCGCAGTGCTCACTCCACTGAAACAGCCCTCACTAAAATAACTAATGACCTCCATGCCAACAAAGACAGAGGTCATTACACTCTGCTCATATTACTCGACCTCTCTGCAGCATTTGATTCTATGGACCACCCTTTTCTCCTTCACATTCTCCATACTCTTGCCATTCGTAACAAAGCTCTATCCTCTATCCTCTTACCTTTCCCATCATACTTTCAGTGTCTCTTTCGCTAACATCTCCTCCTCCTCTATCGATCTCAATGTGGGGGTACCCCAGGGCTCTGTCCTGGAACCTCTTCTCTTTTAACTTTACACACTCTCTCTAGGTGACCTAATCACAACTCTGGGTTAAAATATCACCTCTATGCTGATGACACACAAATTTACTTTTCTACCCCTGACCTTACACCTGCTGTACAGACTAAAGTTTCTGAATGTCTCTCAACTATATCATCCTGGGTGACCCTTCGCCGACTTAAACTTAACATGGCAAAAACAGAGCTCTTCATACTTCCTCCCAAACATGGCCCTACTACCTCCTACCACATTACTGTTGGAAGTAGTATCATTCACCCAGTAGCCCAAGCATGCTGCCTAGGGGTCACACTTCACTCCTCTCTAACATTCTCTTCTCACATTCAAAAGGTAGCAAAAAACTGTCATTTTTTCCTCCGCTATATTACAAAGATATGCCCTTTCCTCTGTTGCTCGAATGCAAAAACTCTGACATAGACCCTCATTTTCTCCCGTCTCGATTACTGTAACCTCCTGCTGTCTGGCCTTCCTGCCTCACCTGTCTTCCCTACAATCTATCCTAAATGCTGCTGCCAGAATCACTCTACTATTTCCGAAATCTGTCCCAGCATCTCCCCTGCTGAAATCCCTCTCCTGGCTTCCTATCAAATCCTGTATCACACACACAATTCTCCTCCTCACTTTTAAAGCTTGACACTCTTCTGCTCCTCCTTACATATCAGCCCTAATTTCTTGCTATACATCATCTCAACTCTTGCGTTCTGCTCAAGGATATCTTCTCTCAAACCCCGTTTTTATCTAATGCTCTCTCCTGCCTTAAATCCTTCTCACTGACTGCCCCACACCTCTGGAATGCCCTTCCCCTCAATATCCGACTAGCACCCTCTCTATTTACATTTATGTCCCACCTCAAAACACCTGCTTAAGGAAGCATATGAGTAACCCCATGGCTGATAATTAACACATCATACATAAACCTTGGCCCCTTGCAGATGCACTTACCAGAATGCCCTCCTACTGTCTCTGTTCTTCCTACCAAACAATTAGATTGTAAGCTCTTTGGAGCAGGGACTCCTTTTCCTAAATGTTACTTTTATGTCTGAAGCAATTCTCCCCTTAATGTGTTATTTATATTATTTGTTATTTATAAGATTGTCACATATACTACTGCTGTGAAGCGCTATGTACATTAATGGCACTATATAAATAAAGACATACATACATAAATTCTCGTGGCACACTATCTCGACTGTAAAGTCTTAAAATGTCCTTGTATACTCACTGGATCTTTCTTCCTCAGATTCTTTGATCGAGACTACATACTCACAATAAGGATAAATGATGAGAGAATTGGAACTCACCCCTACAAAAGTGGCCCACCTCCAATCCCTTCGATGTGAGTTATGTGGGTCACAGATGCTGGCCTTGGCTCGCCTATGAAAATAAATGTTCATTTGTTTCCTCAGATTCAATGCTGGTTCGCAAGTACTGAACATACAGTACTATAATACTAAATACTTGTATGAAAATACAGATTCCCACACAGGTTTCTTGCAGTTCCAATATATTTATTCTGGAGGCAGTTTACAATACCAAGCTCTAGTCCTTAGAGCAGTCATTTTCAACATTGTTTTGGTTGGGGAACCCCAGAATTTGTTTGTGAAATTCTGGGGAACCCCATCCCCGAATCTCGCCCCATCACCCTGTCTTTCGTGTCTCTCCCCCTTCACACTCTCCCCCATACTCCCTCTCTCTTCTATACAAACACTCTCTCCCTATCTCCCCCCATACAGACACACACAGACACACACTCTCTCCCCCTCCCCCACACACAGACATACACACTCAGACACACACTCATTAACAGACACAGTCCCCCACACGCAGACACACACACTCATTGACACACACACACACAGACACAAACTCTCTCCCCCACACGCAGACACACATGCACACACACAGACACACACTCTCTCCCCCACAATCAAACACCGACACAGATACACACACAGACACACACTCTCTCTCCCACACACAGACACACACACACACATGCACTGTGTCTTTAAGGGAGCCGGCTCTCATGCTGATTTTCCTCTCTCCTGTCAGCCGAAAGTTAACTGCAGAAGCAGAGAGAGGCAAGAGCAGTGAGCTGCTGACTGCTGCTGCCGGGTCACGCCTGCGTGGGGATGCCACCGTCTGCCGGGCCTTGGACAGCTGGTAGAGTTATCCCAGCTCTCCTCCCCTGGTGGCTGTGGAACCCCTGAAGGGTGCTCGTGGAACCCCGGTTGAAAATCACTGCCTTAGAGGCAAGATGATAGGTTTATAAATGGAGTGCAGACTTTTTGGTTAGATCATTCTCTCCTGCTCTGAGGTTCTATTCCTCAAGCAAGGCGGGATATAGCTTTTGCTTAACTCCAAATTAAACTTTATTTTAACCCTTTCATAGATTGTTAGTATGCAGATACAGCTGTTAAAATAAAGCATATATTCATTATTGAAGGTCGTTTATCTGCTGTCCATATACGGACACAGACATCTCACTCCAGTGTACTCACACTTGTACCAAGTAAAGTTTGTTTCTTTAGCACTGTGTGAAACCCTGTCTCAGCATTTTAATATCTATCTACATATTTTTGCTAATAATCCTCCACATTTTTTATTTACATTTTTTTGTTTAACTTGAATTTTATTGATTTTTTCTTCAAGAAAATTGTGGGGCACAGAAAAAAGAAATGGGGAGGCAAGGGGGAGAGGGGGTACATAATAAAGATACAGGGGATACCATTTCACAGACTTTTAATGTTATACAGTCTCAATAAAGGAATTTTTGTGCACACTGTCTTTCTTTATCTACATTTGTATGTATGTATTTGTATGTCTTTATATAGCGCCATTAATGTACATAGCGCTTTACAGTAGTAATACATGTGACAATCATATACATAACAAATAATATAAATCAGATCATCAAATATAGATCATGGGAATAAGTGCTTCAGACAAAGTAACATTTCGGAAGAGGAGTCCCTGCTCCGAAGAGCTTACAATCTAATTGGTAGGTAGGAAGAATGTACAGACAGCAGGAGGACATTCTGGTAAGTGTGTCTGAGGGGGCCAAGCTTTATGTAACATGTGTGTAGTATTAGCCACGGTGTTGCTCACATGTTTCTTTAAGCAAGTGTCTTAAGGTGGGTCTTAAAGGTGGATAGAGAGGTGCTAGTCGGTTATTGAGGGGAAGGGCATTCCAGAGGTGTGGGGCAGTCAGTGAGAAAGGTTTAAGGCGGGAGAGGGCTTTAGATACGAAGGGAGTAGAGAGAAGACATCCTTGACAAGAGTCGGGATGGTGCATAGCAAGAAATTAGGGCTGAGATGTAAGGAGGGGCAGAAGAGTGTCAAGCTTTAAAAGCGAGGAGGAGAATTGAGTGCGGGATGTGGGATTTGATAAGAAGTCAGGAGAGTGATTTCAGCAGGGGAGACACTGAGACAGATTTAAGAAAGAGTAGAGTGATTCTGGCAGCAGCGTTTAGGATAGATTGTAGGGGAGACAGGTGAGTGGCAGGAAGGCCGGACAGCAGGAGGTTACAGTAATCGAGACAGGAGAGAATGCGAGCCTGAGTCAGAGTTTTAGCATTCGAGCAACAGAGGAAAGGGCATATCTTTGTAATATTGCGGAGGAAAAAGCAACAGGTTTTAGATACATTTTGAATGCGAGAGGAGAATATGAGAGGAGTCGAGTGTGACCACTAGGCAGCGTGCTTGGTCTACTGGGTGAATGATGGTACTTCCATCAGTAATATGGAAGGAGGTAGTAGGGCCAGATTTGGGAGGAAGTATGAGGAGCTCTGTTTTTGCCATGTTACGTTTAAGTCGGCACAGGGCCAACCAGGATGATATCGCAGAGAGAATTCATAAACTTTGGTCTGTACAGCAGGTGTAAGGTCAGGGGTTGAAAAGTAAATGTGTGTGTCGTCAGCATAGTGATATTTAAACCCAAGAGATGTGATTATGTCACCTAGAGAAAGTGTGTACAGAGAAAAGAGAAGAGGTCCCAGGACAGAGCCCTGGGGTACCCCCACAGAGAGATTGATAGAGGAGATGTTAGCAGAAGAGACACAGAAAGTCCAATGAGAGAGGTAACAGGAGATCCAGGATAGAGCTTTGTTATGAATACCATGAGTATGGAGAACATGAAGGAGAAGAGGGTGGTCCACAGTATCAAATGCTGTAGAGCGGTGGAGTAATATGAGCAGAGTGTAATGACTTCTGTCTTTGGCAGCATGGAGGTAATTAGTTATTTTAGTGAGGGCTGTTTCAGTGGAGTGAGCAGTGCGGAAGCCAGATTGTAGGGGGTCTAGGAGAGAATAGGTGTTGAGAAAATGGAGCAAGCGAGAGAATACAAGACGTTTAAGGAGTTTAGAGGCAAAAGGCAGGAGGGAGACAGGTCAATAGTTAGAAAGACAGGTAGGGTTAAGCTCGCTGTTTTTGAGTAATGGTATAACTGTTGCATGTTTGCAGGAGCAAGGAAAGGTACTAGAGTAGAGGGAGGAGTTAAAAATGTGTGTGAGCGTAGGGATTATAGGAGGAGCAAGAGGTTTTAGGAGATGGAAGGGAATGGGGTCAAGAGGGCAAGTGGTAGAGGGAGAAGAGATCACCAGTGACACATCCTCCTCCATTTCTCTGTTCGTCTTTCTTATAGACCCTATATGTGCGTTGGGTCAGATTTTGCTTCCTGTCTTGGTGGGTGTTTTTGGAATCAACCCACCCCCAGACCTAGTTCAGTTCTCGTGTAACCATCCAAGTAGGTAAGTGGTCGGAACTGACCAGTATTTCTGCAGAAATTAAACCATGGCTTCCATGTTCTTATAAACTTGAAGTGGGTTACATTTAATACCTAGGTAAGATTTTCTATTTGGCATGAAAATCAGATTTTCTCTGTAATTTAAGCAAAGAATGTGATTGTCTGTTTTATCCAGTGAAAAGCAGCTGTGCAGTGCATCTTGCAGCTGTGACTTTGTGTGATATCAGTTTCTTTTCTGGTCTATTTAATTCTGGTATTGGTTTATTTAGTAAGAACCTCGAGGGATCAAAGTCCACAGGCTGCTCCAGTATTATCTGCAAACAGCAATGCATTACAGTCCAAAGTCTTTTAATATTTATGCAGCTCCACCACTTATGCATCATGGATCAATGTTCCCTTCATCCTCTAGGGCACAGTGGAGAGTATCTTGGATATATTTTAGCTTGTATGAAAAAGAAGAAAAGAAAAGCGCAAGAACGCCCATAGCGTAATACAGTTTTATTTAAAAAAAAAATATGAATGGTAAGGGGAGTACAACTCACAATGTTCTGAGTAAAAGCAAGCATTCACACTTTTCCAATCTTTTACAGTATGTCAGTTATTTTATTTATGTACGCTTATTATTCCGAGTTGGAATAAACGCGTAGGGTCACGTGGTCAATGAACTACGGTGGTGGAGCAGTTCGGACGCCAAATATCAGACACCAGCAAAGAAGTTCCCTAATTCCTGCCTAAGACGAGCCGTGCTGAACAGGAACTGCAGGCTGCTCATTCGGGTTGCCGGAGAGACGCTGAGACGGTGACACCAGCAGCAGTGAAGCCTTGCAGTTCATACAGCGAGACGGAATGGAAGAAACTTGCTAGTCTGACACATCTTGGCGCATGGGCTTGTCCCATACAACGCTTTTATTATACTGGCAAAGTGTGAGTGTGCATTTGTCTTTGTTCGTGCTAATTAAACCTTTATTATTGGATTTTACACATGGATCGGGCGCTTTTCCTTTCTCTTTTTTTCTAATAGGTATCTGCTGGGAGGTTGTTCACCCCAAGGAAGAAGCAACCTGGACCACAATTTTCCTTTAAGGTTTTTTATGATTTTACAGACACAGAACATTTTATTTCTTTTGTTCATCTGGACTATTGTTTTTTTGAACAGATTATTTTTTTACAACTTATTCATTTTTTAATAATTTTTTATTATTTTTATGCAATCATTTTTTCCATTGTAGTTTTATATTTTTGCACATTTACAATTATTTTGGTATCATATATATGTTATTTACCTCCACCGTCATAGTTCATACCATTCAATATAATTATATATGGTTTGTTTATAGGCATCTGTGCTGGGTGTGGCATTTTGCTAATCAGTTTCAGGGCTGCAGCAATTTAGGTGTATGCTATCACGGGCGCTGTCCATAAATTTTTGTTCTCATTGTTCATAATTTAATATATATTCACACATTTATTGCACATCATTTAATTTATACATTGTTATGAATTATAACACTACACATATTAGTTTGATGGAACTTTCCACTTTTGCACTTAGTTGTATACCACATCTGAAGAACACAGAGAAAATGGGGCGCTAATGTAAAGTAATAAAATGTATAATAATACAAGTCATACACAAAGTGATATGTGTGTGTGTGTATGAATTTTGATGACACAACCTTTCAATTAAACAGGTATTAATATTCAACATTGATAGCGCAGTCGGAGTATCAGTTGGGTGGGGTGGGGGTGTTTCCAGACCCCCTAAAGGCTGTAGAGTGAAAAACTCTGGCACATGGACTGCACTATGAAATAATGAGTAAACTATGAGTAATATACTACAGTAGGTATGAAGAGAAATATGTGGAGTTCCTCAGATGACAACAAGCATATGTCTTAAAGCAATAGATGTGCACATTTATTAAAAACTTAAAGTGGATGAACTGAATTCAAGTTCAATTTGAATCTTACATAAATAAAAACAAATCAGCAAGTATTAAACAATTAAAACAGCAATACGATGAAGCTCATGTGACCCTTATATGAATGACCACATATTAGTTGGTAAGAGGCATGAGGCTTTATAGTTTAAATATTCCTATATAGTATCCAGATCACCCAACTTGGACTGTGAGGGTGCTATAAAGCATTATCTGTCACTGTGAAAATACCAGTTGTATATTTCCTCACAGGGGAGATTATTTAAGTGTTATCCACTAGGTTCCTCCACTCCTCCAAATGGAGTGTCTGTTATTTCAATTGATTTAGGTAGATTTATTATTCCTTCCCCAGTTACTCAGTGCTGTAAGTAGCCTAGTTTACATAGACTTTTAGTTTTTTGCCTCCCATGTTTTATGGGCTAGCACAGTGGAGCAGTTTGAAATTCCTCAATGTAATTTTCCTCTGAGCGTGGCGGGACTCGTACCTGTTCGGATATGGTATCCTCTGTTTGTTTGGCACAACTGGTCCAGAGTCCTCTGTATTTTCTGGATACTATAGAGGAATATTTTAACTACAGCTCAACCCCGTTATAGCGCGATACGCTATAACGTGGTTTGAGCATGGACCCCGAATTAAAAAATAAAATAAAATTGTTTTACATTTTTTTTGCACTGCACACTGCACACTGCACACTGCACACTGCACACTGCACACTGCACACACTCTCACTGCACACTGCACACACTACCAGCACTCACTGCACACACTCACTACCAGCACTCACTGCACACTGCACACACTCACTGCTCACAGCACTCTCACAGCACACAGCCCTCACAGCACACTGCACTCACAGTACACTGCACAGCACACCACATGCACACTCACACCCCCCCATCCCTACCTTTGGTGTCGGCTGCTGAGATCGGAGCGGAGCTGGCATCGGGAGGAGTAGGGGGGGTGGTGTGGATGCTGGTAGGGGGGGGGGGTGAGTGAGGAGCAGGCTGGGACTCGGAGGGCCGTGTGGGCTAGGCCCAAAACTGATTATGCCATGGAGGGTGGGAGCGGAGGACCGGTAGGTGTGGGGGCCTCGGGGGAGGGAGTGGATTCCGGTGGAGGGGGATGGATGCCGGTGGTGGGGGGGGGAGGTAAGGAGCAGGCTATGGCTGGACTCGGAGGACCGCTGCTGGGGGACGTGTAGGGCTTCCGGCCACCTCTACCCTCCTTCCTTCCTCCCTCCCAATGGGGCGCGCGGTGGCCATTTTTTTTAAAATTAGCGCGACCCCAGATCTAGCACGGTTGGATCGGGTGGCCCCCAATTACCGCTCTATAACGGGGTTGAGCTGTATAAAGCCTCTAATACCTCTTACCAACGAATATTTGGTCATTCATATAAGGGATACGTGAGCTTCATCGTATTGCTGTTTTAATTGAAGTGAAACATCTTTTTTGGCACCTAACAAATGAACATTTCCCTTTGAGTAAATTGCCTTGATGGAGACGGAAGTGCAGTCCTGGATGTGATGGCAGAAGAGGCCGTTATCGCAGGTGGCCCGCATGCGCCTGCGCAGGAGCCATTGCGGATGGCTAGGTGCGCCTGCCTAGTAGCCGCTTGCTGTGCGTGCACATGCCGCACAGGCGCAGCACACAAACACACACACACACAGAGACACGCACACTTGAGGAATTCAGTTACTGTACATATAGAAGTGCAAATAGATAAAACACGGGGGGGGGGGGGTGCCACACACGTGCCTTCTAAGTCAAACTTTTTTGCGTTTTGGCCCCGAAATTATGTTTTGATTTTAAAATAAAAACATCACTAACACAAATACAATTTCTGTGACAAAACAATGACAAAACACAAAGAAGTTTAACTTAAAATGCATGTATTCAGCACACACACACTTTTATTTTATACTTGTTGATTCTTTTTATTTATGCATGGTTCACGTTGAACTTGAATTCAATTCATCCACTGAAAGGTTTTTAATAAATGCGCATATCTATTACTTTAAGACATATTGTATGTTAGTTGTCATCTGAGGAACTCCACATATTTCTCTTTATACCTAGTATATTACTCTTCCATTATTTCATAGTGCAGTCCAAGCACCTGCGGTTTTCTCTCAGTATACCACAACTACTTATACCTTAGATCAGTGTGGTTGTAGCACATAAAAACTCGTTCTTAAACCGTAAACCAATTTCTAAACTGATTCAATCGTGTGTCATTTTGTCATGATTGTAAAACAGTTAGAAGACCTAACGCTATATAAACAACATGTGTATTGAGCTTTGGCTTCTTTACTAGGATACAAAATGTTCACAAAAGTAAAAGTAGTTAGCAATTTTATTTCTTTAGAGAAGTTGCATTCAAAGCTTTTTTGAGCTGCCCAAAAATGCAAAGTAAAATGCGTGGGAATTCCATGGTGTTAAAGTATCCATTCAATTGAATTGAAATCTCAGAAGAACCTATTAAGGTCTATATTTTCTCTTTATAGGCATGCTGAAAACTTCAAGGGGTAAGATGAAAGAATATCAGATATTACTATTGAGAGGGTGGGGAGTAAATGGAATAACTTCCCAGCAGATGTAACAGAAACATGACAAGGATAAGGGAATCATGAAAATAAGCAAGGGTGATCAAACATAACCATCTTCTTGTTTAAAAGATAAAACAAAAAGGTATTAAAAGGAACATACACTACATAATTTTAGCAATCCTCTTTAATATTTTCTGTAGTTTTCAGTTGACATTGAGTACTAAGACAACCACACTGTTACCTCAAGTTTTCTAACCCCATGTTCCTGGTGATTTGAAATATGGTCTTTTAACTTCTAGGACCAGGTATCAAAGTGCAAAAAAAAAAAAATTCTCCTGTTTTTTTTAATACAGTAGCTTCACTTCCAATAAAAAAAGAAACCATTTTGTTTACACAAAACTACATACTGTATAAAGCGTATTATTAATTATACTCATTATTAGATTCAAGGTCTGAAATTCTTGATCAGAAATTCTTGCACTTTAAAGCAGCAAATGATCTCAAATGAGGCCTTTTCCGATGAGCACTTATGTAGTGCCAAAAGTGTTAGGCACGCATTTGACCAACGAGGAGAGGGAAAATATTTGGGAAAGGGAGTTCGTAGAGATCCTATCCCTTCTACCAGATTATAGGGAGGCGCTGGAGCGATCATACAAGAAAGGGGACGCTAGGAAGGAAGACGTTGAAAGATGTCTCTTTCTGCGCACATTTGCCAATTGGTCCCGCGCGTTCAGGATCCTGGCCTGGGTAATCGGGGAGAAGTCCCCCAACTTATGTCCCCCCCCCCCTTTTTAAGTACATGGACATGATTGAGCATGCCCACAAGAGGCACGGCGGTATGGGCTGGTGGACTTATGATGTAAAGTTTAGGCAGAGAATGGCTTTGCACATAGGGAAAATAACATGGGACATGAAAGAGATGGACCTTTGGATTGATTGGGTCAACAGGTCCAATAAGCCGGCGCCCTTTCAGGGAGGAGATAAAGGGGGACATACAGCGACCAACCCGGGCAGGAAAGAAGGTAGTCGAGCCAGGGAGTGCTGGGGTTTCAATGACGGCCAGAGCTCCTATAGTAACTGCTGCTTCAAGCACCAGTGTGCTACTTGCGGGGGGGCGTATTCCCAAGCAAAATGTTTTAAGACCGGGGGACACGGTGCCAGAAGGGAGGGGCAGAGGTTTGGACAGGAAGGCTCCTTCCCCAATAATCGCCCAAAGTCTGAACCCGTGGCTGGAAAGCTGCCCAAAAATAGAGAAGCACCCCGGCTGCTCCTCGCCGGGTTTAACAAGGGATCCAGGATCCAAGCGGGATCAGGGTCAGAGCGGAATTTGAAATCGGCAAGGGTTCACAGCGAGGTAGCGAGACAAAAAGTGGGTAAGGAGGTGGAATTAGGAAGGATGGCCAGTCCATTCGCCTACTTCCCTCTCCCCAACTTGAGGATCTTGCTGCTGGGGTGGTTCCCAAAAAGGACCCAGGGGAGTTCAGGCTGATACAGCAACCTATCCTACCCCGAGGGCACATCGGTAAGTGATGGTATCGATCACGGTTTATGCTCGGTTAGCTACGCAAGCTTTGACCAGGCAGCGGGGCTAGTGGGAAGGATGGGTAGGGGCGCATTGTTGGCTAAGGCGGACATTCAGTCCGCTTTTCAATTGCTGTCAGTGCACCCCGAATGTTTTCACTTGCTAGGTTGCAAGCTAGACGGAAAGTACTTCGTCGACTTGTGCCTGCCCATGGGCTGCGCGCTATCATGTTTCTACTTTGAATCTTTTAGCACGTTCCTCGAATGGGTGGTGCGTTGCACGGTACAGGCCGCAGGGTGCATGCATTACCTAGATGGTTTCTTGTTCATAGGTCCGGCGGGATCAGAGCTGCGCGCAAGGTAGCTTTTTGTGGTTTCGGCCATGGCACATGAGTTCGGGGTCCCGCTGGCAGAGGAAAAGACGGTAAGACCAACGACAGTAATTAGCTTCCTCGGGATTGAGATTCACTCAGCGAGGGTGGAGTAAAGGCTCCCGCCAGACAAACTGGTGGCTCTAGTGGAGCTCCTAAGTTCATGAGCCTGAAGAAAACCTCGCTGTGTCAACTGCAGCTGTTCACAGACGCCGCGGGGTCAGTTGGCTTCGGGATTTACTTCAACAGCGCATGGTGCATGAAGCGATGACCCGCGCACTAGTGCAAGTCACAGCTCAGGAAGAACTTAATGTTCCTTGAGTTTTTTCCATTGCTGGTCGCGGTACGGCTTTTGGGGGAATTGTTCGCGAACAGGGAAGAAATATTCTGGACTGATAACATGGGAGTGGTTGAAACAGTGAGTAACTTTAGTTCACGTTCCCTGCCGGTTGTGAATCTGTTGCGCAGCTTCGTGCTCTCATGCCTGCGCTTGAACACATCTTTCAGAGCGTGCCATGTGCCGGGGATCTTAAATAACATTGCCTATTCTCTATCACGCTTACAGATGATGGAATTTCAGAAGTGGTCCCCAGAGGTGGAACTGGTCGGGTCACCCTGCCTGGTAGAGTTATGGACAATGGTGACGAATTTAGTATGGGCTTCCATGGCTCCGGGTACGTGGGAGGCTTATGCGGCAGCGTGGCGCGAGAACTCAGACTTCGCAAGGGAAGTGGGGGGATACACAGAAGGTGTGGAGACCGTAATGCAGTTCGTGTTGGCAATGGGGCGTAAGGGACTAACTGGAAGGTCGGTAAGCAAGAAGCTTAACGGTGTATCATTCTTCTTGAAACTAGGCGAGAAGACAGACGTCTCAAAGGCATTTATAGTCAAGAGGGAGGTGGCTGGATTGAGGAGGGGGGCCTCGCCGAGCGAGGCCAGGAGGCAAGTGACCCCCGCGCTATTGGAAAGACTAGTGCAGTTGACCGACATAGTGTTTTTCCGTTTTCCAAGTGAGGCTTTTTAATGCTGAATTCACCTTGGCATTCTTTGGGCCATTGAAGGGTGGGGGAGCTAGTGTGCGCCTCCAGGAGAGGGAGTGGGGACTTGCAAGTGGGGGATGCGGCACTCGGTCGAGATTCAATGCAGTTCCACATCCGTTGGCCTAAGACGGATCAAACGGGTGAGGGGCATGGGTCCCGCTGCTAGGCATGCCTGGGAGTACGATTTGCCCAGTGTTGGCGCTTAGGGCATATTTGAGTTCGCGACCTGCTGGGGAAGGGTCATTGTTCATGCATGCGGACGGTGTCCTGTTATCCAGGTTCCAGTTCTCGCAGGTGTTACGGGTATGCCTGGAGCATTTGGGGCTGGAGGTGGCACAATTCGGAACTCACTCGTTCAGGGGCCGCTAAGGTGGCTGGCGAGGGAAGTCACCCAGAAGATCGCTTGTTGGGATTCAAACAGGTACCAGTCCTACGTTAGCTGAGGGATCGGTATGATTGCTCTCCCCTCCCCGCAGATGCAGCACAACAAGAGTATGGATCATCGGCGACTCCCTGATACACTGGACAGAGAAGCGGGCGGCGTGGCGGCCTTGCGGGCCGAATCTTGGACTGCGTGTCAGTCAGGAGAAGGTGTTCTGGTGTGGGAGGAGAGGGATGCGATGGTGCCAGCTGCTCCGCGGCTGCTGATGCTGGCCAGAGATAGGAGGTCGCCGCAGATCCTGGTCATTCAGCTGGGAGGGAATGATGTGGCGGTGGTGCGTTCGGTTGACCTAATTGAGTCCATTAAAAGGGATTTGGCATAGTGGTTCGCTTATCAGCCGGCGGTGCAGGTTATATGGTCGGACAGTCTACAGACAGGCCTGGCGGGGCGCTAGGGTACTGCACACAGTGGACAGGGCGCGGAAGAAAGTCTACAGGGCAGTAGGCAAGTTTGTGGCGGAGTGCGGGTGCTGGGTAATCAGACACCCGGATTTTGATTCTAGCTCAGGGGGTTTATTCAGGGCAGATGGGGTGCACATCAGATATCGAGTTAGACCTGTTTGCAGGAGGGTGTGGAGAGGGTTCTGGCGTGGTTGGCGGTACGGGCCTAGTTTAAGGGGGGTTAAATAGGCCCGTCGGTGGCGGCTTTTGGGGGGTTGGTGCTTATTCTTGCCAGACTGGGAGCTGGGCCGTTTGAGCCCAGGGGGAGTACGAGTGGGCAAGGTCATTTATACATGACTTCAAAA
This sequence comes from Ascaphus truei, assembly GCF_040206685.1. Lineage (NCBI taxonomy): Eukaryota > Metazoa > Chordata > Amphibia > Anura > Ascaphidae > Ascaphus > Ascaphus truei. Next base: position 115,448,434 of record NC_134486.1, on the reverse strand, counting down.
GCCCGCTCGCGTAGGGGACACAAGGTTAGTGGTGCAAGGGCCGGCTGACCTTCCCCTGCCCCTCCTGTCAAAAGGAACCCTCTGGCAGGGAGTGGTATTTTCCCCTATTAGGCTTTATGTATAAATAAATAGCTGCACCCATTTTACCTCCAGTTCCCGTTTCCTGTCTTTATTCGTTCGTTACGTGTGGGTACAGGGTGGGGGTAGAGGGGATCGCCTGGCAGCCTCCCTGGTTATGTTGCAAATATTTTTTTATACTTATTAAAAGTGAAAAAAAGCAAATGTACACAGACCAAACTGTATAAAAAATTTAAATTTCATATATTAGCATGTTTCTTCCCATTGAGAATGATATCGCCCTGAATAATCACTCTTTGGCACAAGTAAGATACCTAAAATCTACCCTGATAATATTTTTATTTTTTTTGTTTCAATTTTTTATTCTTTTTAGAGAGATAGACATCATACAATAAGCATTTTCATATAAATGATACAAACTCACAATCTTAAGAGAAAAAATTAAACATTGCATTTAAACATGAACATTGCATTGTTGTCTTCTTTTCCTATGTATCTTCTTTCTTTTGTTGTGATCCAAGAAACTCTTTCAAGACTTATTGGGGAAGCAGCCGCTTCCTTGTGTATCTCTCTGCACAAATCTGAGGACCCGGGTAAATTCTGGCTCAGCCTGTTCGGGGTTAGGTACCAATGAAATAAGATTATATATATATTCTCTTTTATAGTGGTACAAATTGATGTTTTGGCGGCTGCTTCCCAAATATCCTCCCAGTCGTCTCTATCTAAATTTAATTTAAATCTTCTGCCCATCTTAGCATATAACTATGATTAGAGTGTGCTGCGGTTATCGCCAGGCTCAGATACACCTCCGAGATCAGACCTTTACAGTAATAGCCTCTTCTGCATAGTCTCTCAAATTTTGTTAGGGCCGAAAACGCCGAATCTTTTGAGACTGTTTGTAAATAGTGTCGAATTTGTAAGAAGCCAAATACTGGTAGGTTTGTAATTTGATATTTTTTCTCTAAATCTGGAAGTGGTAAAATCTTACCTTTAGATACAAAGTCATCGGCTATTACCATCTTTAGCTCTTTGAATTTACCAAGTCCCTTTGGGAGACAGCCTCGAAGAAACTCTGGGTTGTTAAATATAGGGGTCAATAGTGTAGGGGAGGATGCCGGATCAAATTTCCCCTTGTTTCTAGCCCATATCTTCCATGTACATCTCATTGCTCCCAGTTTAAATTTTTCCGCGAAGGTCTCTCTTCCTCCCTCGGCCCAAAGAGCGTCCGGAAGTGAAAGAGGTCCCGCATAGGTAGACTCAATCCCAAGCCAACAACTTGTAGTTAGATCATTGTTCCACATTATTACTTCTTTTAGTTGGGCCGCCAAATAGTATTTAGTGATACCTGGGACTCCCAAACCTCTGCAATCCTTTGGAGCTAGCAAAATTGATCTAGCAACCCTTGGTCTTTTGTTTTTCGAGATAAATTGGAAAATTCTGTTTTGAATATTTTTGAGCTCGGACAGTGGGATGTCTATTGGTAGAGTCTGGAAATAATATAGGAGTCTTGGCAGAATATTCATTTTAACTGTGGCTATTCTTCCTAGCCAAGATATCTGATATTCGTTCCAGCTCAGGAGATCTTTTTTTATCTTTTCAAAAAGGGGGGGATAGTTATATTGGTATAGGGATTTATAGAAACTTGCTATCTGTATTCCCAGATATTTAATCTTTGTCGAGCTCCATTTATAGTTAAAGTTTGCTTGTAGTAGCTTAACTTCGGGTATTGTTAGGGATAAATTCAGTGCCTCCGACTTGTCCGTGTTAATTTTATATCCCGAAATTTTACTGAATTGGTCTAGTTGGGAATGTAAGTTCGGGAGGGACGTCAAGGGGTTGGCTAGAGTTAGGATAATGTCGTCGGCAAAAAGGGATATTTTGTAGTTTGTCTCTCCAATTTAAATTCCTTTAATATTCTTTTCGACTCTGATTGTAGTTGCCAGGGGTTCTATGGAGAGGGTGAATAGAAGCGGAGACAGGGGGCATCCCTGTCAGGTACCATTATTTATTTTTATGGGATTTGAGTCTCCTCCTGGGAGTTTCACGACAGCTGTGGGATTTTTGTAGAGAGCTCTGATCCCCTCTAGATACTGGCCCCTAAATCCGAATTTAATAAGTGTTTGATTTAACAAGTCCCATCTTATCCTGTCAAATGCTTTTTCAGCATCTAGACTCAGCAGGATAGCCTTCGTGTTTGAGAGGTGTACATGGTCTATAAGATTAATAATTTTTCTAGTATTATCGGAGGCTTGTCTTCCCGAGACAAACCCGACCTGGTCTATATGGATTAAACTGGGCAGTATTGGGGTAAGTCTGTTTGCTAAAATGTTGCTGAAAAGTTTTAAATCCGAATTAAGGAAGGCTATGGGGTGATAGTTACCACATTGTAATGGGTCTCTCCCTTCCTTGTGTATAATTGCTAGATTTGCTTTGGACATTGATGTCGGTATGGCCGCTCCATCTAGAAACGCATTAAATACATCCAGCATATACGGGGATAACACCATCTTAAATTTTTTATAGTACTGATTTGAGAAGCCACCTGGGCCCGGCGTTTTTCTAGCTTTCAATTGAGCAATGGCTTCTAATAATTCTTCCTGCGTTTTATCTTTGTTAGTTCTAGAATATTCTCTTCCGATAGTTCTGGAAGTTTACATTTCTCCAAATACCTGGAGATAGCTTCTGATCCAGAGGATCGGTTCTTTGGGAAATTTAGGTTGTACAATTTAGAATAGAAATCAGAGGACTCCTTTGCTATTTGCTTCTCGTATGTTTTTTCTCCTGACCTAGTTTGGATAGCTGTGATTTGCGATTTGGTTCTCAGACCTCTAAGTTTGGACGCTAATAGTTGGTCGGCTTTGTTGCCGTTATCATAGTACTTTTGTTTGGTCCACCTTAACGCTCTCTCCACTTCATCTAGTTGAGTCTGTTTAAATTCAGATCTGGCTTTGTCTAATAATTTAAATAATTTTTTTGAGGGGTTATTTTTATGTTTTTGTTCAAGGAGCTGTACTTTCTCAGCTAATTCATTATATAGTTTTTGCTTAGCTTTTTTTCTTGTGTGATGCTATGGAAATGATAGCTTCTCTTATTGTGGCCTTATGGGCTTCCCATAACATTGCTGGTGACTCTACTGAGCCCTTATTCAGTGTCAAATATTCTCTGAGCTTTTGTTTAATATCAATCTCTACATCCATTTGATTTAGCAATGAGTCGTTAAGTTTCCAATTATATTGATTGTTTTTACAGAAGGGGAGAGAGAGTATCAGTGACACCAGAGCGTGGTCTGACCATGATATAGATCCTATGTCTGACTGGGAGGATGCCTGTAGAATGTCTTTGGTACCCAGAAAGTAGTCAATCCTCTAATAGGTCTGGTGTGGGGTTGAAAAGAACGTGTAGTCCCGTTGGCCCTGGTGTTGCGCCCTCCAAATATCAGTGAGCGAGAACTCTTTTAATATTTAATATTTTTTTCTGTAGAGCGTGGGTGTGGGGTTCCTTGTGCGCTTGCTCTATCTTGCTCTGAGACTGCTATCATGTTCATGTCTCCTACTAAGAGTAGTGTAGTTTTTGGTTGGGGGGATATACTATCACATAAATGACATTTTTTTAAATGATATTCTGACTTCTCAGTCAAGCATCAGTGAAGTCCCTTTTAAACTATAATGCAACACCAAAAGACCATTAACATGAGCAGACAGGCACATCTCATAAATGTCTGGTCTGAATATTTTTTTCTTCTTCTTTACAATGATATCCTGAACAAGTATTTATAATAAAAATGAACCATTTATACTGTACCTGGCCATACATTTCCACTAGTTACTAGGTACACAAGCTTATGTATGTATAAAAATATTTAAAATCTAAAACATATTTGCAACCCTTGATTTTCACAATGATTTGCACTGGATAAACCCATACTGTACATGCTTAACATGTTTTTGAATATAAAAAGGAGTTTTCTCCAAAGGAATTCTTTAGGACAGAAGCTTTGGGTCTTTTGTTTGGATCTTCTGACAGCATTAACCGGATCATGGATTCCTGAAAAAATCAAATGATTACATTAAATATAAAATAAAGAGGCATAAATAAATAGATCTTTGAAACATTAATAATGGCATACGTACCTCGACGGGGTATTTCTCTACAAACATCTTTGGGAATTTGGCAATCCGTATATAGTCCCATTCCTAAAAACAAACACAAATAATTTGTTATATTTAATTATTATACGAACATTGTAAGCTCTGCGGGGCAGGGATTTCCTTTCCTATTCTCTGATTATATATTTGTAGCACTTACTGTATTATAGGTCCCTGTATTGTAGAGTCTCTCTTGTAAAGAGATGTGTACATTGTTGGTGCTATATAATTATTTTTTTTACATACTTTACATACATTTGAATCATGTACAATCATGGTCAATCACTATATGGTAAAACTATTTATTACTAATAAGTGTTGCTGGGCATTTAAGAAAACAAACCAAAGAGACAAACAAACAGCCTACTTTCTGTACAGTTATTACTTTATTTTTAGCATTATTTCACTTCCCAGCCTTCAAAAGACCTTTACTGGATTTAGTGGATATAGTGAATCCAAACTTTAAAAAAATAAGCTCTGCAACAATTGATTTCATCTACATGTGAAGATGGCTAAAACAAAGAACCTAAACGTCAGATTGGTTGTGCAGTAGGAGTCTATATGCTTGTATTGTAATTATAAAGCATTATGTTGGAATAAGTCTTCTTAAAACGTACCACAATTTTTTCATGAGTAGTGTTAAATTTCCAAAGAAGTTCATAGAGTATTAATCCTAGTGGGAAAATATCAACTTCATGGTCATAAATGCTTCCTTTCTAAATATGAAAAGAAAAAAGTTATTTTGTTTAACAATGTTACCCTTCAGTGCAGCAAAGCATAATTATTACCATTTACTTATAAGGGATAAATATTCTCCATCAGACATAATACCGTAATATGCAATGTAAAACGGAAACCAAATAATTACTTAAAAATGACAAACCTGAAGGATGGTAAAGCAAAGCACCATGTTGCAACTTTATACATTTCTAGTGCGATCATACCTTGGTTTAAACTAGCGTTTGGGGCGTTTTACAAACTGGATTAGTAATTTTGGAAGGCTGGTGACCCCCTTATATTGGGTTTAAGCACCAACCTACTTCCACGTGGTTTGCTAATTACAAGGTATAAAAGACATTTAAGTTAGCAAGTGAGTTCTCCTCTATAAAGAAAATGAACGAGAAAAGCAGGGGGCATCCAGCGCAGAGGACATGTTAAGTAAAATTAGAAGTTAGGACTTGCCTGATCTACAGTAGGGTTACGTTGATGTGGTGGGCAAGCTTTTCAGACTGTGGCCAACATATATAATTAGTAGATATTGTTTTTCTCCTAAAATATAAAATAAAGTGCAAATTCCAACAAAAATATCAATAATGCTGCAAAAACCTAAATAGATGTAGTCTTTAGACTTAATCGCTTTAAACATGAACCACGTTTGTTTAACCAAAGAACAATAAAAACAGTGTTTTTATTACAATAGCTTTCATCAGTCTTCCAGTCATTTTAACTTTTATACAGCAAGAGTTACTAGACTCCGTTAACTTAAATTAAAGAAAAGTTACATAGGCCAACACCAGTTAATTATGGATAAAGACAAGCACAAACTCTTAGGCATTACCAAATAATCATTTTAGTAGATACAAAAGTGTTACTGTACACATACAGTGAAATCGAGACATTATATCCGTCAGATTAAAGACCATCAAAATACCAGACCCTCGCAAGCGTCACCCAATTGACAGGACCCGCAAGAAAACCCGCAATTGAGAGGACCCGCAGTCAGCCTAATTTTAGCAGGTAAGTAAAGTTCCACAAATGCTGCAGCGTTTCAAGTATCTGTTCCGGTAGGGAAAGCACTGGTTCCAGGTGTGGATACAATCACTGCAGTATTGGGGGCATCTGTTCTGGTAGGGAAAGCACCCACTCCCGGTCCAAGGCGCACATACCTCATCCTCCACTCTGCTGTACAGGTTTTGCTGGAATCAACTCAGTTTAGGAAACAGCTGAGGCACAAGCGCTCAAGGGTGACGTCACCACCCAGGAGTAGTCCAGAGAACAAAACAGCAGCACTTAATGCACATTTTAAAATATTTACTGAGCAAGTTGAAAAAGGGGCTCAATGATACTAAAGAGCAAACATAACACAAAATATCACACAACGCGTTTAGTAGCAGGTGCTACTTCATCAGGGAATAGAATGGGTGAAGAGTAGAGCACAACAAATTTACGTGAGGTCTGGAGGCAAAAAAAAGGTTAAAATAAATTATTTATTGGGCATATGAGCCAAACATAAGGACACACATAAAATACGTTTCCCGCTGTGGAGGCGCTTTATCAAAGGGAATGATTATACTGTGTGAAATAGAATAGAGTGAAAATGTATTCTATTTGAATCCCTCTGTATGTTGGGATTGGTTGAAGTCCCAGGTGTTAATATTTGTAGAAGAAAAGGACGCCTCGGTTTTCCACAGATCACCTGATGCAATTGGAGAGTGGAGCCGTGAACCCTGGCATCATCGTGGATAATACGGTTTTTAACCAATGCTTTAAAGATTTTTGTTGTTGTACTTGCACCTTTTACCTTTATATATAAATTATACTTTTACATACTACATCATGAGAGGTCTGCGCTTGTTTATCTTTTCTCTATAGATTTGGATGCTCTGTCATTCAACCTACCACAGCGGCAGACCCTCCTGTGTTCCCCAAAGGAAAGTGATTTTATTCCATACTACACTTGGGGCCTGAGTTTCTTCACTTTATATTTTTTCTATATATGTTTTTATACTTCATATCAATTATCATCACCATTGTTACTTATACAGTATACTGTTCACAATTTGATTCACTCGAGATGTTTATTATATTCACAGTTCACACATTAGTAGTTCGCTCTATGCTCTGTGTCTCCTTGATGTTTGAGCCATCTACTTTGACTAGCTGCATCTCTCTCCTTAATTAGTTATTTTCCCGAATATCCAATTTTAATCTACACACTATTGTGTCTTACTCACACTATTGTCATTCACAAATAGTTTAGAGCACTATTTTTCACAAGTTAATTATAACAAAATATTAATCCCGACATTTACAAAGCTCTATTAAGGATAAGATAACATTATTTAGGTCATGCATAACTCTGGCATTACTCCCATCCAAACACTAAAATAGACCTCTAATAGATTCACCTATACTCCACGTGGGTAGATACCTGGGAAACATGCTAATCTGAATATGTAAATTATATTTTGAGTACAGGTGAATCTATTGGAGGTTTATAAGTCAGTGGATTCTCTTATAAAATGGCCAGTCTCTCCCTCTCTCCAGCAAAAACCCTACTTCAGTGTCTCGGTGGGAGTTATGGCAAGAATTAAAATAACGTCACATTATTTGTAGATGATGTCTTATTATTCTAAAAAAAAAAAAAGTGCAGTTAATCCTATGTTAATGAGCTCAATTACATCTGTTATTTTTGCATAAAATTACTTTACTGAGTAAGGCAAAATAACGTCCTGTTTTACTAACGTCACATTACTTGATATGATTTAATGGAGCTCAGGTAATCAATGCCTTTATGTAGACATTCACCTGTTCAGGGGCCATGTAAGATTGAGTTCCAATGCATTGGGTTCGAAGCACTTCTTGCTCTTCATGTTCTCCAGTCATTGCAGTCACAAGACCAAAGTCACCTATTTTTATTTTCCATTCCTCAGCAAAAAAGATGTTTAATGGCTGTAAAAAAAAAGACATTAAGGCAGGAATTAGATATCTGGATTATTTCACAACACTATACATTAATAACTGAAGCAGTCCAGCTACTCAACACACAGCTATGCATTTTACCAAGGATGCAAACTACTACTGTACTAACATCCTATTCATACTGTATGCAATAAGGAAACTATGCATCTTTAATTATTTATACATGTAATTGTTCATATCTTCCTCCCTTAACTTTTTCTAGTTCTTTATATAACTAGAGCTCAACCCCGTTATAACGCGAATCCGCTTATAACGCGATGCAAGTGTGGCTCCCAATTTTAATATTTATGAATACTTTACAACTCGATTATTGGTATCTTAAATACTTTATTGTACAATGCATACAATTGTACATTATTTCTAACGCGATTCGCTTATAACGTGATATGATTCTTTGGACCCCAAGCATAGCGTTATAAGGGGGTTGAGCTGTACTTTCCACAATAAGTGATGACATTAAAGCTGCCAAAATTATGCCAAGTACACATATAGTAACCATTACTGTGCCTAACCTGGCAGGTAAAGTTCAGTGCGATTTACAGTATTACAAAAACAAATTGTGCTAGAAAATCAGGCAACTTCAGATCCTTACTGAAGCTGCGACATTTAAAGCGGAAAGTCTGTATAAGTTTACTATGCAGTTGGGAAAACTTGTACATGCTTTAATATCGTACATGTAGATAACAAAATACATGTTAATGATTGCTTTAACCCACAAACTCTCATAATACAATGTATTTATTCGCTCTTAAAGTACAAGCACAGGGTACAGACTTTCTTTAAAATCCATGTATGCAGGTATTTCCTGTAAATTTACTTATATAAGTGTAGCCCAGGCCCCCTCTGGGCTTTCCCCTTGGTCCTCGTTCCCCCTGGTTCCCCTCTAAAACACCAGTAACCCCAGTGGCAGGGCGGCCTCACGGTAGGGTCAGTAAGACGCTAGACACAGTATGAAACTTTAACTGTAGTGGTTTATTAGCCACAAACAAATAAACTCTGGGTGCACTGTCCCTTTAAGAAAACCAAATCATAGAAAATAAACACCTATTCCCTTTAGGGAAAGCTAATGACACACTAGCTTTCGCCCTCACTAACTGCATGGCCAGCTAAGCTGGTTCCCAAACCAAAAACATGTCCTGGTATATGCCACAGTGTAACACAGTCTCTGCATACAATATTAAGGGTTTTACTTTTCTTAGTCCTTGGAACAGACGTCCCTGCTTCAACACGGTCTCTCCTCCTTTTTTCCTAGGGGAACTCAGCCCCACGTGGAGCACAGGGAAATACCTCTGTAGGTCCTCTATACCAGCTTCCGCAGCTGGGGAGCACTTCCACCCCCCCCCCTACTCTGGGGAAAACAGTCTCTGTCTGGCAGCTTCCAGAATATTTTAAAACACTTCCTCATTCATTTCATTCAGACCAGGCTGATTAATTAGGCAGCTGCATTAGGATTAACTCTCTGTGAGCTGGAAAAGTACACTTACTGCACTGTTCCAGCACCTAGAGATACCTGATGGTATCACATATCCCTCTTCCCAGTGAAACATTGTCCTGTGAGCGGCCCGTGCACTATTCCTGTGCACCAGCCTCTTTGTCAGACATGTCTGACATCCGAAAAAAATGTTGCGCTCAATGTGGTCTGTGCTAGAGAATAGTGACTTATATATAAATTAATAATACAACCTGATAGGTGAAGTTTTATGCTGCTGATCAGTGGAAATGGTTCAAACACCAAGCTAGATAGAAACAAAAAAAGAACAGCGCAAAAAAACCATAGTGTAGTATATTTAAATAGTTTTATAAAAGATAAAGGTGAGTATTGCACGTACATCAAAAAGAAGGGTTAATAGCAAGACATGTTAGGGACATGTTACCACTCGGCAGGCACAACGGGATACAGGCACCGGGAATTGGACGTCCTCCCTCAAGATGCTGGTATCTGGATGCAGAGTATACAGCTCAGCTTGGTTCACAGCGTTGGGGAACCTTCCCGCGCCTTCACGGAGCTCATAGCAGTTGTTCTCAGGGGTGGATCACCGCGTCTCTTCCTGGTTAGTCCACGTTGGCGTGTGACGTCATCCGGCAGCGTCTCTCAGCCGGTCGCATCTGTAGTGCGTCACTCCTTCGCGATATGCAGTCGGGCAGTATACAGAGTCCCTTACAGGTCCCGCAATGAAACAAATGTCCCAATATAATGCCGCAATGGGGGTAAATGTAAATAATAAAGGAACGCGCCCTCTCCTTTTTTTTTTTCTCCCCTGCTTCAAACTCTCTGTGCCTGTCTGTGTCTTTACTCACTGAGCCACTCCTTCTCCAAGCTGAGCTGTATACTCTGCATCCAGATACCAGCATCTTGAGGGAGGACGTCCAATTCCCGGTGCCTGTATCCCGTTGTGCCTGCCGAGTGGTAACATATCCCTAACATGTCTTGCTATTAAACCTTCTTTTTGATGTACGTGCAATACTCACCTTTATCTTTTATAAAACTATTTAAATATACTACACTATGGTTTTTTTGCGCTGTTCTTTTTTTGTTTCTATGTCTGACATCCACCTCTTCTTTTTCCTTGCCTTCCAGTTAAAGAGTCTTTCCTTCAGGGCAAGTACTAGGCCTTCTGGGCCTGCAGACTGGTCCTTCGCTACCTCTTTATCTTGTGCCGGCCGGAGTCTAGGGTTGAAGCTTCGCCTTTGTTGTGTCCCTTTTGCAAAGGTTCCCGAGCATCCTGCCGTCTGCCAGCTCTCTCTGCCAGGACTCTGTCGCTCTGTGACCCTGATCTGCAATCCTGAAGATGCATCTCTGTCCTTATCCTCTTGTGCTCAGAGTCTCCCTTACCCTGTAGAAGAGCCTTGACCTCGGTCAGCTCATTGCATACACTCACTAGTGACTGTTTGGCTTTCTCTTGTGAAGACACCAACTCCGCTTTAGCGGTGATGGCTTTTGGACCTTTCTCCATCAGCGTACCTTCAGTGTTGGGTTCCACACAATTTATCTTCAGTACTTCAACTTGGGCGGGATTCTTATTAACCCGAAGTGCACCCCATGACGCCTCTCTATTACAGTCGGCAGACTCGCAGGCTTGGACCTTTCTGTCTTGACTCCTTAACTTACTACATTGGGAGTGTCGCTGGACAATCTGTGAGGTCTTTCTCATCTTACGATCGCGGACACACTTCCGTCCCATTCGTAGCAAGAAATCCACTTTGGGTCTGTAACAGGGAACTTATCCCTGTTCAGAATATGCCGCTAATCCAGCAGTGTGTTGGTTACTTGGATCCAGCAGTTAACCAACTTCACCTGGCTGATTAGAGGTTTGTTAGAAAAGCCTGCCTTTGAGACAGGAAGAGAGATTCTTCCTGAGCTCACACGTGAGCTGAACCAGGAAATAGACAGAGCAGAGGTTCCTGAGTCTCACAGGTGAGACTGACTGAGGGAACACAGAGATGTCTGGAGCTTGCAAGATACAACCCATCTGACAAATAAGACTTCAAAACCTGGATGCTGATATATACGGAGAAAAGGCAGCAACCCAGCAAACAGATAAGACTTTCTTATTGGACTGTTAGCTATATCTGTATATATAAATATATCTATATGATTTGGGCTGATGAATACCTTGGGTAGCCATCCAGTTAAAGAGGGCTGGAATTTAAGTATACTTGTTTGGCTCACTATTCTTCATATGTTTGCTGTGTTTAAAGTGACAGGCACAATAAAGCCTTATTTTAATTTTACCTTAAAACAGCCTCCATTGCGTACCTCTGCACATGTCCTCTTACAGGGTCCTATGGGCACTGCAGTATGACTGGATTCTTACTGTGCTACTCCATCGCAACTTGGGTTTCCCATTCTGTGCCTTGTGGAAAGTAGACTGTAATACTGCAAATGTATTGCAGTCATGCTTCCTGGAGTGCCTCACTTGCTCCGGCGGTTCCAACTTTATAACCTCGTTTTGCAGTTGAGCGGTGTCCCCAGCTCTCACTGTACCCTTGTCTTCACGGGCATTAGATTATGTGGAGCACACATGCTTGTGCCGGGCCAATGCCTTTTCCTGTAGTGGGGACACTTGTGCATTACTGTTCTGTGGAGACTCATTCTGCTGTAACTCTACCGCCATCTTTTCCACGGACTGCTTCTGTGACCCAAGTGTCCGTCTTAGGTTTGTACAACTTCATCTGAGAAACCTCCGGCTGGGCAGCAGTAGAGTCCAACGTAGCGTCCCGCTCAGTCTTCAGAGCCTTGAGCTCCTTGCCCAAGTCACACTTTTGTTTCTCTGCCACCTTGCGGCCAGCACGATCAGACTCCAGGTCCTTCCTCAGGTCTTGAAGCTGTCCTTCTGCATTTCTTTTTCCACACAGTGCAGCTGCTAGGTCATCTTCTTTGGCGATGAGTCGCAATTCCACATCTAGCAAACTTAGACCAAGGCTTAAATCTGTTTCTTTTCCTCTATTTCTGACCTGCAGCTGCCGGTGCTCCTCCCGGACCTTGTCCAGCAGCTTGCGGGTATCGCCCATCTTGGTCTTATAGCATAGTGTCAGGTCGGCCACCTCCTTCCTCTCGGCGAGCTGTATTTTACACTCAGCAATCTGCGTCTGCAGTTCTTCAGTTTGATCCTGCAAGTCCCCTCTCAGGGCCTTCACCTCTTCCTGGTGCTTGCTCTGGGTTTGCATCACTAGGATCACTGCTGCTTCTGTTTTCCAGGCCTCTTTCTCCTTGGCATACTGACTTATGGGGATGGAGCTGCCTCTCTGCTTCTCCAGCTCTTGCTCCAGTTTCTGTACCTTCTCCCGCTCCCTCTCATACAGAGTCACCTGGCATCTCAGCTCTGCCTCCAGCGACGCTCTGGTGCCGTTCAGTGTGGCCTTCAGCTCCTCATGCTGCTCTGTGGGGACATACTGGGTACTCAGCCGTTCCTGTAGCACTTGTACTTAGTTAGCAGCCTGGACATTTGCTTCCAGTAGAACTCGCTGTTTCTCCTTGGCCGCTTGCAGACTTGCACGTAGCTCCTGCAGCTGGCTCTGCCGTAGGTGCGCTGCTTGTGTGTGCTGCTCCAGGGAGACACGTTGCACCCTCTCTACATTCTGCAGTGCTTTCTGCACTTCTAACTTTTTCTGAATTAATTGCTTCTTCACTTTTTCTGCATGGTGAAGCTTCTTATCACCTTCACTGATCTGGTCAGTCAAGTCTGAATTTTTCTGTCTCAGACTTGTATTTGCGCTTTTTACCATCTCTAAATGAATCAGGGTCTCTTCCTCAGTATCCTTCAATTCACAGACCTCTGTGCTGAGAGCATACCCCTCATGGCGTTCTTTCTGCGCTCTCCAGGGCTTCCTGCATTTTAGAATTTTCTTGTGTAAATTCTTTTATCTTACCCAATTCTGCTTTGAGCGCATGAGCCTCTTGCTGAGAAACTTCCAATTTTGTGATGAAGTTTTGAACGTCTTTCTGGGACATCTCATAGTATAGTTTCCAGTAAGTACTTGTTTTCTCTGATTCGCTCGGCTCTCTGTATCTGGCGGTAGCGGTAACCTTTGTCATCCCTAGGCTAGTCGTCATTCCTGGGACGATTGTGCCAGGCGCTCTGGGTTGTAGCTCATGTCGGGCCTAGTGTAGGGACATCGCCATTTGTTGCCACGGTTTAATTTGGAGACTTTGGTGTTACACTTCTCCCAGGTGACCTGGTTCCTGACAGACCCAGCATACTAAATCTTTTGAAAGTCACCTTGTTTCCTTTTAGCGACATGGCTCCAAATTCCTGGGCATTGATTCCAAGGTTATGCGGTCCTGCACTCTGGACGCTGGTCACTTCTGCAGCTTTTATTTGCGGGTGCGGCTCTCTTCCTGGGACCACGTATGAGTTCTCATCATCATCATCATCATCATCATCATCATCATCATCGTATGGCCTGAAGGGACACTCTTTTGTATAGTTACGTACATTACAAAACAAACAGTTGATGTCGGCAATTTAAAATCCTGTTTTTTCTTTCTTTCTTTATTTCACACCCGATGGGGTAGACTTTATACAACACACGTGAGTTGTACAATGTTTGAACCTTCTTGGTTCTTCTTAGGGCAACATCTTTACAAAAATCAATTTTTACTTTTTCCAACCCCGGTAGGGCAAACTTGACACTCAATACTTTGCTTATGGCATTTGCTTTACACAGCACAGCAATCCTTTCATACCCGACTGGGCAAACTTTACACTTAGCACTTGCTAGCTGCAAATTCACTTGCTTCAGCAAAATAAAAATGTTGTTTTTGGTTTTCTGCTTCGGTTCATGAACTTAACACATCTTCATCTACTGACCCCAGGAGGTGTAGCATCCCATATCTGACATCACCTGTGGCAGGGCGGCCTCGCAACAAGGTCAGTAAGACGCTAGACACAGTATGAAACTTTAACTGTAGTGGTTTATTAGCCACAAACAAACTCTGTGTGCACTGTTCCTTTAAGAAAACCAACTCATGGCATGGCCAGTTAAGCTGGTTCCCAAGCCAAAAACATGCCCCACAGTGTAACACAGTCTCTGCATACAATAATAAGGGTTTTGCTTATCTAAGTCCTTTGATGCAGATGTCCCTGCTTCAGCACGGTCTCTCCTTCCTTCCTAGGGGAACTCAGCCCCAGGTTGAGCCCAGAGAAACTCCTCTGTAGGTCCTCTATACCAGCTCCCCCAGCTGGGGAGCATTTCTATCTCTCTCCCCCCCCCCCCTCCCCCTTCTCTGGGAAAAACAGTCTCTCTGTCTGGCAGCTTCCTGTCAGACCAGGCTGATTAATTAGGCATCAGCTGCATTAGCCATTCCAGTGAGGATTAACTCTCTGTGAGCTGGAAAAGTACACTTACTGCACTCTTCCAGCACCTAGCGATACCTGATGGTATCACACCCCTTAATTACCTTAGCAGTTACTAAAGTCTTCATCCCTGCAAGGGTAAGATCCACATTCATTGTATTTTATTTAATTGTGCGTTTTTTTTTACGAAGCTCATCGGTTGCCAATGTGGCTATCTGTGCCCCTGGTGACGGCATAGATAACCACAGTGAAAATCAATGAATTTACATATGCAGTCACATCCATTTAGCAGTTTGCCCCTAGGATTCTACAGCTGAAATGCAGAATGACCACAGCCAAAACGCCTCCCCCCTGAAGAAGCGTGACTCATCATGCGAAATGCACGTTTGGGCATAGTGATGTCACACCTATGACACAAGTGGGACGTCTAATGGCTGCCTGCTAATCCTCTGAGAGACACGGTTGAATCAGTACCTTTATTTTTTGTGCATTACGGCTATGCACTGGCAGTTACTATGTATGTATGCATGCATGTTTTTATTTATATAGCGCCATTAATGCACATAGCGCTTCACAGTAGTAATACACACCAATCACATAAATAACAAATAATATAAATAACATATAATGGGAAGAAGTGTTTCAGACATAAAAAATAATATTTAGGAATAGGAGTCCCTACTCCGAAGAGTTTACAACCTAACTGGTAGGCAGGAAGAACGTATAGAGACTGTAGAAGGGCATTCTGGTAAGTGCGTCTGCAAGGGGCCAAGCTTTATGTACCAAGTGTATAGTATTGGCTGTCGCGGGAGACCAGGACTTTTAACACCTATTTATATTTGTACCGGGATCATGCATCAGGCAAAACAAGGTAGTAAAAGCAAAATGTAGTTTATTCAGGTAAACCCACGTACAACACAAAGAATTACACAAAATACAGATAAAAGCACACTTACTGGGGGCCTGGGGGTGAAATCTAGGCTCTACTAGGTTCAGGGTGCCTGCTTTGATAGGCTTACCCTGACCGGGATATACTGTACACCCGGGCTTCCTGGTCCTCTTTTCGGTTTCAGTTCCTAGCCGCGACCGCTACGTTCTAAAATGAGAACTTGGACCTAGTGTCTGACTTAGTCTCAGCAGGACAGACTTTCCTAGCTTCAAAACGAAGCCGGAAGCCAGAGAAACTTTGAAAAGCCTGCCCTAGCTTCATCGACACAAGCCACTAGATTGTCTGATTCTCTTCCTCAGCCATCTCCTTACATACCCTCTGCTAAGCAATCCTTAGTATGGAGGTAGGAGGAGCGACCAATCAGAGCGTGGGAACCCTGTCCCATTAGCCAATAGAAACAGGGGCTTGTCTCTTGGCTGACGTCAGAGGAGGAGGCGTGCCAAGGAGTCTCGAAAAGTCGGGTGAGCGGGAAATATGAATTAGCCAATAGAGAAGCGCCTACGAGCTGTATCTCCCCCGGCTAACTCATTGCCACCCACTGGGTAAGCTCCGCCAAGTCTAGGAGACTCAAAAAAGGTGTCCCCACAGGGTGCCCTTTGTTCTCCGGACCTGGACAATCGCCCTTCCTCTTAACTACGGACTCTATGCAGATATGCTGGTTCCTAAGTAGATGCCCAGGCTGACAGCATAGAGACTTATAACAAATGTATAAAACACAATAAAACATATTGAAGTGAAACTTCTTAGCTGACGGTAGCTCATTGGAAAATCTCATAGGGTAAAATGGGTTGAGTTGTGACTTCCTATGAAACAGAAGTAGCATACTGCGCATGTGCAGACTGGGGCAGCAGAAGGAGGGCACAAGTTCTCTGCACAGACCTCAGACTATCACTCTCCGATCCTGGGAGAGGGAGCAGGGCTGCTGCTGCTAGGAGGCTGGGCAACTTTCTCCATCCTGATTGGCTGCTGCTGTGTAATGCAGCCAATCGGGAGGAGGTAGCAGGAGCCTCGGGGTGGGGCCAAAGAGCGTACGAAAAGCATGGAGCATAGAAAGGTGAGGCTGTCTGTCCTCTGTCTTGTGTGTGTGTGTGTGTTTGGCTGTCCTGTGGAGGTGAGAATGGGAGAGGGTTGTGAGAGGATAAAAATACACACACCTAAACATATAAATGTATATAAACATATACATACTGTAACAGGGGAGTAATCCCTGTTCAAGTAATGTGCCTTTAATCTAGCAGTGTGGTGGTTAACTGCTGGTAGTCAATTAATAAACACCACCTGCCTGATTTAGATTGCTTACAAAAGCCTGTCTGTTGAGACAGGAAGGGTGTCTCCTTAGCTCATACCTGAGCTGAACTTGGGAGAGAGAGGAGAGATTGTCTTTACTCTCACAACCTGTCTTGAGCTCTGCCAGAAGACACAGCATAGCTGCTTTCAAGACACAGGGAAAACTTCTAAACCTGAATGCTGACACACCCTGAGGGAAGGGAGCTGAACCAGGAACAGAGAAGATTTTCCCTCCAAACTACAAGGAACAGATAAGACTTTTATTACAAGAATTTTTATATCTGTTCATTTCATGCTATGTGTTTGGGGCTGGGAGACATGCTTAACTAAGGGAGTTGTGAATTGCATGGTATTTCACTAGAACCACTCCCAAGTGAATAGAAGCTGTGTTTCCCCCTTGTTTGGATGGTTTCCTAATGTTAAGGAAAAGGCACAATAAAGCCTTGTTATAATTTCACCTTATAAAGTCTCCAATTGTGTACCTCTGTGAACGTCCGTCTACATATGGTGTCAGAAGTGGGATGAGAGGTTGTCTTTGAAGATAAAAAGGACCGGAGATTTTTTATGTGAAATTTTTTTTTATGCTTTTTGCCGACAAACAATCTGAGCAACTTAGAAAAAAAAAAAAAAAATCTCATGCAGCAGAGACCAGAGTTAAAGTGATACACACCACTGAAACTTATACTGCACTGAAACTTACAAAACCACAGATGGACTCTTTTCCCCAATCCTAAGAGGAGAGAGACTGCTGAAGCAGCTAAACCTTATTTGCCTATCACAAAGTGTAATATGGTCATTGAAATAGGGGTTCCAGCCATAGTCAGGGTTCAAGAAGTGAGTCAGCCCTTAAAAAGGGATAGGTGTTTGTTGTTTTCAAAAGTTTCACTGAAGCAGTGAATACAGATGGTGACCCACGAGTGGTACTGACTTTGCAAATAAAGGTTCCCACACCGCATAGGGCTACCAGCTGTGAATGGAGTATATGCAGAAAAGTATGAAAATTGATACAAGACTGTGCTGAAGCAGGGGAATTTTTAGCAAACAAATGCTGAGTGTAAAATTGCCCTATAAGGGAAAAAGGGATTGCTGAACTGTGTAAAAGGTATTTCAAAGCCAATTGCTGAGTATTGAGTCACCCTGCCGGGAATGAAAGAAATAGTCCACTGCAAAGAATGTTTTTTTTTCTGCAAGTAAAACAAAGTCTGCCTATATATATCTTGGGAGCAAAACAGACACCCAAAGTGTGAAGTGTGAATGCCATAATACCCAAAGATGAGACTGAAAATTACTGAACTCAGGCAGAAAACCAAATTCTGTTGCTGAAGCGGAGGAATTTCACCTAGCAAGTAAATGGTGTAAAGCAAATAGACGTTTTTACCTAGCAACTGCACATCTTGTATACCTGATAAGAGAAAATGCATGCACAGTACTGCTGATATTGAAAAAAAAATTACCCAAGAAAGAAAAGTCTACAGAGATGCCTGTGAGAGCTACGACCTCTACAAGCAAAATATGCCCATCTGTAGGACTACCACAATTGGGGGTTCTAGCAAATACAGTGGCAACAGCTGCAATAGCGCCTCCTGAGGTCAGGAAGAAAATTACACCTGATAGCCTAAAAATGGAGGACAAGATGCAGCGTTCCTGTAATGAACCCTACCCCACGGAAGAGTGGCCCTTCCAGTCCAATAAAGAGGAAGACATCTCTTACGGGGAACCCGAACCGAGTCACACCCACAAAACATCCCAAGAATGGTGGGGGTGCCTGAACTCGGCACGAACAGAAAAGACCGCCCTCTATGATGACGAATATGGTCGACAAGAGAAAGAGCGGGAGCAGCAGATCACCCAATATTTCAGTCAGTTAAAGCAACTGCAAGAAAAGCCTGGCGTATATAATAAAGCTGCTAAAGTATCAAATAAAGAAGGAGACCCCAGTATTCCTGATGGGACGGAGTCATCCAAAACAAAAAAGCGGAAAAAGAAAAGCGGTTCTTCACTTACCGTGGAAGGAACAGACACGTCCGCAGACCCTGTGGAGGTAAAGGGGGACCGAGTTGCCCTGCAGCCTAGAGAAAATTGAGAATTCGTCCTGCGGTTAACCGAATATCCAGAGGGCCCAAGGCAGAAGTCGTGTACCCCAAAGAAGTGTCTGTCCGGTGCCAACAGTGAGGAACCCTCAACCAACCATCCCAGGGAAGTGGAGCCGGAACCCGTGAGTGACGATCCCTTGACCAGCCCAGAAGATGCCCTGGAAAATGCCAGGCATGACTGTGATATGCTCCGTGAACAATTGAAACAAAAGGAAGATGGTTACACAGAGCTACAGAAAAATAACGTGAAGCTACAGGAATCTGTGCTCGCAATGTACTCTTTAGCCAGGACAGAATTGGACGATCTCAAGACTGAGCTAGATACTGCAAATGCTACTATTTCCGCCATGAATGAAAAGCAGAGCCAATCTGATAAAATGGTGGCTACGCTAAAGCGGAAGTATGAGGAGGCACTGAAGCAGATGACAGTCTTCCAGCAACAGGTTCACACTCTTCGCATAGAGCTGAATGCCTCACAACAGGAGGTCAACAGTGTCTGGATAGAGGTGGACGTATCCCAGAAAGAGGTTCAGACACTCCGCAGAGCACTGGATGCCTCACATCATGAGACCAACAGCTGCCGCACAGACCTGGAAGTTTCCAGAAAGGAACTACACAGTCTCACTGAGGAGCTGGACATTGCTAAAGAAACTATTGCCAATCTTAATACAAATCTCCAAGTCTCCCAGAAGGAGATTCAGACCCTCAACCTAGAGAAGGATGTCTCACGCCAGGAGACTGTCAGTCTCAAAGCAGATGTGCATAAATGGAAGGAGGACTACAAAGAGGCCCTGAATAGTACAGAGACTGAAAAAGGAGAACATTTAAGATTACAAAGAAAAAACGTAAAACTCAAAGAAGAAAATTTTAATTTGACAAACGACGTCAAGGAAAAAAATGAAAAGCTGCACAAGCTTAAAGAAATAAATAGACTTTTGGAAGGTGAGAAGTTTGAAGCAGAGCACCGACTGCAGAACCAACTGCAAGGTCTGCGTACGCACCTCGAGAAGGCAGAGGAGAAGCAGCGAACTCTGCAGGATGACAATCTGCAGGCTGTTAAAGAAATTCAAGTGCTGCAGGAACGTCTGATGACCCAGTATGTCCCCGCAAAGCAGCATGAGAAACTGAAGGCTACCCTGAGCATCACCAAAGCAACGATAAAAGCCAAGCTTAGAATCCAGGTGACGCGGCACAAAAGGGAGCACAAGAAGGTCCAGAAATTGAAACAAGTAACTGTGGCCCAAGCAAAGAAATTCATAGTGCTTCACAATGCAATAAAAATGTGGAAGCAAGCTCAGAGAAAGCAAAGCATGCAGATAAATTCCATGAGAAGAGACTTGCAAGACGCACTCACAAAACAGGGATCTCTCGCGGATGAGATTACAGTCCTACAAGGACAAGTATTGACCCTGACTAAGCGTCAGTATCCCACAGCCTCAAAAACCCATGAAGACAGGGGTACAGTGAGTACTGGGAATACCGCTCATCTGAAAGACAAGGTTGCAAAATTTGAACCACCTAAACAAGCACTAGCAAAACCTTCAGCCACCCAGCAGGCAACAAAAGAAGGTACACGTGCTGAATTAAAACCAGAAGAATCCTTAGCTGATGAAGCTGAAAAGATGGGACATTCTCTGGAAGTGGGTGTGGAATTGCAACTTAACCTCAAAGAGGCTGAACTAGCAACCCCATTGAGTGGGAAAAGGGCAGAGAGACAGCTTCAAGAGCGGAAAATTCAAAGGGCTGTTTTTAAATGCTCTGCAACTGCTGCCATACAGTATGCCTACAATAAGACGAGCACCCGACGCGAGGGAAATCTCATGATCGCGCACGTAGAAAAAAGACTATACTTGGAAAAAGTCCTCCTCAAGCGACTGAGGGGTGCTGATCTCAAGCACCTTCAGGAGGAGACACGAATAAACTGGAGAAAGGGCTCCAATCCCAGCAGGACTGAGGGTTCTCTTCCTCCATCCACTCTCATTCAAGTCACAGAGATATCTAGAATGAGAGTGGAAGGATGGGCTTTGGCCGTTGCAAGCCCGAGCTTCCCACAAACAGGGGAGGTATGTAACAGGGGAGTAATCCCTGTTCAAGTAATGTGCCTTTAATCTAGCAGTGTGTTGGTTAACTGCTGGCAGTCAATTAATAAACACCACCTGCCTGATTTAGATTGCTTACAAAAGCCTGTCTGTTGAGATAGGAAGGGTGTCTCCTTAGCTCATACCTGAGCTGAACTTGGGAGAGAGAGGAGAGATTGTCTTTACTCTCACAACCTGTCTTGAGCTCTGCCAGAAGACACAGCATAGCTGCTTTCAAGACACAGGGAAAACTTCTAAACCTGAATGCTGACACACCCTGAGGGAAGGGAGCTGAACCAGGAACAGAGAAGATTTTCCCTCCAAACTACAAGGAACAGATAAGACTTTTATTACAAGAATTTTTATATCTGTTCATTTCATGCTATGTGTTTGGGGCTGGGAGACATGCTTAACTAAGGGAGTTGTGAATTGCATGGTATTTCACTAGAACCACTCCCAAGTGAATAGAAGCTGTGTTTCCCCCTTGTTTGGATGGTTTCTTAATGTTAAGGAAAAGGCACAATAAAGCCTCGTTATAATTTCACCTTATATAGTCTCCAATTGTGTACCTCTGTGAACGTCCGTCTACACATACATTCATATACACACACACACACACACACACACACACACACACACTGTTAAGTTATGGTGAGTAAAAAAAGTGAGAAAAACCCTCCACAGCAAAGCAAATATGCAAATGTAAATACAATATTTGGGTGTATATACACACACACACACACACACACACACACACACACACACACACACACACACACACACACACACACACACACACACACACACACACACACACACACATATATATATACACACATACATACACACATACACACACACATATAACCTTTCTCAAGGACCCCCCTTGAGAAAGGTTCCGTTCCGGAGCCGAAACGTCGGGATTGGCTGTCCGTCTTTATATGCCTTAATACAGGGGGGTGCAAACTTTTTTCCCTGTGCCCGCCTGTCGGCTGTCCCCTCACTCCCGTGCCCCCCCAACCCCAACTTACCCGTGCACCGGCGTAATAACGTCACATGACCTCGCAGCGTCATTTTGACGCCGTGTTGCCATGGCGACGCAGGGAGGAAGCCGTCGGAGCCACGGTAAGTTAGGTTTACAGAGGCCCTGCAGCTCTTCCGGCACTTAATTTAAGTGCCTTTGGGAAGCGCGCGGGGCCTCTGTAAACCCCGCGCCCCCCAGTCAGCAGTCTTGCGCCCCCACTGGGGGTCGCGCCCCCCAGTTTGCGCACCGCTGCCTTAATACACACTTTTTATATCTTGGAAGTGAGTGCTGTCTCTTTCTTTGTCTAACGCAAGAAGGGTAAGATTTTTTTGTATATATATATATATATATATATATATATATATATATATATATATATATATATATGCAAAGTACTCTGTACCTTGTTCTGCTTGAGCCCTGTCTTTGCCTCTGTGATTACCTGCTTGTGCTTGACCTCTGCCTGGACCCAACCACCCCAGCCAGCCGCCTGCCTCGATCCCGGAATAGGACTTGACTATCCCTGCCTGCTTTGACCCCGGAATTTGACTTGACTACTCCTGCCACTCAGGCCTCAGATCCCAGGCCAAGCTGTGTTTGGGACATTCGCTTGTCTGGTTAACCATCCAGCGCGGCGCGATGCGGACAGTAGAGAGACGCCACTTGATGACGTCATACGCACACGCGGACTAACCCGGAACCGGCCAGGAGTATTACCTCCTCTGAATCGACGGCAGCGGTATCCCCATTGCTAAGGAAGGAATTTCAACTTCGAGCTGGTCTCTTCGATCCTGGGTCCCTGCTACCAGAGGAAGGAAATCCAAGCCTATACACCGTGTTCCTGTGTTGCTGTCCCGCCGAGTGGTAACCTGTCCCTAACATGTCATGCTGTGTAATTTTTATCCTGATGTACGTGCAATACTCACCTTTGTTATAAAATATTATCTTTTAATATACTACACTATGAGGTTTTTTTGCGCTGTTTTTTCTTTTGTTTTGTCCTATTAATGTATGCCTTATATCTTGTTAGGCAGAACACTCAAACTCATGTCTAACATTTGTGTGCCTTTATCTCTGAATCTCACTATGCAGATAAGAACCTAATGAATCCTGTCTCTGTCTGTTTTCAATGTCCAGATGATGTCACCAAGACTACTGCACTCAGACGCTACAGTCTGCAGTATATGCGCATGTGCAGCAGAGTAACTATGTGATCAGCTGGGACTCTAGTCTCTAAGGATGCATCGGCTCTGAATGCCTCACCTCAGGCACCTGTGTAGATGACGCCGCCCTCCAGTGATGTTTCCGCTATTGGTTACGGACAGGAAAAGGCGTCGCTGACACCAATTGAATACACTATAAAGGTTAGCATGCCTCCACTACTTTTTTACCACTCCGGGATGAAGCCCCCCCACGGGCGAAACGTGTAGAGTGTTCACTTTAGGCAGCTATTCATGATTTTGCTGGCGTGACCCTTGGTGCTTTTCTGCATGACTCATCTTTATACATCTTGGAGTAATACTCCGCGGGACTGACTCCATTACAATCCTATGACAGCTGAGTATCACTTTCTCTGCTGTTTGGAGTCATCATTTCCTATGGGACTTACACTCTAGTTTGTTTCATCTGTGCAAAGGGCACTGGCTTTCTCTGATATTTTATAGCCATGTGTCCCGTTTGATTTTGTGCAGCCACCACAGGCATTTAATGCATCTATGTTTTCTGACTCATTTATATTTTCTTTTGCTGTTCAGGGTTTGAGTATTTTTTATCTCTTTCTCCCCTGTGCCTCCCCCTTGGTTTAAGTTACTATTTTCTTATGTACATTATTTTGTATATAGGCTTATTTATGTTATACCTTTCCTTATGCCCTTAGCTCAGTTATATGCTTTGCAGCTAGGGTATTTTCCAGGGGTATTTTGTTCTATTTAGCTTTTTTTGTGTTGCTTTATATAGTTATTAGGCTTATTATTTAGACACATTTCTTGCTTTTGGTTTATTTTTCAGCATTACTTATTTTTGTAATTTTTAGTCAGTCACAATCTTTATGTATTTTTGCTGCCTTTAGTGTGTTTATGTTTTTAAATGTTAGTGTTCTTATTGCTCGCTATTAAAATCAATTCCTTTTCTACTCTGACTTAGTTTCCTAGTCCTTTTGCATTACGTTATTAATTATTTTGTGGTATATTTAGAGTGCTGTCTTTGGGGATTGTCTTAGTCTTTTGTGTGTTTTATATTATTCTTATCCCCTAGCACCAGCAGTTTCCCATTATTATATTACTTTGGACTCTCTTGGTTTATTTTTTATTCCAAGATAGTCAATACTATTTATTGGGTCTGGTTTATCCACATATATATAGTGTGAGCAACATCCTTTTCGTGTGTTTCTTTTATATATATATATATATATATATATATATATGTAAACACAGAAGAAAAACATTTTCACTGCTATCAGTACAGCACATATGTTTTTTTCTGTGTATATTTTCTCAGTTTAGTATTTTTGATCTATGATGTCTACTAGCCATTAACATCTCTGGTGACCGGCCGGTCTGTATTGCTTCATTGCGGGAAATAATCTTTTCCCTCAGTGAGCAAGGTTTCCTTAGGGCATCAATTCTTTATTTTTTTCTGGGTTTATTATACTGTGTTTTTGATTATTATTTTTTATTTTTTTCTTGTGTCCACCAATTAATTTTTAGACAGTACTCTTCTTATTTTTGCAAAATTTTGTCTGAGTGCTACTTTAGAGGTTTCTTTTTCTTCTGTGTTTACATATCTATATTTTTCCTCTAGCACCACCTACAGCTTATACTTTATTTCTGTTATAACTATATCAGTTATATTTTTCTGATATAGGTAGGTTTATTTGACATTGCATTGATTTTTTGGAAGTGATGCGGTATTCACTCCTTTGTGTACGTTATATATATATATATATAATACTGAGTTTTAAGTTATGGTGAGTAAAAAAAGTGACACAAACCCTCCACAGGAAAGCAAATATGCAAATACAACTGTATGCTCATCTGCATGTCTTAGGCAGGTCTGCAACCCCGCCTTTCCCCATTATCACCCAGCATACAGCACTTCCACTGCAGCAAGGGATTCTGGGAAATGACATGCAAATGAGCACACAGTGTCACTTTTTGCCTCAAAAACCATTTTTAACATGGTTCCCTATAGGCTTAAGCTTGCTGCATGGTCACAGCTTTGAGCAAAGCCGGGGTTAAGATGCATAGCCAGAAAACCCACCAACCGACAGACTGTTTCGACCTTAATGGGTCTCATCAGTGGGGGGTTGGTTATACTGGCTATGCAAAAATGAAGCAAGGGATAGGTTTTACCATACTTGGTTAAGTTATGGTGGGTAAAAAAAAGTGACAAAAACCCTCCACAGCAAAGCATATAGCAAATGGAAATATTACTGTATGCTCATTTGCATGTCTTAGACAGGTCTGCAACCCCGCCTTTCACCATTATCATATGGAAGGTAATGAACTAAACAAAGCACATTAGTCCGGTGCTCTAAAAAAATAGAGGTGTATATAACTGGAGACGCTGTAGAGTAAATAAAGGCTCTGGGTAAATCTGCACCTGTGTCTAGAGATTCAGCACTAGACTGTTGTAGTTGCTACTCACGGACCACAGGTAGGTATACGACCGCTTCAGAGGATCCAAAAACTCACTCAGGAGGTCCCGGGGGTGAAAACCACAGAAACGGCGGGGGGGACAATCACAGTGCAGTCGTCCGTCACTCCAAGGAGAGATGCGACCCCTGGTTGTATGGGCGAGCTCACATCACAGCTCCCAACCGCACAGCGGATGCAGGTGTACGCCCTCCGCGAACGCCAAGCCATTCACAAGCCGTGCCGCCCCTCCGTCGAACAAGCAGCCTCACTCCATAGGTGTCAAAGGGAGGCGCCAGAGTAAGTAAATGCAGACCTTTACAGCGTCTCCAGAATGGCGTGCCTCCAGGTAAAATAAGTAGCAAACGAAGTCCAAAATAGGAACTGGAGCACAGCCCCACCGATGCAGCATGGAACACAGGAAATTCTTTCAAAGATTTATTAGGTTAAAAGAATATAGGAACAAAATCCTGACAAAGACTCTGACATGTTTCACGCTCAGGGCGATTTACTAAAGAGATGTAATTCCTAAACCCTTCCTCCAATTTGGATGTGAATACCCTCAAATTAAAGTTGATGGACTGCACTTTAAGTCCATATTCATTATTTAACTGTAATTTATTTTAGTACACAGCCGAAATAACAAAACAAACCATACGATACCGTTTGAAGCACGAGATCAGGAGTCAGCACTCTGGTAAGTTTGATCACACGTTTTTGTTTTGACACATAACCCGACGTTTCGGTCCCCCAGTGGGACCTTTCTCAAGGTGGCACCACCTTATATTCATTGTAACATCGCCGGAAGAAGAGATCAGTGTATCTCGAAAGCTCGCACAAATAAAAGCATTTCGTTAGCCACAGAACGGTATCTTCTATTTATTTTTTGATTATATATATATATATATATATATATATATATATATATTGTGACAGAAACCAGGGGATGGTAATAAATTCCGTATATAGGGCTCCCAGGATACTAGACAGTTTCTATCCTGTTTGGCCTGGGAGTGCAGCCTTATAATACATACACTCCATCCCACAGTTTGGCAAGCGCTGGAACTGAGGGATGAGAGATCCAGACCAGAGTTTGTCTGCTGCCTGATTTCTGTCACCTGTCATGCTAATTAGGAATCAGGTATGAAAGACTGATTTCCTGTTTGCTCTGGTCTCCCCACAAGAGCCAGGAGGCTGGAAGGCTGCTGAACTACAGAGGGGAGAAGCCTCTTCCCCAAACAGGTTCAATCTTTCTGTTCATTTGTGTAAGACTGCAAAAGTACCATGTTTTGATGTTGGAAGTGGAAAAGCCACTTCCAACCCTGAGTCAGGGATATCTAAGTTAAGTTATCGCTCAGGTGAGCAGCTTTTGTTTTGATCTGTTTTCTGTTGTATGCACTGTGGCAGTCTCAGTGCCTGGGACTGAATAAACCAGGCATAGCCTGTTTAAAGGAACAGTACGTGACGCCTCATCATTTAACCTACCCTAAAAGACCGTGTTCTAAACAGTCCCGGACAAACGACGGAGCCCCGGAGTAAGCCGTTTGTCACATATGGTGGAGAATGCGGGCAGAGCACTAGGGGGTCTGCGGGTTGAAGAACTTTGAAAAAAAAAAAAAAAGTTTTTTTCATCCTCTGCAAACAAGATGGAAGACGTGGTGGGTGCGCTGGTACGCAATGTCGCTGCCCAGAAAGACGCGAATTAAACCCAGCAACAGCTGTTAATAGCCCAGCAAGAAACTAATGCAAACCAGCAGCAGACGAATGCAGCCCATCAACAGCTGCTAATAGCCCAGCAAGAGATTAATGCCAACCAGCAACAGGCGAATGCCAACCAGCAACAGGCGAATGCAAACCAGCAACAGACGAATGAAGCCCTGCAAAACGCGAATGCAAACCAGCAAGAGACAAACCGCTTGCTGAGAGAGGAGCAACAGCGGTTCGCTCAGGGCTTACAGCAGGAACTCGAGAACCTGAGGGGGACTATCAGTAACCTTCCACTGGCAGTGGCAGCCCCAGTTCCGAAAATGACCAGGGCAAGCCACTACCTTCAGAAGATGGGACCCTCGGATGATGTGGAAGCCTATCTTCTCACGTTTGAACGCACGGCACAGAGAGAGGGATGGCCAGAAGCTGAGTGGGCTGGTCTAATCGCACCCTTCCTAAGCGGCGAACCCCAGAAGGCTTACTTTGATCTAGAGCCAGCCGAAGCTAACGTCTATGCAAAATTGAAGTTCGAGATCCTCGCCCGCCTCGGCGTAACCACGGCTGTTCGCGCCCAAAGGTTTCACGCATGGTCCTTCACGATGGATAAAGCCACCCGAAGCCAGATGTATGACCTCATCCACCTCGCCCGGAAGTGGCTACAACCCGAGATCAACTCAGCCAGCCACATCGTGGAACGGTTGGTCATGGACCAGTTCTTGAGGAAACTTCCCTCTGCCTTACGCCGTTGGGTCAGTCGGAGTGACCCCCACAATGCGGATGAGCTTGTGGCCCTCGTAGAAAGGTACAATGCAGCAGAAGAGCACCCGCAACCCACAGTCGTGGAGCAACCCCACTACCCGAGGTTCCAGGACTCTTCCAGAGACGGTAAAAGGGTACCGGGGTTAAGGGGCGCTGAAGAGCGGCGACCACCTTCACGCAGCACCAGCAACAGTGGTTCGCACACTAAGGGCAATAGCCAACATGGGGAGCCGAGAAAAGGCTCTAAGTGGGACACAGACTATGTACCTAAATGTGTAAATTGTCATGAGAGGGGCCACACAGCAAAAATCTGCCCACTAAATTATGAGCCCATGCAATGCAACAGCGTGGAACCTTATTCGCTGTTGTCCCAATGTATGGGCCCTAGCCCAGAGGACCCCTTGAATAACCATCTGTGGGCATTTGTAAAGGTTAATGGTAAGAGGGTTCGGGCACTTCTTGACTCTGGGAGCATGGTCACACTAGTGTCCGAATACCTCTTGCCCATTAAGAAGAAACAGGGAAACAGTTCACAAAGAGTGGCAATTTGTTGTATACATGGGGATAATCATGAATATTCCACTGTTGATGTTTTTTTTGAAACAGAGTTTGGTTCTTTAGATTTCAAGGTGGGTATTGTACCCAAACTGGCACATGATGTGTTAATAGGGACCGACTTTCCCCATTTTCTAAAAATGTGGTCCCCCGCTCAGAATAGCGCCCAGAGTTCAATAGCGGACCATAACGAAGTATTAGAAGAAACAAATCCTTTCCCTTTTTCAGAAATGGAGGTTGACGAGGGCCCAAATAAGAAGGGGGAAAAGGAGGAGTGCTGTAAAATTCCCTTCCCCATCACTACTTTGGTAGGGAATACCCCAAATCAAGATGTTGAGCAGACACTTACCACCCCAGAACCGGATAAGACTCTCGCTGACCTAGAGGTCAGTCCTGGGAGTTTTAAGAAGGCCCAGTGGGAGGACCCCACATTAGCGGTAGCAAGGGGAAATATATGGGACCAGAATAGTACTCCTGGCCAACCAGATAGGTCACTTGCTTACCCCTACTTCGAGGTAGAGAACGACCTAGTATATCGGGTTGATAAAAGGAAATCAGTTACAACTAAACAATTATTGGTACCACGGACATTCCGTAACGTAGTATTACACCTCGCACATAGTCATCCATTGGGGGGACACCTAGGGGTGGAAAAGACAAAAGAAAAGGTTCTCCGAAGCTTCTATTGGCCTGGGGTTCTGGCAGAAATTACGAATTATTGTTCCTCATGCCCAGAATGTCAGATCACCGCCCCGTTCAAGGCGTACCGCAGCCCATTGGTACCCCTTCCCATAATAGAGGTACCATTTGACCGGATTGCTATGGATCTAGTAGGACCCCTAATAAAGTCTGCTAGGGGACATCAGCATATATTGGTAATATTAGATTATGCCACCCGATATCCGGAGGCAGTTCCCCTACGTAGCACCTCAGCTAAAAACATAGCAAAAGAGTTAGTAGTTCTGTTTTCCCGGGTCGGGATTCCTAAAGAGATTCTATCTGACCAGGGAACACCATTTATGTCCCAAGTAACGAAAGAGCTATGTAAACTCCTAAAAATCAAGCATCTCAGAACCTCAGTCTATCATCCACAAACAGATGGTTTAGTGGAAAGGTTCAATAAAACCTTAAAGAGCATGTTACGGCGGGCGGTTGATAAAGATGGGAAAAACTGGGATTGTTTGTTACCGTACCTGTTATTTGCCATTAGGGAAGTTCCCCAATCATCCACAGGCTTCTCCCCGTTTGAACTATTGTATGGCCGACACCCAAGGGGCTTACTGGATATAGCCAAAGAGACTTGGGAACACGAGGTTACCCCTTACAGAAGTGTAATAGAGCATGTTGCCCAGATGCAGGACCGCATTGCTGCAGTCCTACCCATAGTGAGGGAACACATGGAGAAAGCTCAAGAAGCACAGAGGAATACATATAATAAGGGTGCTAGGGTCAGAATTTTTTCTCCAGGTGATAGGGTACTAGTTCTGGTTCCCACCGTGGAGAGTAAATTCCTTGCTAAATGGCATGGGCCATATGAGGTCTTGGAAAGAGTGGGAGAAGTAAATTATAAGGTAAGACAGCCAGGTAGGAGGAAACCTGAGCAAATTTACCATATAAACCTACTCAAGCCCTGGAAAGATAGAGAAGTCTTGTTAACCCTAGTACCCCCAGGTCCGTCAGAGAATCAAGAAACTGACCCAGAGGTTAGCATAGCTGAAACACTGTCTGTTCATCAGAAACGAGAGGTTCAGAATTTAGTGAAAAGAAACAAAGAAATCTTCTCTATACGGCCAGGTAGAACTAGCGTAATTGAACATGACCTAGTCTCTGAACCGGGGGTCCGAGTTAACCTTAAACCGTACCGAATCCCAGAGGCCAAAAGAAAGGCTATAAGTTTAGAGGTTAAAAAAATGCTAAAACTAGGTGTAATTGAGGAATCCCAAAGTGGGTGGAACAGCCCTATAGTTTTAGTCCCAAAGCCAGATGGTACAACAAGGTTTTGCAATGACTACCGGAAACTAAACGCGGTGTCAAAATTTGATACTTATCCTATGCCCAGGGTAGATGAACTTGTAGAGAGACTGGGCAAAGCCCGATATCTCACAACCCTAGACCTAACAAAAGGGTACTGGCAGGTTCCCCTCACAGAAAGGGCAAAAGAAAAGACAGCCTTCTCAACCCCAGACGGCCTCTTTCAGTATAAGGTGTTGCCTTTTGGCTTACATGGAGCTCCCGCCACATTCCAAAGAATGATGGATAAAATTTTAAAACCACATGCTCGGTATGCTGCCGCCTACCTGGATGATGTGGTAATCCATAGTGAAGACTGGCAATCCCACCTTCCAAAGGTTCAAGCTGTGCTTGACGCAGTCCGGTCTGCTGGACTAACTGCTAACCCCGCTAAATGCACTATTGGTCTGGAGGAGGCCAAGTATCTGGGATATTCTATTGGCAGAGGTTTACTCAAACCCCAAACACTCAAAGTGGAGGCGATACAAAATTGGCCAAGGCCAGTTACAAAAAAACAAGTAAGGACCTTTTTGGGCTTAATTGGGTACTATAGAAGGTTTATTCCCAATTTTGCAACTAAGGCAACCCCACTAACTGACCTCACAAAAGCAAGAGGACCGCTAATGGTAAAGTGGTCCCCCGAAACCGAACAGGCCTTTAGAAGCCTGAAAGAAGCTCTCTGTGCCCAACCAGTGTTGGTCACACCTGACTTCTCCAAAGAGTTCGTAGTCCAAACCGACGCATCTGAGGTAGGGCTGGGGGCGGTACTCTCCCAGGAGTCTCAAGGTGAGGAGCACCCCATCCTTTATTTAAGTAGGAAACTAAATCCCCAGGAGAAAAATTACTCCATAGTAGAGAAAGAGTGTCTCGCAATAAAGTGGGCTGTAGAGACGCTCAAATACTACCTGTTGGGGAGAAAATTCCGGTTGGTCACAGATCATGCACCCCTTACCTGGATGTGTCAAAACAGGGAAAAGAATGCTAGAGTGACCAGGTGGTTCCTAAGCCTACAACCCTTTAAATTTTCTGTGGAACACAGGTCAGGGCACAAACATGGCAATGCTGACGGGTTGTCAAGGATGCACTCCCTAATATCCATGGTCGCTCATCCCTCGAGGTCTGAGCTGGGGGGGAGGATATGTGACAGAAACCAGGGGATGGTAATAAATTCCGTATATAGGGCTCCCAGGATACTAGACAGTTTCTATCCTGTTTGGCCTGGGAGTGCAGCCTTATAATACATACACTCCATCCCACAGTTTGGCAAGCGCTGGAACTGAGGGATGAGAGATCCAGACCAGAGTTTGTCTGCTGCCTGATTTCTGTCACCTGTCATGCTAATTAGGAATCAGGTATGAAAGACTGATTTCCTGTTTGCTCTGGTCTCCCCACAAGAGCCAGGAGGCTGGAAGGCTGCTGAACTACAGAGGGGAGAAGCCTCTTCCCCAAACAGGTTCAATCTTTCTGTTCATTTGTGTAAGACTGCAAAAGTACCATGTTTTGATGTTGGAAGTGGAAAAGCCACTTCCAACCCTGAGTCAGGGATATCTAAGTTAAGTTATCGCTCAGGTGAGCAGCTTTTGTTTTGATCTGTTTTCTGTTGTATGCACTGTGGCAGTCTCAGTGCCTGGGACTGAATAAACCAGGCATAGCCTGTTTAAAGGAACAGTACGTGATGCCTCATCATTTAACCTACCCTAAAAGACCGTGTTCTAAACAGTCCCGGACAAACGACGGAGCCCCGGAGTAAGCCGTTTGTCACAATATATATATAATGCTTTTATTTGAGCAAGCTTTCAAGATACACTGATCTCTTCTTCCGGCAGTGTTACAATGGATTAAGCAAGAAAGGTTTAACTTAAAAACAGTGCATCATGGAATATTGACAAGCAGGATGAGGGAGCGGGATGCGCAATATAAAAAAGAGATAAAACAAACTATAGTGCAATACTGTAGATAAAAAAGATGGATGTTGTTCGAAATCTTCAAAAGTTATACTCACATGTGTAAGCAAAGCATATCACACACAGTGTATAGGTGTGCAGGAAAAGAGGTTCAGTGTATACCATGTGACCTCTTGGTTAGAAGCTGTATGGGTGTACTATGGTAGGAGACAGAACACCATAGCGCAGACTGTATATGACAATAATTTAATAAAATAAAACCCTCACAAGTGCGCACTTACAGATTGTGCAATTAAAACAAGCATTGAGCAATTATCTCGGAGCAAGGACGTTCTCACCACTCCTCTCTCAATCGAGTCCACGCCGATGAACACAAGTGTCAGGCGGGTGCTGCTTCCTATCGCGGCCGCTGGAAACAACAGCTACACTCCATGTGGTTCTGTCTCGATGTCACTCAGTCTCTCCTGGATTCCACGTGTTTCGCTAGAACGAACAACTAGCTTCGTCAGGAATCCTATCACTCTCTACAGCTAACAGCCCTAAAATAGGCATGGTGGGTTGCCCATTGGTTCCGGACCTGGGTATCCCAGGTGTATGTTTTCTACAATAAAATTAATGCACTAATAGCACTGCACCATACACAGCGCAATACTAAATCAGATGTTTCCTGATCCGGACAACCAATGCTCAACCCTGGGAAACATGTAATACATCCCCTGTGCATAGATCGCAATCTAGACACACTATAAGCTGGTGCCTGGTATCATAATATCACAGTCTAGGACTAACACAAGGTATATAACTAATAGTAATAGCCCCAGAGTCTACATAATATATGACACATTATTCATAACATGCAAGAAAATATCAGACCAATCAGGAGTACCCTGATCCGGACAACCAGTGTTAAACCCTGGGAAACAGGTAATATATCCCCTCTGCATAGATTGCAATCCAGACACAACACAAACTAAAGCACTTATTTGTATAAACTGGTGCCTAGTGTCATAATAAAGGCGCAATAAAAGCCAACACATAAGATAAATAACTAATAATAACAACCCCAGAGGGCACACTGGGGTGAGCAAACTTTTTATGCCGAGCCCCCCTTTTCATCCATGACATTTCTCTCAGGCCCCCCCTGCCTGATGTAATCAAAATCACATGAAAAAAAAATCTTTATTAAGCGGTATACAATGTAAATACAAATACATCTAAATACTGTACTTACATATTTCAACAGCTAGCGCTGGCAAAATTAGGCCCAGATTATGGTGCCGGCATCACGGCGTGCATGTGCTTGCGTGCGCGCACCCGTCAAGCACTCAGCTTTATTATCTTATGGGACCTTAATCCGTGCCTGCGCGCCTTCAAGCGGACAGGCTCGTTGACGCAGCCACGTTTTGAAAATACAACAATTTTTGTATTTTCAGGCGGCTGCCGTGTGATGTCAGCGCAAGTGAGCTGTTTCAGCCAATGAGGGCGCGTCTACGAGCTCCTGCAGCCAAGTTCACAGATCGCTTGGGCTACAGCAGTGCGCCCGGCCTCACGCGTCCGCGCAGGGAGAATAATCTCCGCCTTAGGCTGTGTCCACACTGCTGCTGAGAGCGCTCATGCTTGGGAGCTGTGACATCACCAACTCTCCAAGCATGAGCGCAGGGTGTCCTGCATAATTTTGCAAGCACGAAGGGGGAGGGGGGTCTTGGATCAGGTGTGTGTATTGACTGCTGCTGAGCGCGCTTCAAAGTCAATTTTGTTTGTCTCCCCAAGCGAACAAAGGCAACCCTTTTGGGGGGGCATTCGTCCACCTCTTTGCTACCTCACTTCCCTCTCTCCCCCCCGTTTTTTTTCCCTTCCCCTCCCTTTTTCCCTTCTCCTATTTGCCTTTTTATTCTCCCTGTTCTTTGGCTTGCTGTCCCCAGTGTTATCCACACTCCTACCTACAGTATTATGTATTATTATTATTTTTTTTTCGTTTTCAATGTTGGGTTTTCACTTTTTTTTTAATTATTTCTGTACATTCATAGTATGATTGATATAGTGGCAGCCTACCCTTTCACTTGCAGAGGATCACAGTGAAGCAGGATGCCAGCGGAGGAGAGAAGGACAACAGCGCTATTCAGGGCAGACACCGGAAGGAGGGGAGTTTGACATCACAGAGCGTGCTCCTCCCCTGTACCTCCGCAGGCCCCGCGCGTGCACACACACCACCTTCCTGGGGCGCCTGCCCGCTCACGCACAGCTTCTTGGCCCCCACCCACAGATTTTTGGCCGCCCGCGCATGGCGTCTGCCGGCCCGCACACACCAGCTTTCGCCGCACGTCACCTGCGCCCCCCCTAAATAACACTGCGCCCCCCCAGTTTGCGCACTGCTGGTCTACAGAATACAGAACACATTATTCAAAACATGCAAGAAAATATATTACAAACAGCATGGCCAAAAGGTAGGAAAACTTGATCTACGGTTCTATCATAATTAGATATCATATACAGTATTTCTAGAAGCATATGAAACATTAGACATGATTACTTAAAACATTAATAAAAAAGGTAGGCATATCTAAAATACAGTAACAACTCATTCGACAGGACTAATTATGATCTGGCCTAATTATCTAGCTCATTATACATGCACTCGTCGATGTTCCAACATGAGTGGATAGGTAGATGGCATGAAAAATATAAAATATAGACAGGATGTTAGTTAATGGAGAAAACAATAAAACACACACACACACACACTTAGTATTCCAGCCCAATTCCTAATAACCTCACTTAGTATTCCAGCCCTGTTCCTAATAACCTCTCATATAATTTATAAATATATACAATAATTTATCAATTATAATTTATAAATGTATTACTGTATATATAGTAGGGGTGTGTGTATGTGTCCGTTAGCAAAAACAATACAGCAATATACAATATAATTAAAATAAAATAATTATTTTATTTTTATTTTAATTGATAAATTATTCTATAAAATAATTTATAAATTATACCACATCATTCAGGAATCGAACCCAGGACCTTTCATGCTATTACCAATTCTCTACCTTCAAGCTACAGTGATTGTGTGCTGTCACAGGATCTAAAAGCAAACTTAACATATTGTTATCGGGAGATCAGACACAATCCGTGAGACGCAGGCGAAAGTAAATGATGCTATATCTGTATACGAGCCCTGATGTTTATTTGCAGTATAACATTTGTTTCATTCTTTTGGTAATTTATATTCACAGATTATGATGCTCCACTTTCCTGTTGGACTACTGTGATTACTTTAACTGCAGTATTTTTAAAATCAATAATATTTAGATTTATAAATAGATCAAAATTCCTACGAACCTTTAGGTCTCTGTGAATCAGTTGCTGAGAATGAATGTATACTACTCCTTCAATTATTTGTCGAAATATCTCCAGACTCTTATTTCTGTCAACCATCTCCATTTTATCAATCCAGCTTCTCAAAGTTCCAAGTGAGCAATATTCCATTTGTATAAAAATAAATTTTCCCTTTACTCCATTTTCTTCACTACAGAAAGATATATGAATTATTTTGTACACTTTGTTTGAAATTAATGAAATAACTCACAAGACAAAAGAACACATTAACCTGTGGAATGGCATATAAGCCGACAACAAGGTTACATTTGTTTAAAATTGCGACAAGCCACCTTCATGCAAGTAACACTCATGGATCAGTTGCACTTTTGCTCACAAACGAGAAAACATTTAGCAGACAGGTTACTGATATAATTGGTTCCCTTAGTACGAATAACAATACTATTCTAAAGCCAAAACGATATTTGTTTTTAAAGAAAGCAAAAAAATTAAGTAAAGTTTTCTTCACCCGTGGCCAATTTTCCCACCCATATGATGACACCATAATGCACCATCAGGAAGAGACAATGTGCTGCTTAACAGTGACATCACATAAAAAGTAGGTGGTGAAGGAATTAAACACCCCTAAATTTCAGTTACTATATAACATATATAATACAAATGATATATATATATATATATATATATATATATAATATATATATATATATAATATATGTATATTTATATATATATATATATGTATATATATTATATATATATATATATCATTTGTATTATATATGTTATATAGTAACTGAAATTTAGGGGTGTTTAATTCCTTCACCATATATATATATGTATATATGGGTGTAGAATCGCCAAATTATGACAAATATGCTTCTAGATGAATAAAATCCATAAATAGGTCTTGCCCTATGTGTTTCGTCGCTGCATGCGACTTCTTCAGGGGGACCTTTGATTCTACACCCTTTTACTCTTATATCCGAGTATTGCACATTGTGCATATTGAACTGTGTCCGGATCCCATGACATTTCCTGGTATCCAACTATCGCGAGACTTTGAAACCAGGAAGAGATCTAGTGCGCGTGCACGTTCCTGGTGTCCGCGACGGAGGCTACCAGATTAGCTACATGTGGATCGGCGCATGAAATGGAGTAACGGGTGATATGCCAAGACATCTATATTGACTGCTTATTACTTTTTTATTCACTGTGAGTGTCCGTAATCTAGCAGCATCATTAATAAATTATATTATATACAGTATTATACTATGGGAGCCGCGCTGTCTTCTTTTTGTTTCATAGAGTGAAGAGGAAAGTGGTTGATCCTGAAGACTGGCAGCGGCACCCTACAGCTCAAGCAGACACTCTTTTCCCTTTTATTGGGCTTTTCCCGTTCCCCATTCTCACTTTCTTTGTGCTGTGCCCCGTGTTGTCTTCGTTTGTCATTTTATGTGGTATGTTGTTACTATACTTGGAGATAACTGCCATTTAGACTGCTATCACTCCTCACGTGCATACACTTTCTCCTATTGAGTCATCCAAGCTAGCGCAGCAGTAATTCTCTCTCTCTCTCTCTATATATATATATATATATATATATCCAAAAAGA
The DNA here is from genome assembly GCF_040206685.1 of Ascaphus truei. Classification (NCBI taxonomy): domain Eukaryota; kingdom Metazoa; phylum Chordata; class Amphibia; order Anura; family Ascaphidae; genus Ascaphus; species Ascaphus truei. The sequence continues at coordinate 115,410,754 of NC_134486.1, read as the reverse complement.
ATGACCTAGGCGCAAGTGGAGACAAGAAAAACAAACATAGGGTAGTACGTTCTAACAATTTAGCCACCAGAAGGTACGATATGCCCTCACAGCGTGTAGGACAAAATCAAGCCTTGTATCCACTCTGGGATCTGGATCCAGGGAGGGGGGGGGAGTTGAGCTTTGTGTGATGGGGGGGGGGGGGGATCCAGCAGGTAAGGCCGCGGGGTGAGGAGGAGAAGAGGAGAGTTGCCAGGGTGGTTGTGCGTGTGTGTGTCCCAGATGTGTAGGGGGCGGGTGAGTGTGGCAGGTGAGCAAATGAGAGGCGTGCGGGGGCAGGGACCATGGACCAATCTGATTGGCCAGAGGCTGAGTGACAGATATACACCAATACTACTATTACGTTTTGCTTTGACAAATCACAAAGTTACTTATGTGCAAACATTTTATTCAGTACACACAAATTGGAGACACAAAATAGATGGATTTTTATTTTATAAATAGAATTTTGTCGACAAAGGCAGTGAAATAGAGATACGTATTTATTGAAAATTTTGTTTTACCTGGAGTTGCTACTGCTCTCTGAAGAATTATCAACTGTAGTCCAGGAATGATAATATTGAACAATGTTTTCATGCTTTAAGCGTGCTAAAGTTTGAACTTCTGCGATGGATTTTCTAAATAAAGACAAGAAAGATGATACACTACGAGCCTTATTCTATGAAGTTTAAAGCAGTTCCCAGATGAAACTCCCCATTACAGTCAATGGGAATGTTGTACTGAGGACGGTTGCTTCGGACTATATTGAATTACCCCCCAGAGTATGGACATTTATCACTCATAAATGAAAAATGCACAAGATTAAATTACTTTTAGAGATAGCGTAGCAAAATAAGAAATAAGAGATTAATAGATCTAACGTGGGAAAATACTCATACTGTTGCTGTAGATATTGTATACCAAACTTTAGTTATAAAATGTATTTAAATAAAAAGAATTGCAAGGACTAACAGGATACAACATGTTATAAAGACAAAATACATTTCTGATATATTATCAACATGAGGCAAACATGGCTTGTTTTAACAATTCAATAAAGTATATTTGCAATGTATAGTTCTTTGTAGACTGAATTCAAGTGCTATCAAATAATGTGCTGGTAAACTGCTAAAACGTAATGGTCACTGTTTACCACAGTAATCAGAAACATGTAATACAGCTTAGGCACATCAGGGCTGCCGACAGAAGGGAAAAGTGACAGCAAGTTGGGCCCGACCTCTGGCCAGGCCCGGCTGCTGGTCCTCTTCGGGGGGTGGGGGGATATTTTTATATGTATTAGGTGTTTTTTTAATATGCATTGTTTTTTTTATATGAATTGTTTTTTTTTTTAATATGTATTTTTTTTTATATTGGGATATTTTTATATGAATTGGGGTATATTTTTTAATGCATTTTTTATATGTATTGGGGTATATATAGATAGTGCTTTTTCTATATATTGGGATATTTTTTATATGCTTTGGGGTAAGAGGGAGGGACGATAGGGGGAGAGAGAGGGGTGGGGGGGGGCCCGGTCAGAACTGTAGTCCTGAGCCCCAGGAAATCTGTCAGCAGCCTTGTGCACAATGATACATTATACTCATGTAGCCTCTCTTCCCGGGGCCAATCACAGATTGCCCCCCCCCCCCTGTACTAGGGTCTGGCTACATGTATGTATGTGGTGCATACCTGCTGGCAACAGGAGGGCCTGAGACTCCCGCGATGGTATGGGGGATGACAGGACCAGGTTACTGGGGTGAGTGCCTCCGTCTCATTTAATGGTGCAACACCTTCATCTCTGGTAAGCCCCAGGAATGTAGGGTGGAATCCTTCCAGAGAGTCCCCACTCAGGGACGAGAGATTCCAGTCTTACACAGTCTTTACTTAAAAGTAGCAGCAGCTCTTTATTCAGTGCAGCACAGCAGAATAGCAGCAACAACAGCAACCCAGCTATCAGTCAGGTACAGAGTCTTCCTTCCTCCAGACTGCTCTCCCTCAGGATAGTATCTTTGTTCCCTGCCACCACCCCAGGCCTCGGGCACCCAGGGTAGGGATAGCTCTTCCCTCATCCCCTATGCAGTGTGAGAGGTATTGGTTCACATATAGCTCTCTATAGTTCTAGCAGCTTTAAGCAGGGCCTGCCAGTTCTCCTCCTCCAGCTGTGCACTTCTCACTCTGACACTCTAACACTAACTCGCCAGTCACTGACACACTAAATAGAGACAGCCCTGCCCTTCATGACATCAGCAGGTACCGCCCCTGTGTCTATGCCTTCCACACAGAGTCAGGTGACCTACTTCCAGCACTCAGGGCAGCGCTTGAGGTGGGGGAAACCCATGACAACTCCTGGCAGCCTGCCCTTACCAGGGCTTATACCAGGAGGAAAGACATATAGCCCCATTTCTTACCAGGGCTACACTCATTATACACAGTCATTTATATATACAGTTAGGTCCAGAAATAATTGGACACCGACACAATTTTCTTAATTTTGGCTCTGTATGCCACCACAATTGTTTTGAAACGAAACAACCGAGATGCAATAGAAGTGCAGACTTTCAGCTTTAATTCATGGGGTTGAACAAAAATATCATATGAAACGTTTAGGAATTGCAACCATTTTCATACACAGTCCCCTTATTTCAGGGGCTTAAATGTAATTGGACAAATTAACACAATCACAAATTAAATGTTCATTTTTAATACTTTGTCAAGAATCCTTTGCAGGCAATGACTGCTTGAAGTCTGGAACGCATGGACATCACCAAACGCTGGGTTTCCTCCTGTGTAATACTTTGCCAGGCCTTTACTGCAGCTGTCTTCAGCACGTGAAATGCATGCTCGATCGGGTTGAGATCAGGTGATTGACTCGGCCATTGCAGAATATTCCACTTCTTTGCCTTAAAAAACTCCTGGGTTGCTTTCGCAGTATGTTTTGGGTCATTGTCCATCTGTAAAGTGAAGCGCCGTCCAATCTACTTGGCTGAATTTGGCTGAATCTGAGCAGACAATATATCCCTATACACTTCAGAATTCATCCGGCTGCATCTGTCTTCTGTCACATCATCAATAAACACTAGTGACCCAGTGCCATTGTAAGCCATGCATGCCCATGCCATCACACTGCTTCTACCGTGTTTTACAGATGATGTGGTATGATTCGGATCATGAGCCATTCCAAGCCTTCTCCATACTGTTTTCTTCCCATCATTCGGGTACAGGTTGATCTTAGTCTCATCTGTCCAAAGAATGCTGTTCCAGAACAGGGCTTGCTTTTTTAGATATTGTTTGGTAAAGTTTAATGTGACCTCTCAATTCTTGAGGCTTATAAATGGTTTGCACCTTGTGGTGAACCCTCTGTGTTTGCTCTCGTGAAGTCTTCTCTTGGTAGACTTGGATAATGATATTACCTACCCCCTGGAGAGTGTTCTTCACTTGGCTGGATGTTGTGAATGGGGTTTTTCTTTACCATGGAAAGGATCCTATGATCATCCACCACTGTTGTCTTCCGTGGACGTCCAGGCCTTTTTGTGTTACAGAGCTCACCAGTGTGTTCTTTTTTTCTCAGAATGTACCAAACTGTTGATTTGGCCACTCCTAATGTTCCTGCTATTTCCCTGATGGATTTTCTTTTTTATTGTAGCCTAAGGATGCCCGGTTTCACTTGCATTGAGAGCTCCTTTGACCGCATGTTGTGGGTTCACAGCAACAGCTTCCAAATGTGAATTCCACACTTGGAATCAACTCCAGACCTTTTACCTGCTTAATTGATGATGAAATAATGAAGGAATAGCCCACACCTGTCCATGAAACAGCTTTTGAGTCAATTGTCCAATTACTTTTGGTCCCTTGAAAAAGAGGGGGCTACATATTAGAGATGTAATTCCTAAACACTTCCTCCAATGTGGATGTGAATACCCTCAAATTAAAGCTGATAGACTGCACCTTAAGCCCATATTCATTATTTAACTGTAACTTGAATTTATTTTGGTACATAACCGAAATAACAAAACATGTATCAGTGTCCAATTATTTCCGGACCTAACTCTATATTCTCTCAAATCTTTATCTCATTGCCTCAAAGTGGCAATGGGTGTTAAAGGAAAATCTATAGTGGAACTTGTGCTGATATGTTCAACCATACTATGAAAGCTTGAACAATATCGGCTACAGTGGGAAAGATACTTGACAAAACGTTAAACAAAAGCTGTAATTCAAACCTCAATCTGGCTACCTACAATTGTCAGACCCTCTCCAGTGAAGCAGCACTGCAATAACTCGAAGACTAGCCTGAAAATATTAAATAGGATATTGTTGACTTTAGTGAGGAAATAAGAAAAGATTGAGCTCAAAATCGGACACCTATAATATTACAGAGGTACAGAACATATAGGAATCAGTGGAGTAGTCTTCATCGTTAACAAGAGATGGAGAAACAACATAATGGAGTATGTACAGTATGAAAGCTCATTGGAAAGAGCAGCCAGAATCGTCATTCAGTTGACAAAGATTTTTACAGGCTTTAAATAATCCAAGTGTATGCCCCAAAATCAAGCCACACCGACAATGAAGTGTTAGACTTGTAGCATGAAATCATCCAATTTGACAATGGAAATTGTCACCTCAAGATCATTATGGGAGATTTCAATGCAAAATTTAGTGCCAAGCAGAAAGATCATCAGTTGCAAAGTATGGTTACGGCAACAGGAATGATTATTCTTCAAGAAGAATCAAAATAGAAAATGGACCCAATGGAATAAAGTATTAAATTGACTATACCTTAACTAACAAGAAACACGTGATTTTTGAATGCAAAGTCCTTAACCGTTTTGATACAAGTAGTGATTAGTTTTCTGCAAATTATATCTGAATGTGAAGATGACAAAATGACCAAGAAAACTAAAACAATCAACATCAAGAACCTGAAGCATAATGGTAAAGAATTGCAACTGGAACTAAAAAATTGTATCAGATTCCTCTATATGTAGTGGAGACACTTCAAACAATTATAAAGAATTTCTGAAAATAGTAGTTGAAAAAACAGAAAAGAACTGTAGGGGAAAAAAACAGGCTAAGAAAATATCAGAGCAGACAAAGTAGTTAAGACGAAAAAGACACTTTGGCGAATGTTATTGATGAAATCTGGATGTGCTGTGGTGTACCAAGTATTCAAATTGAACAATATCTTTGAATTAACAGAAATAACATTTATTAAAATATATACTAAAGTTAACAAACAAATTGGAATGAAACTTCCATGTATGGAAGAAGTATATACCTTGCAAATCTTGATTAAGCTTAATCAAACAAAATATAGGACTCCTCCAACCCTGATGAAGCGTGGATCTCACGCGAAACGGTCCGTCGGATTTTAGTGACGTCATCCTGGCGTCGGCAGCGGAGGTGCATTGCGGGGAATAATATGATACACACGCGGACATCTGGTTGTATAATACTGCTTTATTCATTCATGTTCTTGCTATAGTGTGTGCGCATTATACTGGAACAACATTCTAGTGACTGTCTACAAGTCACACAAGTATACCTTCTTCAGAGTTGTTTTGGATACACATATGAGTCACTGTGAAGTATATGCATTGGGGAATAGCTATAGGATGTAAGTACTATATTTAACGGCTACATCTATAATATATCGGTTCTATTCTACCTCAAACACCTGCGAGAATCATGGTGTTATGCTTTATTCACTCTGACCGGTATTCTGTGTTGTAATCCAACTGTGTTGGCAAGCTATCGCTAGAGAGTTACTTGCTCGGTTTTTCACATTGTGTCTTTTTCATAGGGATTTAGCAACAGGTCCATTTGCTACTTTGTAATCTTGCTAGGACTGTTCCCATAAAACAGTGTAGGAACAACAAGGGATACACTTCAGATATTTGTATCTCCCTTATGTATCACACATTGCGAGTAAGTGTCTCTCTCAATATCTGTATCTATAGGGTAATATCCCTTTAATATAGCCACTCAGTAGGTATATTTGCCTATTCCAGTTCCCTGTACTGTGATTAACTGTGGTGGAGTTTCTTTACTCATGGAGTATTAACCCCGTGTGGGGATAACGATAATCTCCCCACATATACGAGTACTCCCCATTTTTAGTCACACTCCACTGACGTAATTTTAATTCCCTTGTATATATTCCATATCCTGTGTGTGTGTTTTTTTGCAAACGTAATTAAATGATATTTTGTTTTTTCCACCCATTATGACTGGCTGTATAGGATATAATCCTGGATCACTGGATTATCCTTGAAATAATTAATACACATGAGTGCAATTGTTGAGGGATTCTTGTGGGGGTTGGACCTCTTCTAGTCCATACCTCCAATGTGTATATATTACGCTTAATCAACCTTTATAATATCATATGCTATAAAATATTACATAAAAAAATATGTCCACATCTGGACTATGTATGTAAAAGGAAAAAAAAAGTTTGGGGTGCTGTTTTTAATGATAAACAATGGAGGAAAGAACCCCAGTAGAGCACTCATACACTGTGTTGAGATGATGGTGTAAATTTAAAACTAAACTTTATTAGAAACATAGTAAAACAATGGGGATTAAAATAGGATTAAACTCTGTATCACTACGCATAATTACCTAAAGGATATGATAGTCCCCAGGTAGGTAGTCGTTATTGAAGTGTTGCTTGAGTACACTAGCCCCCAGCCACCTTAATTAGGGAAGCCTGGGGGAAAGCTAAATTGAGGGATTATAAATTCTATTCTTATATGGAATGCCAATTATATACTTGTAGTGCATTGGTGCAATAGTATTGAAATGACACTGCTAACGGTGGGTTGATTGCACAGCCTGTAGTTAGCAATAGAGTGTCATTTAAATATTGATAAGATAATGCACCTATATTGCCTTAGGGTTAAATGAACAGTGTAAATTACTGCCCCAAGGATACACAACAGCTATAGCTCTAGGTCATATTGTTAAGACCTCTAGCTTTAGCTGGTATTGCACAGTGTAGTTATAATAAAGTGTGCTGCACTTCTAAAACCTGTTGCTAACTGCAGTAGGTGATAGATTAAATAGAGCAACGTATAGACACCTGAAGGGTGTGCTATTTAACCATATAAGATTGTGAACTGACTTAATCAGTAGATCGAAATAAACATAATCTCTGATATAGATCACAATCTTATATGGTTAAATAGCACACCCTTCAGGTCTGGGGCAGATTATATAGCAACTGCCTCTATTTAATCTATCACCTACTGCAGTTAGCAACAGGTTTTAGAAGTGCACAACACTTTATTATAACTACACTGTGCAATACCAGCTAGAGCTAGAGGTCTTAACAATATGACCTAGAGCTATAGCTGTTGTGTATCCTTGGGGCAGTAATTTACACTGTTCATTTAACCCTAAGGCCGGGGCCATAGAGGCTTCAGGAGAGCGGAGGCGCGCTAACGCTGAGGCTCGCCTGCTTAAGTCAGCGCGATTCCACGGACTTGCAGGCGAGCCAGCATGCGCGAAGGGAGCCGGGGGGAGGTGGTTGGAGGCGGGGCAGTGACGTCGCTGGGCCAATCGCCCGCGACGCACTGACGTCAACGTCACGGCGCCGTGACGTTGACGCTGCTTCAGGCTGATTGGATGTTTTCAGCCGACAGCGCGCTGAAAAACAGCTTGGCTGTCAGCTAAAAATTCCAAAGCCTCAGCACGCCTGCGGACGCTCGCGTGAGCCCCCTCTCAAGGCATCCTCATTGAGGATGCAGGGGCTCAGCGCTGAGCGTCCGCACGGCTCAGCGCGGCCTGTCCTTCTATGGACTCGGCCTAAGGCAACATAGGTGCATTATCTTATCAAGATTTAAATGACACTCTATTGCTAACTACAGGCTGTGCAATCAACCCACCACTAGCAGTGTCATTTCAATACTATTGCACCAATGCACTACATGTATATAATTGGCATTCCATATAAGAATAGTATTTATAATCCCTCAATCTAGCTTTCCCCCAGGCTTCCCTAATTAAGGTGGCTGGGGGCTAGTGTACTCAAGCAACACTTCAATAACGACTACCTACCTGGGGACTATCATATCCCTTAGGTAATTAAGCGTAGTGATACAGAGTTTAATCCTATTTTAATCCCCATTGTTTTACTATGTTTCTAATAAAGTTTAGTTTTAAATTTACCCCATCATCTCAACACAGTGTACGAGTGCTCTACTGGGGTTCTTTCCTCCAATGTTTATCATTCTTATATTGCCCCATCAGCACCTACACCCATCATTATTAATTCAATATTGCAAGCAGTAGCGGGGGTTTCTCTATAGTTTATTAGGTGCTGTTTTTATTTAAGCAGATCATTTTTTTCTTTACAGTAAAATAAAAAGAAATGTCTGTTTTTGTAGAAAATGCCCAAAGAAATCAGTTGGATAAAGTTATATTACTGTAGGTTGAGAGAAACTTGTTTGTAAGAATGATCATAATGATTTCGAAAAAGGGCAATACATACTTGTTTTGTAGCTTTACTTGTTTCACAACATAATATTTGTTGTCCAGTATTTTTCTTGCTTTATAAACTGTTCCATATCCACCCGAGTCAAGGTAAGTTATATCATCAAAACCTGGAAGAGAGCTAATAAAACATAAATAAATATAAACATTCAAAGCTAACAGAACAACTTCTTCAATGCCACAGTGCTTGCGGCCCCAAGGAGATTCCAACACCGCAATTATGTGATAGCTTGTGTAGCAACCTTCTCCACACCACCTGACGACAAAACGGTAGCAATACATGTACTTTCTACAGTTCCAATCTCACCAGCAATCTCAAGAAGGAAAAATTGGTTCCCATAATTTAACTTCATTAAGCACAGAGAGCAAACAACATAGTCAGCGCAATTAGTGATGTGATGTGATCAACCTGTGACAGTTAATACAGAATATAAAAAGTTCCATCCAATTAGAATGTCCATAAAGAGTCAGCTGCAAATGTTCTCTTATAAGAAATGGCAGCCTGGATAAGCCACAGGTTTATCTCAAAAAAAAAAAAAGGTCAAACACTAAACGAAAAAATGGTTCTCCCTGGCAAAGGATTCTTGAAGAAGGATATACTGTAAACAGATAATTTTTTTGGTCTTGGACTTCAATTTAATCCTTTAGTTCCATGAATGGTAGATTGTGCCCAGATGATCATATTAAATTTGTATCATTTTTACACTGTATATACACACTCCTTATGTTTATCAGGAATTTGTGAGTCGTAGCATTAGGAGTGCAAATGATAGAAGCAAGAGAGGAGTAGAGTCTGCTTTAAAGAGATCCTTTTCATTCTACATGCTTCAATGAAAGATAGACAAAGTGTTTACTGTAAGAACGCACTTGTGAGATCGAGCAATTCCTTTTGGGGAATAGATATACAGTATTCCGCTATATTCCTTTGTCTTCCCATCTACCCTGTCGTACGGCAGTATTCCTTAGGAACATCTGGGCACAATTTATTATTTATTTATAAAATATTTTACCAGGAAGTAGTACATTGAGAGTTACCTCTCGTTTTCAAGTATGTCCTGGGCACAGAGTTAAGACAAATAATACATGGTTACAAATACAGTTACATAAATGAACAGGGTATACATTATATACAAGACATTGCATGCACAGTTAAAGAAAATATATGTTATGGGCGTATGAAACAGTTACAGACCAGATTAAAATGTGAGACAGCCTTAGATTTGAAAGAACTTAAACTGGTGGTGGATGTGAGAGTCTCTGGTAGGTTGTTCCAGTTTTGGGGAAAACGGTAAGAGAAGGAGGAACGGCCGGATACTTTGTTGAGCCTTGGGACCATGAACAGTCTTTTGGAGTCTGATCTCAGGTGATAAATAGACCATTAGTAGAACGAAAAGAATAAACTGGACTCTAACACCAAATAAATCATCTGTTTATATTGCTTATTAATGACCAGATATTGATTTCAGATGGCACAGTTTGGACCCTGTTGAAGCTTATTGAATATTTGCAAAATAAATGCCTGTAACTTGAAATTTACACATGAGTATAATGTTCAGCATATTACTGTAAATATCTAGACCTTTACATGTGGATCTGGGTCTAAAAATCCAGACTGAAAGATATAGATTTATAGATCTATACATCCAAGATAACTCACACAATTTCCTGCTAAGGGTAGATAGTTGTCATTTGGGAGCACTTAGAGGGATCCTGAAGGGGCAATTCGTTAAATGAAAACAGAATTGTTCCAGTGATCATGATTTTGAAGTGAAAGCTAGTGATTTGGTCCAGCGGTTTGTGATCAAGAGAACAACCGTAATACATTAATACGAACCTATAAGGAGGTTTCTCACATAGAGATACTCTTACGAAGAAACACACTAACAAGAGAGGATACCTGTAGAGACTTGCCCTACTTCACATCAAACAACTACCATCCAACACACTACTAATTACCATGTATGTAGAATCCATGTACAGTAACATCCACGGATGGCACCGAGGTATGCTGGCAAGTCTTTGTAACACCGTCCCTGGGTCAGAAACACAGTGCCGAAGCAATTACCAAAATGATAGAATATATCCTCACACACAACTACTACAGCTTTAACAAAGACATTTATAACTAATAGGGTCACCAGGATGGCACCACAATGTACCAATCTATTTATAATCAATCTTGAACAGAGATTCCTAACCACATGCCTTCAAAAACCTTACAAATATTCCAGATATGTTGAGTATCTGTTTATAATATGGACAGAGGTTGAAGAAAATCTAAAACAATTTCACGAGTCCTTGAATGAATTCTACCAATCAATTAAGCTCAAAATAGATTATTCTGCAAATTTTTGAACTGTCTGGAACAGACACCTCACAACCCTGACTGAATCATTCAGACAGAAGGAATACAAGCCAAAGACTATTGCCACAACTGCACTTAAAGCCCCACGAGAATACCTGCTCCAATACAAGATGAAAAAAACAACCACACACATACCACTAGTAATGGCTACATACAACACTGGCCTAGAGGGACTGTGAAAAATAATCAAAGATCTGAAACCTATGCTGATAGAAGATGAAACATTAAAAGACATCTTCCCCAAGCCTCCCATCATTGCATTTTCGCATTCTGGCAGCTGCAAAACTTCAGGCAGAAGGTAGTCAATAGAAAACTTCATAAGGAACTCAAAGACGCCAAGATTGGCACAAGACCATGCAACTACACTGCAAACATATATGCCAAGTCACAAACAGAACACATTAATGTTGGAGGACAATACTAATGCACATCCAGGAATGTGGTATATACTGTATGATTCAATGCAACAAATGTAACCAAGGATCCTACATTGGTGAAACCACCCAAAAATGTCAAACCAGAATTAACCTATACAGACACAATAACACAGCATGAAGAAGGAGGAAACTGTACTGCCCTTAAGTGGGACACCACTTCTCACAGCCAGATCATGCCATAAATGATTTAAACATACACATCCTCAAAGGAATGTTTAAAAGCACTCAAGAGGGGAAAACATTTGAACTCAAAATAATAATACCTTTTGACACTAAAATAAGAGGACCCAATGCCGATATGGGGTTTCTTACACACGATCAGAATTTTTTGTAATGTTTCTCCCTACTTTGAATTTTCCTTCCAAACCCTACTCCCCCACTGTACACCCCCTTCATTCTGCTGATGTATATATGGTCCTACCGTACATGCTCTCCAAATATCTCAGTAATCCTTTCATCCATTTATTGCTGTCTGTCTATTTGACCTCTGCTATGAATTCTCCACATCTCCTGTCTTAGATTGTCATTTGGTTTTTTTTACATCTCTATTAAACTTATGGAATCTTTGTAAATAAGAATTGCTTGACCCGAGGAAGAATTGTAGAACTCTCGAAAGCTTGCCTTAAAATATCAATTATTAGTTCAAATGAAAAAGATATCACCTAATACTGATGTACTCATTGATCATGAAGAAACACTGGCATCCTCTATTACCGGATCCTACCTTGAGAGAAAGTCAACAGAGAACATATTTTTGTGTTTAAGAGAGCACCCATTGTGAGTAATAACATCTCTCAGAGTCAGTTTAACTGTAGTTCCAAAAGAGAGTTGCAGAATACTACTAAATGTGTTAGTGGATCATATATTAGTGGTAAATGTAAAGTTTGCGCTTATATGATTCAAGGTAAACAATTTAACATAGATGAATTTAGGAAAAACTTGATTAGATCCTCTATTAGAGGTATGGATTATGGAACATGTCAGATTAAGATTGGAGATTTGAATCATCCAGTGCCAAAGCAATTGTTTCTCTGTCCCAAAGGGGGGATTAAGAAATTGTAGATTGTAGAATAGAATCTGTGCCACATATACTGTATATGAGGGGGTGATGGTGTTAAATCTCTCCATCAGAGAGATGCATATTGGATCTTTACTCTCAGAACTGTTTCCCCAAGAGAGATGAATACAGAATGGGGTTTGAAACATGTTTTAGGAATTGCATTTGTGTAAAGAACGTTAAGTTATTTCATATATTGCATATTATCTATATGTAGTGGGAATTAGAGTTATTTTATTGAATTTGAAATATTTTCTATGAAATATATTTGTATGAAAGAAGTTAAGACATTCAAGTGATTCTACTGTAGATGTTTATTAGGATCTATTATGTTTTTACGGTGCCTTTTAGAGACTCTGATTGTGGATGTTTGATCCTAAATTGGACTTACTTGGGTATGGTATATATGTATGTCACTCTTGCGTGGGGGACAGTTACTCTTGGAGAAAGCGCAGTGGGCGTGAAGCACGTTGTTTTATTTTTGTTCTATGAAGATGTATAAACCATTGAAATAAAGTTTATTTTATTATTTTTTCATATACAGCATAGTGATCTCCTAAAGCAATCTTTTTTTGAAGCTGTGCAGAGTTGTTTTTACAATCTGTACTTTACTGCTTGTATGGGAGTCACTGATATCCTCTAGTTTGAAGCGTAAGATCAGTAGCTGGGAGAGACCACGAGGACGTTGAAGGTGTGTGTTTCCGGACTCAGGTGACTAAAAATTATATTAGGTCACGGCTAGAGCGTGGGTTAGAAGATGCCAAAATTGTATGATATGTGTCCTCCTCCCTACGACCTTTACATGGAAATTCATACATGAAATGAGTCAGAATATTGATCAGTAAGAATTGGAAGCTGGAGCCTGTAGCACCAAGTCGGTTTTTATATACCTTACTTTTTCTTAGCCTGAGCTGTTGTAATCGGACCAAGAATTGCATCAATTGTATGAAACGAACTCCAGAGTTAAAGGACAGAATATTAAGTAAATGACACACTACATATTTTATTTAACTTCATGTAAGCAGAAAAAAACATGTTCAGCTTACTTGATACATGAACTACTCGAATCTTTGTTGAACCATTTTTTTTTACATTTCTCCAAACATTTTTTACAGAACCATCAATACTGTAACTAATACTGTAACTAATAAAATAAATAAGTAAATAATAATAAAAAAAAGGTGCCTAGCCAGTACAACTTATGAATGGGCTATATCAGGGTTTCCCAAACTTTTTTTTTCCGTGACCCGGTTATTTTTTAACTTCTTTGTCGTGACCCACTAAAAATTTTATCGCCTATACTGGCCTATAGGGCCTGCACAGACACACACACAGCCACTGATATACACACACACACACACACACACAGCCACTGATACACAGACACACACACACTGCCGCTGATACACACACACACAGCCACTGATACACACACATACACAGCCACTGACACACGCAGCCACTGACACACACACTGATACACACACACGCAGCCACTGACACACACCCAGCCACTGACACACACGCAGCCACACAGACACTGCTACACACACACACACTGATACACACACACACTGATACACACACAGAGACACTGCTACACACACTGAGACACTGCTACCCACACACACAAACAAACACTGATACACACACACTTACACTGATACTGATACACACAGACACTGATTCACACACAGACACACACACACACACACTGATACAGATACACACACACACACTCGCTCTCCCCTATACACAAACAGTGAATTACAGGCAACGACGGATGTGAGTGACTGGAGGGGGGGCCAGGGACACTTGGGTGGGTGGGAGAGGAGGGGGGGCCAGGGACACTTGGGTGGGTGGGAGAGGAGGGGGGGCCAGGGACACTTGGGTGGGTGGGAGAGGGGGGGCAGGGACACTTGGGTGGTTGGGAGAGGGGGGGGCCAGGGACACTTGGGTGGGTGGGAGGGAGGGGGCCAGGGACACTTGGGTGGGTGGGAGGGGGCCAGGGACACTTGGGTGGGTGGAAGGGAGGGGGCCAGGGACACTTTGGGGGCCAGGGACACTTGGGTGGGTGGGAGGTTAGGGGGCCAGGGACACTTGGGTTAGGGAGGGGGCCAGGGACACTTTTAGGGAGGGGGCCAGGGACATTTGGGTGGGTGGGAGGGAGGGGGCCAGGGACACTTGGGTGGGTGAGAGGGGGCCAGGGACACTTGGGTGGGTGGGAGGGGGCCAGGGACACTTGGGTGGGTGGGAGGGGGCCAGAGACACTTGGGTGGGTGGGAGGGAGGGGGCCAGGGACACTTGGGTGGGTGGGAGGGGGGGCCAGGGACACTTTGGCGGGAGGCAGTGACTGGGTGGGGTTACTTACCTTGCCGCCGGACGCTTTCCCCTGCTGCCCCCGATATCCCCTGCTGCCCAGGACGGGAGGTGGGATTGGGGGCACGGGAGGTGGACTCGGGAGGGGGTGCCACGGGAGGTGAGCTCGGGAAGCTGGCCACGGGGGGAAGCAGGCCGCAGTAGGAGCTTGTACTTCCTCCTCCGTCCCACATAACGTGCGGGCCGTAGAGGAGCTTGTACTTCCTCCTCCGTCCTACGTTGGGAGCGGGGGGGAGGAAGGGAGCGGGTCCTGCTTGCCTTGCGCATGCGCGCGGGACCGCAGGGGGAATAGCCGCCATTGTTTTTTAACTTGAGCGGGGGGGACGGGAGACACCACGCGGCCAGCCTCGCTGCGACCCGGCAATTTTGGTGCCGTGGCCCGGTGCCGGGTCGCGACCCACCATTTGGGAAACGCTGGGCTATATTATAGGAGGTATCGAAGAAGTAGGTTTCCCCCATATTGTTTAGTCAAGAACATTAAAAACACAGTTTGAACAATTTATGCATGAAAAAATAAACATACCTTTCAGATACTGAAGAATTTTCAGATCCAGATTCCTCCAACGTATCTCTTGCTGTTGATAAGATCTGTGTTAGCTGTGTATATACAGTAAAAAGAATATATTTAGAAATTCTGTTGAAAAACAAAATACAGAATGCAAAGGAATATTTACGTGCACACCATAGTCTCCAGTGTACTATGAAGAAATCAT
Organism: Ascaphus truei; assembly: GCF_040206685.1. Lineage (NCBI taxonomy): Eukaryota > Metazoa > Chordata > Amphibia > Anura > Ascaphidae > Ascaphus > Ascaphus truei. The sequence goes on along the minus strand of NC_134486.1, from coordinate 115,395,289 downwards.
TATGGCAGTTATAGTGTTAGCACTTTATAGAAACAATATTAAATAAAAAGTACTATAAAAAGGGACATGGGCATCTTGTTGTCACAGTCTTTAGGAATGTTGGGTCTATCTGTCGGTTCTTTCACACACACATTACATATACTGTATTAAATATTTAGAATTAAGTAGATCAGGCCTGCACAACTCGTAAAGTGAGAAGGGCCGAACTGCTCCAAGGGAAAAAAAATTGGGCCGCACGGGTAAAATCATCACCATCACCATCATCATCATCTCTCCTCCAGCACCTCATCATCATCATCATATCTCCCCCAGCACCCCTCATCATCATCCTCATATCTCCCCAAGATATCACTATCAACCTTTGCGATACTCCCCATCTATCTCTCATACACCCATCTCTCCCCCTCACCCACACACATAATACTCCCCCTCCACATCAAACACACAATGCCCCCCTGCACAGCGCACACATCACGTGTGAAAAGGGACGGACATCCGTCAAAAGGGACGGAGGTATCATATCAGAATTATAAGGAATGTAACAAAAATTGCAAAAGGGCATTCAAATTAGCAAAAATGGATAATGAAAAAAGGAAGTAATAACAACCATAAAAAGTTCTTTAAGTACCTTAATAACAAAAAAAATGAGGAAAGAAAATATAGGAACTTTTCAGTGTAAGATGGGCAGGCAGATTATTGGAGGTAAGGAAAAAGCAGAGGTACTGTATTAAACAAATTATTTGTCTCTGTGTTTACCAGGGAAGAATCAAGTTCAATTGTGGTGCCGCAGGAGGAAGAAGCCACAACATTCATATTAACAACAAATAAGGCACCTGGCCCCAATGGTATACATCCAAGAGTTCTCAAGGAGTATAGTTCAGTAATAGCCAAACCATTACATTTAATATTCAAGGACTCCATTTCCACAGGCTCAGTACCACAGGACTGGCGTAAAGCAGATGCGGTGCCTATATTTAAAAAGGGAGTTAGATCACAACCGGGGACTTACAGAATTGTAAGCCTGACTTCAATAGTGGGGAAACTACTTGAAGGTTTAATATGGGATAATATTCAGGAATACTTAATGAAAAAAAAAATATTAGTGATAGTCAGCATGGATTTATGAAGCACAGATCATGCCAAACTAACATTAATTGTTTCTTTGCGGAGGTAAGTAGGAATTTAGACCAGGGTAATGCAGTTGATGTGGTCTACTTAAATTATGCAAAGGCTTTTTATACGATTCCACACAAGAGGTTGGTGTACAAAATAAAGCAAATTGGACTCAGTAAAAATATATGCACCTGTATTGAAAACTGGTTGAAGGACATACAACAGAGGGTTGTCATAAATTTGACTTTTCCAGGTTGTGCTAGGGTCGTGTGGAATACCTCAGGGATCGGTACTGGGACCCCTGCTTTTTAACTTGTTTATGAATTAATGTGAAGATGGCATAGTGTGCAAAGTCTCCATCTTTGCTGATGGCACTAAATTGTGTAAGGTAGTAGAATCAGAGCAGGATGTAATTTCTCTCCAGAAGTACTTGGAGAGACTGGAAATCTGGGCAGGTAAATGGCAAATGAGATTTAATACAGATAAATGTAAGGTTATGCATTTGGGAAACAAAAATAAACAGGCAACTTACAAATTAAATGGGACTAAATTAGGAGAAATCTTGATGGAGAAGAATTTAGAAATGCGTGTAGACAGCAGGCTTAGCAATAGTGCCCAATGCTATGCAGTAGCTGCAACGGCAAACAAGATCTTATCTTGCATTAAACGGGCAATAGATGGAAGGGAAGTAAACATAATGATGCCCCTTTACAAAGTATTACTAAGACGACACCTTGAATATGGAGTACAATTGTGGGCGCCACTTCTTAGAAAAGACATTATGGAATTAGAGAAACTACAGAGAAGAGCCACCAAATTAATAAAGGAAATGGATACTCTGAATTACGAGGAGAGGCTAGCAAACTTAGATTTGTTTACATTAGAAAAGAGGTGTCCAAGAGGGGATATGATAACAATAAACAAATATATTCAGGGACAATACAAGGAGCTTTCAAAACACCTATTCATCCCAAGGGCAGTACGCATGACATGGAGTCATCCCTTAAGGTTGGAGGAAAGGAGATTTCACCAGCAACAAAGGAAAGGGTTCTTTACAGTAAGGGCAGTTACAATGTTGAATTCATTACCCATGGAAACTGTGATGGCAAATATGATAGATATCTTCAAAAAAAGGTTGGACACCTTTTTAGAAAAGAAAGGTATACAGGGATATACCAAATAAGTAAATATTGGAAGGCTGTTGATCCAGGGAGTAATCTGCCAATATTTGGAGTCAGGAAGGAATTTATTTTTCCCTTATGAGAGATTGTTAGATTGGGTTTTTTGTTTCACTTCCTCTAGATCAATTTACTGTAAGTACAAATATAGGATAAGTATCTGTCGTCTAAATTTACCATGTAATAATAAGTATATATGAGATGAGATGAGAGTACCACTGTTAATGTCCAGAATCAATATCCCAGCAAAAAAGAAAATGTTTCAATAGTCCAATCCCGATGTATGAGTTCTGGAAAGGCTTTTCCTTGATGTGTGTCTTCCTAATGTGTAAAGAGAAGACAACAGGACATACTTGAAAACGAGAGGCAACTCTCAATGTATTACTTCCTGGTAAAATATTTTATAAATAAATAAATAACAGACCATTCATTGCGCAGTAGCCAGGACTCATGAAGACTTATCTTAGCAGAGGTAGAAGTGCCTACTTACAAGATAGCTTAATGTTGCATGCAGTGGATACAATCTGTTCTTTGACCTGCGGCTTCTCTCCAGGATCCACGATCCCCACGAGGTGCTCTAGCCGCCTTCTGTACGCTTGACGAAACGTTCAAAGGAAAACTCAGGATTCGGAGGAACCGGGTTGGCGTCTCTCCTCTATCCTCCTTGCAGCCGCAAGTTGTCCGACACTTTCCCTGATGATGTCACAGGTTAGTTTGGGCTAGTCCTACACCGTGTGATGGCACGAATAGGCTCCTCCCTACGCGTTTCGTGAGTTTTAGACAAGGATGTAAATGTCAATGATGCATTGAGGTCATTTATTTTAGATGGCATCAAGTACATCTTGACCCATAAGTATTTTCACTATGATAACAATTTTATCCTCCAGACATGGGGCACTGCAATGGGTACCAGGTTTGGACCAAGTTCCGCAAATTTATTTATGGGTATGTGGGAAGATGACCACATTTGGAGTGAGAACCCATTGGGGCGAACTTGGTGCTCTGGAAAAGATATATCTATGACGTGCTGTGTGTCTGAAGGGGAACATTATAAGAACTTGAACATTTTTTAAAATCTATCTTAACACAAATTCTTGTAATGTAAAGTTCACTTTTAGAAGTGACACAAATTGTACTGTATCAATTTCTTAGATCTGTCTCAATTAGTTGAAAATGGCTCTGTACATACAAAGACTTTTTATAAAGAAGTTGGTGTCAACACATACTTATTGGCATCTAGCCACCATAACCCCAGGTGGTTAAAAAATATACCACAGGGCCAATTCTTAAGAATAAAAAGAAATTGTTCCCAACGGCATGTATACAAAGATCAGGTTGAGGACCTCAAAGAGAAATTTATTGAAAGAAATTATAAAAAGAAAGACATTGAAAAAGCTATTTCCTATATCAATGGAATAGATAGGAATACTCTTGTGGACATGAACAAAAGAAAAGTGATAGAATTTCTGGTAAAGAAGAGTTTATCCCATTCATTACCCAATTCAACGACATGGCCCCAAAGATCAATAAAATTTTGAACAAACATTGGGTTATTCTGCAGAAAGATGAAAAACTACAACCGTTCTTGCAAAAAAAAAAAAAAAAAACAAGTGTATAAAAGGGCTAAAAATGGAAAGCAAGTATTGGCACCAAGTTGCCCTATTAGTGTCTTTAAACAGAAAGGGGTTACGTGACTAAAGGAACTTAAGGGGTATTTTACCTGCAGTAAATGTATAGGATGTAAATTCAACACAAAGTGTAAAAAATTCCAATCTAACATTACTGGTAAATCTTACGATATTGAGTCTTTCATAAATTGTAAAACTAATTTCTCAGTTTACCTGCTTGAATGCCCATGTGGGCTTCAATATATTGAAAGGACGGGGAGACCCCTCAAGAGACGCTTTGCAGAGCACGTCTACAATATATAAAGAGGTTTAGAGACACATGGTATCTCTAACCACTTTAAAATCAAACATGGACAGAGTCATGAAGGACTAATCTGCAACGGCGTTGATTGCCCTAAAATCAACTGGAGAGGGGGTGATAGGCTCAATGTGATATCCAGACCCAAAAGTTTCTGGAAATACACATTGAAAACATTAGCACCAGACGGTCTAAACATTGACTTTGACCTAGCATCTTTTAATGGATTAGTTTGGCGCTCTCTGCATTCTATATACACTTTTTTATGTTTTAATATGTAATTTTAGTTTATATTGTAGTTTTCAGTTGAACTCCAACATTGCTACGAGAGTTATTTTTGCATGAATGTGTACTGTATGTATATTTCCTGCTATATTACACCTAGTGAGCTACGGGCTTAAGCAAATGGAGGTATTTAGTTAATCCCTGTACCTTTATTACCAAGAGGTAAACTTGCGCCAAATTTTTTTTTTTTTTAAACATTGTTTTTATTAGTTTTTTGTGCATACACATCAAGGAATGCAGAATGTTGTCAAATGTATCAGGTATACACCTAACTTACAGGGAAACTTTACAAGTAACGGACGAACATTGGGGGGACCACAGGACAGGACGCAGACAGACTGACAACATCTAAGGACAAGGAAAAAGAGGGGGGAGGGGGGGGTAGGGGTGGGGGGGGGAGCGGCCTGGTAGTAGCGCTGATTCCACGTTTCGCCGGGGTCTTTCACCAATGCTGCCTTTGTTCTGCTCCAGTTCGCCTCTCAGAGGAGCTCAGATCCGGAACACATCAGGATTTCATGAGTCGGAGAATCTCTTCACCACTGTACCTCGGAGGGAGCCCTACTGTCCGATCGTCCCGTCCGACTCCCAACCCAACATCCAAGGAGAACCCATCTATCTCTATCAGAGCCATATTGTGGCCTCATTCATCCCCTGAATATCAGTCTGGGCAAGCCATAATGACCATACTTTCTCAAATTTATCGGCTGAGTCGTTAACTAAACTCGTTAACTTCTCCATTCTACAAATGAACCAAATTCTGTTTCTAATTTTATCAATAGACGGAATTGCGTTCTGATTCCACAGTGCTGCGGTCTCGCACCTCATAGCGGTAGCAAAATGTGCTATCAGCTTGTTACCCGATCTAGATACCTCGTTTGTAGGTTTACCTAATAAAAATAGCCACGGGTCCAGCTGTATTGTGAGCCCTAAAAAGATCCTCTGCAGCCAATCGCGGATCTGGGTCCAGACCGGCACTAATCTTGGGCAAGACCACAGCATGTGCACCAGATCCCCCTGTTCCCCGCACCGCCTGGGGCAGAGCGGGGAAGCCCCCCGGACAAATTTAGCTAATCTGATTGGGGTGAGATACCACCTTAATAATACCTTATATGAGTTCTCCTTCAATGTCGTGCATATGGAGCTCGAGGCCGCAGCTTTGAAAACCGCAGCCCAGTCCTCGTCCTCTAATTGTGTCTGGAGATCCTCTTCCCATTGTGTCATAAAACTGGGTTTGACTGTCCTGTCTGAGTCAGTATTCACCACCTCTCTGTACAACGCAGAGATTAGTCCCCGCGTGTCGGCTCCGCGCACGCAGAGCTGTTCGAATTTGGTCAGCGGTGGTCTCACCGGGTGTGCGTTATAAAATGCCCGGACCTGGAGGTACCTCATAAAATCAGTGTTAGGTACGCCCGTTTCTGACTGTAATAGTTCAAAAGATTTGATCTTGCCTTTATCCTCCAGGTCCTTCAACCGACTAATCCCTAATTGCCGCCAGCGCGGGAAGCATTTTTCCGCCAGCCCAGGAGCAAAGTCCGGATTGCCAAATAAAGGAGCCATCAGTGTGTGTTTGGAGGTCAGAGAGCAGCTAGTTTTAGAAGCCTCCCAGACCGAGAGTGAGTTGAGCACAGAGGATAGTGGGATGAGCTTATCCTTCACCCGTGTCCTCGGGTACCAGATTAGGTCCCTGAGCTCAAGCGGGGCGCACACCTCCTTCTCCAGTGCCACCCACCTCCTGAGCCCCGGGTCCCCATGCCACTGCGTGATTTGACACAATTGTGCCGCTTTATAGTAGGACAAGACGCTCGGGACTGCCAGGCCACCAGCTTCCTTGGATTTTTGCATAATTTTCCCTTTAATTCGTGGTTTTTTATCTTTCCAAATAAATTGGGAAATAGCCTTTTGGAGCCCTGCGATGTCTGCTCTAACCACGGCAACCGGGAGAGTTTGGAACAGGTATAGAATTCGGGGAAGGATGTTCATCTTGACACTATAGATCCTCCCCAACCAAGAAATACCATATGCCTTCCATTCCTGCAGCTCTTTTTTGAGAGTCCTCAGCAGTCTGGGATAGTTCGCCGAATATAAGGAGCTCGCCTTTTTTGTGATCTGCACTCCTAGGTATTTCATGGCGGACGGACGCCATCTGAACTCAAAGTTGAGTTCTATCAACTTCTCCATTTCTTTTGGCAGGTGTAGGCTTAAGGCCTCTGATTTAGTTTGATTTATTTTGAAGCCAGAGATCTGGGAAAAACGCTCTAGAAGCTCGAACAGATTAGGCAGCGAGATAAGCGGCTTGGCAAGGGTTAGAATGATATCATCCGCGTACAGAGCCACTTTGTGCTCCTGCGAATGGATCTGTACCCCAGCGATATCAGCGTTACTCCGAATTTGTGCTGCGAGTGGTTCGATGCATAAGGCGAATAGCAGGGGCGAAAGCGGACATCCCTGCCTCGTCCCACTTTTAATTGGGAATAGTTCCGAGGGGAATCCCTGGTGAACTACTCTGGCTGACGGTGCCGTATATAGTGCTTTGACAGCCTGTTGGAATTTGCCTCCAAACCCAAATGCGCCAAGCGTGGACTCCAGGTATGGCCAATCAATCCTGTCAAAGGCCTTTTCCGCGTCTAAGCTTAGGGCCACACCCCGAATCTCGTTGGCTCCCATGAAATCTATTATATCAACAATTCTTCTAGTGTTGTCGGCCGCTTGTCTACCTCTAATGAAGCCAACTTGATCCGGGTGGATGAGCCCCGGCAGGATTACATTTAATCTATTGGCCAGCAATTTAGCGTAGATTTTTACATCTGTGTTAATTAATGATATTGGCCGGTAACTTTGGCAGCTAGTGGGATCCTTGTCCTCTTTATGAATTACCGAGATTGACGCCTGGAGCATCTGTCCCGGAAAGGGCTCTCCTGCTAATACTCCATTAAACAGCTGGAGCATGTGTGGAGCTAAGACTCCGATAAATTTTTTGTAATACAGATTGGAGAACCCATCCGGGCCTGGGGCTTTTGATGCTTTTAAGTTTTTTACAACCGCCTCTAGTTCTTCCCTTGTGAAGTCTCGTTGCAGAGCCTCTCGCTCCTTTCTGTTTACTTGTGGCAAGGCTGCGTCTGCTAGGAATTTCTGTAGATTACTACTTGTCCTAGCATTGTGAACTACCTTCTCTCCATTGTACAGCTGTTCGTAGAATTTCGCAAACTCCCCTACTATGACTTTAGGGTTTGAGGAACTCTGGCCTCCTGCGGTCGTAATAGAATGAATGTTAAAATTTGGTTTCCTATTACGGAGTCTGGTGGCTAGCATAGTGTCCGGTTTGTTAGCTTTCTCATAGAACTTCCTCTGTGTCCAACTCATGTCTTTCTCCGCTCGGGAAGTAAGGAGGAGGTTTAGCTGAATTCTAACATCCTTCAACTCCCTCAGATCAACATCTCTACCTGTCTGGTTATGTAGAGTAGAGAGCTCATGTAACCTGTGATAAAGCTGGGCTAATTTGGCTTCCTTTTTCTTTTTCCTATTTGCCGCTATACCGATTAAAACCCCCCTAATCGTGGCCTTATGAGCCTCCCATAGCAGTGATTGGGATTCTACACTGCCACTATTTATCCGGAAATACTCTGATATTTCAGATTTCACTTTGTTTTGGGTCTCCGGTATTTTGATTATTGATTCATTTAGCTTCCAGTTTGCTCCCGGGCTGGCATTACTCAATTAGGTGCATCTTAGCTCTACCGATGCATGGTCCGACCAAGTAATATCATGTATGTTTGTGTCGGAAATTTGTGGGACCATTCTGCCCGATACAAAGAAGTGGTCAATCCTACTGTAGCTGTCATGTGGGTGGGAGTAGAATGAATAACTGCGGTCTCCCTGGTGCTGCTCTCTCCATATGTCCACCAGGCTAGTCTGTTTAAGGCCTTTCAGTAATGAGCTATTCCCTTCTTTCTTATTATTTTTTTGGGACGTAGATCTGTCTACCTTTGCATTCATGACTGTGTTAAAGTCGCCCCCTAGAATTATTTGTCCCTCAGCCCATACCTGCAGCTTCTGGAAGAATGTGTTGTAGAAGTCTATCTGACCCTCGTTTGGAGCGTATATACACGCTAATGTCATTCTGACCTGTTTAAGGAGCCCGACCAGCACCAGATACCTTCCCTTTGGGTCCCTTTTAATCTTTTCAACCTGGAAGGGGGTGTGATTTTGGAATAGGATAGCTACACCTTTCTTTTTCTCTGCCCCTGATGCTAAAAAGAACTTACGAAAGCTAGAGTCAAGAAATTTTGGATTATTACGCGAGCTGAAGTGAGTCTCCTGTAGGAAGACCACGTCAGCCCCTCTCCTCTTGAATTCAGTGAAAGCGACTCTCCGCTTACGTGGACTGCGAGATGAAAATTACCTCCATTTTATGTAGTAGTGTCTGTGTGGACCTAGAATGTAAGCCGGTCTGATCTTACCCCTGACCCTGGACATGTTCTGTTCATGGACTCTGTGGTGTAGACTCCGGAAGCGCCTATTCAACCCACCGCCTGTTGGGACTGGAGAAGGAAAGGGAAAAAACATGAGGGAAGAGTACACACATAAAACACCTAAATACATCATGAGAACCGTATTGGTCTTAGAAGACCTCGGGTTCAATGCCCGGAGGAGAGATTTTCTCCCTGGACCCTCCTCCCCCTTGGTCCCTCTCTGTGGCTTCCAGAACTCGCCACAGATCTCCGGGTCAGAACCAGGTAGGTGGGATATGACCCCCCTCCTGGCGAAGACGCACATGCCTGCAGGCAGAATGGTGGCTGCCCCCCCTCCCCGCCGGCCGCTCTGTGCGTTACAAAACCTAACAACTAACTTCTCTTCTATCTATTTTATTAACTCTTATTAATCCAAACTTAAGCGTTTAACTACCTTGAGCTCGAATCATGAACTCTTCCTTTTATCTAAAACTGTAATTACAACTTTTCACCCTGTTCTCTGCCTGCCCTTTTAACCGCTGACCGTTTCTACCTCCCCTCATGCATTCTTCCCTGCTTCCGGGCTCGGGTGCTCTCCCTCTCTCCCCCTCCCTCTAAGATCCTGCCGGGTCCCTCGTTGCCGCATTTCAGTTATCTCTCCTGGGAGACCTCCGCTTGCGCCGCTCCAGTACCCCTATGTTCTCACTCATGTTCTTTTGTCCGCTATCTACTCTATGCTATTCTTGCTCAGTACATGATACTTTGCCCCTGTACTCTGCTTTGTTTATGGCTATTAGGCTTGTCTATGCTGTCTTCCCCCCTTTGTCTCCTGTCCCTGATGGGGGCCTGTGCTACCTCTTCCCCCCCCCCTCCCCCCTCCCCCCTTCCGCCCGTGCATGTCCCCTCCTCGAGCGGCCAGGCAACCTCCTTCTGCACCGCTGAGTCTTTTCTGCGGGACTCCGCCTGTCCTGTGATCGCCTCCCCGGCGGAGGAGCTCGCGTGCCCCCGCCAGAGGAGATCGCTGTACTCCTAGCCGGTCGCCTCGCATCTGACGTCATCCTGGCGTCCGCCCGGGCTCTTCACCGCGCCTCTCCTCCAACTCTCGTGATAGCGGGATCCATGACGTCACCGGTGTGGGCGTGTTGATCTCATTCCGCGGTGGACTGCCGAGACGAGAGGGCTGGATCGGGGGAGGCTCCCTGGGCGGGTCCATCCGGCAGAGCAGATCTTCCCGCCGAAACCCCCGCCGCCATTGGAGATCTCGCGCCCTTCCGTCCTTCTTCCTCACCATTAGGTGCATATCCGCCATTTTGGGGACCCATGCGCTGCGGCCATCTGCTGAATGCCGTCATCTTTGGACTCGGGACAACTCCGGAACCTCGGCAATCTCACGGTAGGGGGATGTCTGGTGTAGCCTGTGTGGCAGGGTGTGTTTAAACTGCGCAACGGGCGCAACTGCAGCTCTTGAACTTTATAGAGTCTCTCCTTTACGGGCTTTTCCCTCTGCCCCCCTCCTTGCTGATTCTCCTCTCCGGCGTGGGAGAGGTGCCCTGCTTTCCTGTCGGGGAGTCCGTCCTCTTCCCCTGCTGGGCTCCCTCCGCTCCATTGTCCTGTGATCCCCGCACACCCAGTTTTTTAAGGAAGGCTGCCCCTTCTGAGGGGTGCTTGAGCACCTGCGGTCTGCCGTTTTTGATGGCTACTAGGGCGAATGGGAATGCCCAACGGTAGCGCACCTCATTGTCCCTTAGGGCCTTAGTTATGTGCCCCACAGCTCTCCGTCTGGCCAGTGTCAGCGGGGACAGATCCTGGAAGATCAACAGGGTAATCCCCTCGAAGGTAATGTGTGGGGTGGCACGGGCTATTCTGCTCACCTCTTCTTTGACAGAGAAGTAGTGGAGCCGGAGGATCACATCCCTAGGGGGGTTGGAGGGCACGGGTCTGGATCGTAAGGCCCTATGGCATCTGTCCATCCTAAAGTCTGAGGCCGGGCTGCCTGGTAATATTGAGGCCATCCAGCGGGAGAGTAAAGCTTCTGGATCCAGAATTTCTTCTGGGATCCCCCTCACTCTGAGGTTATTTCTTCGATCTCTATTCTCCCCGTCCTCTTGTCTGGCTTCCAACTCTGCCACTCTCTGTTCCAGCGCTTGTACCCGGGAGTTTGTCTCCTTGTGGGCAGTTGAGCTAACGTCCATGCGCTCCTCCAGGTCGTTGGTCCTCGTCCCTATCTGTACCAGATCATGTCTGAGCCCCTCCACCTCTCCTCTGAAGAAAGATTTGAGATCAATTAATAGTCTTGATATTTCTTTTTTGATGACTTTTGTTTGTTCTGCTGCCGCTCCGGAGCCCTCTGCATCCTGGGCTGAGTCTGAGTCAGATACTGCTGACATCTCTGCAGTCCCTGCCTTGCTTTGGCCGGTGAAGTAGGCCCTGACATCTGACTTTCGGCGAGTCTTTTGTCTTGTAGCTGCCATCCTTTTTTGGGGTGGATTATCTTAACTGGGAAGGGTTTAGCCAGCCGTCGCTATGTTTTTTTTCTCAAAAATGCTGGTTTTGCTATTGTTTAATTGCTTTATTGTGCCGGCGGTTGGAGGAGCTGTGTGTCTATGCAGCCATCCTCAACCAGCCGCGCATGCGCATCTCCAACTTGCGCCAAATTTTGTAGTATAGTAGCTCTTGTGTTTCTTACAGTATAGATACATTTAGCAGTGATTTTATGTTATTTCTCCCCCCCCCCCCCTCCGTTTGAGGAATTAATGGATTAATTGCTTTTTATAGAAGATGGTATAAATAGTAAGCAGGGACATCAGGCTCCAAATCTCCTGAGGAAGTGACAATCCGGTCACGAAGCGTGTAGGGAGGAGCCTATTCGTGCCGTCAGACAGTGTGGGACTAACCCAAACTAAGCAGCAACGTCATCAGGGAAAGCGACGGACTGACGCCAACCCGGCACTGCTGAATGATGAGTTTTCCTTTGCACGCTGCAGATGGAAATTTTGTATCCACAAGGAAAGACATGATACATTGCAAGTGTAACTTGTCTTGTTTTATGCTTTTTTCATTAAAGTGTGTGCAGTATTGCACCATCTTTTCCATTTTTATTTTGGACATATTGGTTTGCTGCATGGTGTGTGAACTTACCTGTGAACTTACCTGGTCAAGTGTACAGAAGGCAGCTGGAGCACCACGTGGGGATCGTGGATCCTGGAGAGAAGCCGCGGGTCAAAGAACAGATTGTATCCACCGCATGCAACATTAAGCTATCTTGTAAGTAGGCACTTTTACCTCTGCTAAGATAAGTCTTCATGAGTCCTGGCTACTGCGCAATGGTCTGTTGTCTTCTCTTTATACATTAGGAAGACACACATCAAAGAAAAGCCTTTCCAGAACTCATACATCGGGATTGGACTATTGAGACATTTTCTTTTTTGCTGGGATATTGTTTCTGGACATTAACAGTGGTACTCTCATTATCCTTATTATTATAGTGCGCCAGGGACTTCATTCTTTTTCTTTTTTAAATTTACCATAGGTTGAACTTGATGACATATGTGTTTTTTTCAACCTCATCTACTATGTAACTTGATATCATGCATACTACTTCTTTGGATATATGCATAGTATCCCAAAGAGGCACAGGACTTGTAACCCCTTCTAGGGTACTGATTATCGCAATCCCTTGCCTAGCATACAGGGTTCTCCTACATTCCATGGGAGACGTTGGCAGGGGTGCCCTCTCACTAGAGAAGCCATATTCCATCACCCTGTGCAGAACCCTCCTAGAACCTTTTGGATATAGGCGTGCTTTTAGACCTGTTGCCAGAGCAGCTCCTTTGTGATACCCTGAAGCCTATATACAAAAAGGCCTTCCTTGGAATACAATTCACATTCACCCCTTTTTGTCTATCCTCAAACATGACTTACTCTATGTACAGCGAGATCCCCCATCATTGTCTCTTCCTGGGACCTGCATCCAGAAGCTTCTACTGCCTATACATACAGTACTATACATTGTATCCCTAGTGATGTCACATCACCCTGGATACACTGGGCAGGGCATAGGCTAGGTCCCCAGTGCAGCCGGCGGCGCGCGCAGCTGTGCGCGTACATCTCACCAGCCCATTATCTCCTCCCTAGATGTCCCTAGTGCCTCTTCGCGTCCAGGCTCACTGCGCACTGTGTCACGTCAGCCAGCAGGGGATACAGCAAAATTGTGATCCCGAGCGGAGACGCGTCACGTGGTGCTCCAGGGAGCCAATCATTGGGACCCTAGCCTCTGCCTCCTTTCCACTCTGGTGCTCCTCCGTCTTGTATCTGGCAGCTGGAAAGGTTAGGGGGGGGGGCTGTCACGAGGTGTGTGTGTGTGTGTGTGTGTTTAACAAATGCAGTCTGTGTTTGTATTTACTTTGCTATGATATTTCTTGTTTTACTGCTCAGAAGTAAGACTTTTGGAGCACTTGAAAAGCTGTTAGACACGTCATATTTTTCACAGTCTATGTTAAAAAATGGAAAATGTTAAGGCTGATTGCACTTATAACATGTAGAAATAATATATTTAAGTGGCGTTTCTAGCACATTACCCCGCCCCCGTCATGGCCTCGCCCCCGTCACTAAAAAATGCTACCTACAGACCGCAGATCGCGGTGAAGCGCTGTGCACACGCCGCCAGGACGCAAGGCTTTCACTCCGGCGCGTGCAGTGGGGCCTTAGCCTTACATAATTCAGAGTCATGGTGCACCAGGTGATAAGAAAAGGGTGTTACCCTTTTCTTAGGACATAGTATTAACCCTGTAGTATTAATCCGTTAAGGAAACTAGTATTCCCAGTAGGGGGGGCTTCACTTATTTTCTCTGATGGAGTCTTGAGGCAACCAGATCACATATTATAATGGGAGGTTGAAGGACATTCACAATAACTCAGGCTCTTGATCCTTCAGAATAGTGCAACCGTGTCCATTCCTCCTTCAGCTTCACTGGATGTTTTGGACGGAAAATGTAAATGTGTGCTGTTTTAGAAAAAGCTGGACCTACTGGTAAAGCAATTAGTAATGAATGTTAATGCTCTTCCCCCTTTCAGAGTAATTATCTGCTTGATAAATCAAAAGAAGCCTCCAAACTCCAGAGAAATACAGATCTTCATTATTTAATTCCACATTTTTTTATAGCCCTTGGAGCGCATATATAGGTACAGTTTAAACACACATTATGGTTACATTGTTGTATAAAAACCTTCCATCTTTTATTCCATTTTAAAAACATTAGAAACACTTTACCTGAATGCAATCTGGATATTTTGCATTGAGTTCTTTTAGTGCCAAAAAGGCTGCCATATTTTCTGCTGCTTTTTTATTTTTCCCTGTAGCTTCAGGAAACATTTGCCCTTCAATTGTTGCCCTGGAAACGAACCTACAGTAAAAAAAAAAAAAGAACCTTATTGTAGAAAAACATAAAGTTATTTTGACTTTAAGAAACCGTGTATTACATATTCAACACATTTTAGAACTGAAGGAAAATTATTGTCAAGTAGTCATAGTCCTTCACTGATAATTTGAATTTATACATATACTGGTACATTTGATAATTATGGGGCGATAAGGACTTACTCATCTTTATAAGCCTAGCCGTTGGAATACATCAGTCCTGTCATAAAAATCTAACACTCTATACAAATCTCTGAGACTTAATAATGGTATAAAGAGAATCTAAAATTAAAATGATCTTCTCTTGCCACAAAATCCAGTTAATTGTACTACCATTCATTTGATTTTATTTATATGAAAATGAGGCTTAACTTTAATAAAAAAAAACATGTAATGTATAATAATATGAACATAGTGATGAAATGTGCTGCACTATGAACATAATAGCATTGTAGCAATAGGAAGCTTACAGACTGTCACAAATCCAGATTGCTTACTGCCATGCTCAGAGCATTTCCAGTATGCTCTGTCTTTTCCCAATAAAACATGTGCAAAACTCGTGAGTCAAAGATGCTTGAAGCAAGTTAAACTGAACATCATGCTGCCTTGACTCTACTCTATAAGATATGTTGTCTTCTTTACTTAAGAATACAGATGAAGCCAAACTTACTGTCCCAGGCCCCGCAGATCAACACGCTGAAATCCGCGGCCCCTAAAACAGTACATTTTGCAGCCCGGAAGAATTAATCCTACTGGGCCAGCCAGTCTGTAAGAGCTGTGCAGAGGAGTCCCAGAGAGAATAAGTCTTTCTCTATGTCTCCTCGAGCAGCTCTTACAGGACCAATTCATGTGTTTTTTTCCTTTCTTTTACATAGGTTTGAAGCAGGGGGTCTCTGGAGGTGCACCCCATTAATTTCAGTTCCGTGAACCACCTGCTTCCCGAGATAGAAAGGGGGGTAGGGGGTGCAGGTATCTTGGGAAAGTTCAAAAGGTCCAGAGTCATGTAGGCCAATAAGAAGCTGAACCGGATGACATCACTGCTTCCTATTGGCCAATTACCGAGTGGCTACCGGCACCCTCTAAGGAGGTCAGTATCATTGGAAGCAGGGGGGTCCCTAGTGCTGAAATGAATGAAGAATTAAAAAGAAAAAAAACAGTGCTCTGATTGCTTCTGGTCTATCCAGCCCCTTCATGAAGTAGATGCCCGAACATGGGCCCCTACATCATGACGGGTGTAAGAGATGTGTGCAGAGGTACATATAATCGAGACCGATTTGGGTGCAATTATATCTTGGCTTTATTGAGCCTGTTCCTTTATCCAGGCAAAACATACAAAAACAACAAAATAACAAACCCCTATCCCTTTGTAAGGGCTAACTTACTTCCCCAGACCCTATCTGCTGGACTGGAGGGATATTTCCATTACCAGCCTATCACCCCAAAGTCTCAGAAAGTACTTAAAGTAGGTGGCCCTCCATGTCAATCTCTGGCAGGTTCATGGGTCCTCTGTGTCCAGGAAATATAGGTCTCTGGGTGTTATGATCTCAGCACACCTTTGTGTTCAAGACATTGTCTATGTGCAGCTTCTCTGCTTCCCTGTGTCAGTCCAATTATGAGCTAAGGAATCCCTCTCCTGTGTCTCACATGAGGCTTTTTACAGAGCTCTTATTAGTCCAGGTGGAGACTAGTTAATTGAGTGGCTGAAATCAACTATCGCTGCTGGATTCTCAGAGCTCTGAGGCTGCTTTATTTAAACTGGGATAAGTCCCTATTACAACGGGGAACACAATACGCCTAATTTGATCATCTACCTCATTAATGGGGTTGGACAGAACATTTAAAATCATATAAATGTCCAGTCCAACTCCCTTGATGACATAGTTGACCGGGAACAACGTTGTGACGGTATGGGTAAATATGGCTGCTTATAATAAAGATCAAGCCTGCCATTACCCCTACCTGTCAATAATGCAGTTGTAATATGATTATAAATATATATATATATATCTATATATATATATATATAGATAAATATATATATATTAACACACATTCCCAGATAGCTCAAACTCCTACATCCACCACATCATGAATATATATTAATACCAAAATGAATGCTACTGAGCGTGGCAAATGTATACGTACAACAGAAGACACGGGTGCCCAATGCTACATCAAATTGACAAAACATATATGGTAATGAGGATAAAGTTTAAATACTTGAATAATAATAGTAATTACTTGGTTATTTAGTTAAACCCTTTGGCCAAAGCGTCGTAAGCCTGCATACTAACGTCAAGGTAAACCAAAAATGCAGGTCCTAACACTAAAGCTGTGAACCCTTCCTGTTACCTCTGTATGAGGGGAAGGAACTGCAGTGAGTTCTGTCCATTTCAGCAAGTTGCCAGAACCTCCCAAGTTAAAAAGGTGGGGAGGGGCGAGCTCTGGGGGGAGGTGCCACCTAACCTCCATAGACTGTTACCATTACCCCTACCTGTCAATAATGCAGTTGTAATATGATATATATATACTAGCTGAGAGACCCGGCGTTGCCCGGGAGTCCCACTGTCCCCCCCCCCCACACACTGTCCCCCCTCCCCACACACACTGTCCCCCCCCCCCACACACTGTCCCCCCTCCCCACACACACTGTCACCCCTCCCCCACACACTGTCCCCCCCCTCACACACACACACTGTCCCTCCGCTCCCCCCCCACACACATACTGTCCCCCCCCTCCCCCACACACACACTGCCCCCCCTCCCACACAAACACTGTCCCCCCCCTCCCCCACAAACACACTGTCCACCCCTCCCCCCCACACACACACTGTCCCCCCCCCCCCCACACACACACTGTCCCCCCCCCCCACACACACACTGTCCCCCCCCTCCTCCACACACACACTATCCCTCCCCCCCACACACACGGTGTCCCACACATACTGTCTCCCCCTCTCCCCACGCAGACACAAAGCCCCCTCACCTCTGCCAGGACTCACAGCACCGCTCTTCTCTCCCGCGCTCCTCCGATTGTCGCGCGCCTAGCCCTTCTCTGCTCTCCCTCCTCCCGCCCGGGGAGCGCTGCGCACGCGCCCCCTCTCTGCACCTGTGAGCGCGAGCCGCCGGGAAACGTGCAGCAGGGAAGGTGCAGGGCCTGTCCGTGTGACGGGGGAGAGTGACGGCCACCGTGAGGGGGGAAGGTGCGGGGCCTGTCCGGCTGATGGGGGAGAGTGACGGCAACCGGGAGGGGGGAAGGTGAGCTACGGTCCGGGTGACGAGGGAGAGTGACGGCCACCGGGAGGGGGGAAGGTGAGCTGCAAGGGGGCCTGAAGCAGTGGTGTGAGTGTGTGAGGACAATGAGAGGTGTGCGGGGGCGGGCCAAGGGGGCCTGAAGCAGTGGTGTGAGTGTGTGAGGCCAATGAGAGGTGTGCGGGGGCGGGCGGGCGGGCCAAGGGACCAATGAGATTGCCGCTAGGGACGGGGAACACACCAGGGAAACATACATACATACAATGCTTTCAGAAATATATAGTAAGATATATATATATATCTATTATATCTATATATATCTATATATATACTGTATATAGACAGTGTTCGACAAACCTATACATTTGCTCGCCCCGGGCGAGTGGATTTAACCCCCGGGCGAGTAAATATTGGCCCAAGCAGCACACATTTGGTACTAGGTGGCGAGTAGATTTTTTTGTGTGGCGAGTAGATTTTTTGGTGATTTGTCAACCACTGTGTGTGTATATATATATATATATATATATATATATATATATAGAGTTGCTTTCAGCACTTCTGTGATCAGGGTTTAACTTTATGTTCAGTTGGAAAGTTGCAAAGCTGTCTGCGACCTTTCCATGCAACTCTTTATGTTGCTCTTTTTAATGCTTCATTTCTACCCACCAAATCAGGGGCTGGGCACGTAGCCAGTACCGTCCTGAATGTTGCAACTTGGTGGACTAAGGGTATAAACAGGTGGGGAGGGAGACCCCTAGCAGTTCAATTCAGCTCAGAGTTGCAGAAGTTTGCTGTAACTAAGGGAAGCTGCAGTGTCCACTCCTGTGCTCTATTACCCATACCTGTTTCGGAGGGGTGGGTGAAGGGGGTACTTGCCCCTGGAAGGGGTCTTTAATGGATTTACTGTTGGTGCCAGTGGGGGTGGGGGTAGTTTTGTTGGGGGTGTTGGGGTGGCAAGCGGGGGGGACGGGTTAACCCCTTCATTACCTTAGCGGTTAGTCACAAAGGTTATTAAGGGGGGAGGGGGGGTGTAAGTGATTTATTTTAATATTGTACTGTACATATATTTGTTTTTCATCAGTTCCGCCCCTTGATTATATAGATGAATGAATATGGGTTTCTACATCACAATGTGGACTACTATAGGACTATATTCTCTCAACTACGACATGAAGGGGGCTGTACAGAACATTAAAATGATTTAAATGTTCTGTCCAACCCCCTTTATGACATCGATGACTGAATACGTGTTACGAGTGCTCACCACAAACGGGACAGTACCACGAGGCCGAGGTGAGTATAGGATACAACGACCTGGAGCAGGAAGCTATGACCAGATTGCGGGATCATAGTTGTAGTTAGCCGGGTCAGGGTTGGAAAGGTACAGATCATAGGGGTCACTAAGCCAATGCCGAGGATTGGAGAGGTGTGGATCGTAGGAGTCACTACCCGAGGTCAAGGGCTGGAGAAGTCAGCTGAGTCAAATGGAACAAGGTAAAGCAAGAATGCTTGCGACCAGCACGACATCACTAGAGGTTTATGCTCAGTCAACTTCCTGGTGGAAGAGGCTGAGCCTAAGTAGCAGGGTCGACGAATCAGACGCAGGATTACTCCTGCAGGCAGGAGAGAAGCTAGAACCAATCAGGTGACTGGAGCTTGATGGGGGTGGAGCACACACCTGATCCTCACAGTACCCCCCATCCCCCTTCATGAGTGACCTCCGGGTGCTCCAGGAACGGCTTGGCTGGATATTTCCAGGAGACCAGATGGGAAGCAAGGAGTTGATCCCATTTTTTAATTTCCCCTCCTTTCTATTTTCTTTCCTTCCTCCTTGTCCCTCCCTTTATTCATATTATATCTATAGAATCATATTATGTATTCAATTAATTGCTAGGTGTTAGATCTCTACAGATCAGGTCATCTTTTAGGGCAAGCAAAACCCACACACATACACACAATTTCTCCTGGGAGCTTCCTACGGCACGGATACGCTTTTGTCTCAAATATCATGGTAGACGGGCCCGGAGCTGTAAGAATTCAGAGGAGACTATGGTTGAGTTCTTACAACTGACTTTAATACAAAGAGAGCAGTTTTTATACAAGAGGCAAGGACAGAAATACCGTTGTCATCTGTTACAAATATGGATACTCATGTAAATTTACATGTAACCTTTACATAATGCCTTTTCTGTAAATCTTAAAACATTTAACTGCTGAGCAAGAGATATATAGTCCTAGTCCTGTCCTCTGGTAGTCTTGCTTTAAAAGCATATGACATGCTCAAAACAGCTGCTCTCAAAGCTATTTACAATAGTCTCTGAGAAACAGCAATGCCAGCGTATACTGTTCTTTAACCTTATGAATCCCTGAGGAGAACAGAGCTGACAGGAGACAGTTTTAACCTTACACTAGGTTTCTCTTATTGTTAATTATATCATTTACCATTATTTTTAATCTCTTATAGGACTTTTTTTTTATAACTTGTTTATTTTATGATTTAATTTTTTTATAGTGGTTAATGGTATATGTTGTTTGTATCAGAAGCACATCAGTGCTCTGGTTTGGAGTATTATTAACTCCTTTATTCATATTTGCTGTTTTTATTCAGGGACAATACAAGGAGCTTTCAAAAGAACTATTCATCCCACGGGCAGTACAAAGGACTCGGGCCATCCCTTAAGGTTGGAGGAAAGGAAATTTCACCAGCAACAAAGGAAAGGGTTCTTTACAGTAAGGGCAGTTAAAATGTGGAATTCATTACCCATGGAGACTGTGATGGCAGATACAATAGATTTGTTCAAAAAAAGGTTGGACATCTTTTTAGATGGGAAAGGTATACAGGGATATACCAAATAAGTATACATGGGAAGGATGTTGATCCAGGGATTAATCCGATTGCCAATTCTTGGAGTCAGGAAGGAATTAATTTTTCCCCTTAATGGGGTTTTTTGTTTGCCTTCCTCTGGATCAATAAGTAAGTATAGATATAGGATAAAGTATCTGTTGTCTAAATTTAGCATAGGTTGAACTTGATGGACCTATGTCTTTTTTCAACCTCATCTACTATGTAACTATGTAACTATATGGTCTGTGTTCATTAAGTACATTTTTAATAATTTTTCAGGTAATTTATCTGATTTATATATGATTTATATTATTAATTATTCATTTATCTACAGTTCTAGCCTTATTCTTACATAGAGTGTTCCGTATTTGGATTTATTAATGTTTTATTAGTTTCCTGCTGCTGACCAATGAAATTCAGGTAGTATTTACTATAAAGTTGGTATTTTACCCAGCACCCCCTGAGGAAGTCAGCTGACACTGATGAAACGCGTTGGGAGTGACGTCATCGCCATACCTTAAGGACATGATCTGTATGCCGAAGGGAATCCCTGGTAGACACGTGTGTTGTGAGCATGCTGATCCCTTTCTACTACAGTACATCTGAGCTACTTGCATGGTTTAGATCGGGCAACACTGTCGCAGATTTGTCAGTGTTGGAGGACTCCAACAGAATCCACAGCAGCCCACGGAGCAGGAGGTGATTTCAGATTAACCAGTTTATCGTTACAATCATTCCGTTTTATATTTTATCTAAAATGATCAATATATGCCTTTGAAATGCTTTAAGTATATTTAACATGCTCTCCAATACACTAATGCTGTGTGCAGCATTGTTTGGCAACATTGGTTGTCATGCTTACCAAGACTGTGGGCATCGGCGGAAGCGATTACATCACGCCCCACAGTGGAGGGAAATTACAAAAATGTTCATCATAAAAGGAGGAGATGGAGGAAAAGAAAGCTAAACCTCTGAGTTAGCTCCGATTTCGAGTGAAACGCAGTCGAAAGCGCGAACTACTGTACAGAAGGACTACCAAGCTTTGGTGAACTTTGGTGACTTTCTCCAAAGGATTGAGTTTTTCCTTCCTGAAAAACTCTACTGTGGACGTCTGCCACGGGTGGAATACCAGAGAAGGAGGAAGTGCTGTTTTTTGCCATTGATTGACACTGGGTGGTCCCAATGCTTGAGTCCAATATGTGTTTGTGAGTGTACACTTTTTAAATTAAATTTTCTTATTATAAAGCTATTTTGCACTATTTTCTGTGTCCTCCATTTTCCACATATAGGATTCTCCTCTTTGTCTCTCTGCACGATTTTTTCCTGACAGACATCACTGCTGAAACCAACATCTGAGGTGGTTACTCCTAATAACCAAAAAGCTCTGATCACTCACGGAGAATGTGAGTGAATTGCATATCATTTATTTTAATCACGTTTATCAATACCATTTTGCACTATATGTGTATTATTGATGTGATTAAGGCATGATAAATTATTATTCGGTTTTCCAATAACTTCAATAAAAATCTGTGATGAGCAATTTATTTTTTTGCATGACACCATCAATGGTGGGTTTCCCTTACTTACAGTGGCTGATTACATATTTCAGCAAAACTAACAGTTATGTAAATGGTTTCTTCCATGGATAGAAACACATTGCTGCTTTAACAATCCCTTACATTTTCAATAAATGGAACCCATCTGAATAATGTTAAAGAAAAATATAATTTCCTTTTCTATAATGTTGTCTTATTTAAACTTTTGCCACAAATATTGTTTTTTATAAATGAAGTGGAGATTTTCACTTACCGAGGAACATGCGGTGGTCCACTACGATCAACTTCCTCAAAGCCTCTTCGCATCCATCCTTTTTTCTGGCAGAATTCATTCAGTATTCCAATGTAATTGAGCTGATCCTTATCCATACATGGAAAATAAAGATTTTATTAGACTCCTAATAAATGTCTTCTGCTTCCCTCCAAATAACCAACGCATTATCATGGCCACAACTGGTTACACCTGATATTCTGGCTTCTCATTAAAAACTAGATGACTATCTTAGCTGACTTGCCAAACTCAGAATTTAATCTTCATAATTTCAAAAAGAGAAAATGTATTCACCTTATCGTAATTTTCTTTTCCTGTACTAATGGCAGTCGGTACTAATTGGGATTCGCACCTCCCCCAGCACTGAAGGACAGGAAACTCTTCTACAGCGACCCAGTACATAAGGCCCTTCCACTGCCAGCAGAAGTGACTTTGGTTTCTCGCATAGCTAAAAATAATAACTAGGGTAGGATGTATTCACGGCAATTAGTGAATTACAGGAAAAGAAAATTACAGTAAACTGAATACATTTTCTCTTTTCCTGTTCCCCACATTAGTGGGTACTAATTGGGATATACCATAATTCACCCAATGGGGCGGAAAAAAGACAAGGATACCAACTTTGAGTTAACGGTCTATTTATTTAATCTATACTCGCTTGCAGAATTTTTCTGCAAAAGCTTGCTTCAGCTGAGGCTTGTACATCAAGCTTGTAGTATTTCACGAATATGTGAAATCAGGACCAAACCACAGCTTTATAAATCTGCATTGGAGATGCTTGGGCTTTGAATGCCCATGAGGTAGAAACTGCTCTGGTCAAATGTGTGTTTATTCCCTGTGGGACTTGTTTGTTTTTAAGGTTATAGGCCAGTAATCTATCGTGATGTAGTCTTGCCTCTTTAGGATTAGCCAGACTAGGGCAGAAGGATGGGAGAATTATATCTTGATTGCGATGAAATGAGGAGATGACTTTTAGAAGGAACTGTGATACAAGTCTTACGACTGCTTTATCCTTGTGAAAAACAAGAAAGGGTTCTCTGCATGAGAGAGAATGACTCTCTTACTCTTCTTGCAGATGTAATTGCTATTCAAAGTACTGTTTCCATGTTAATAGTCAATGGTATATTCTGCAATGGCTTAAATGGGTGATCCACGCCAACAACACTACTAGGGAAAGATCCCACGTCGGTACTGTACTTTTATTTGGGGTCTCAGGTGCCTGACCACTTGCAGAAATCTTTTCACTAGTTTATCTGATGCAATATCTTTTAACATGATGTAAGCGTGGCTCCCAATTTTCGTATTTATGAATACTTTACAACACGGTGATTGGTATCCTAAATACTTTATTGTACAATGCATACAATTGTACATTATTCCTAACGCGATCCACTCATATCGCAATGTGATTCTTTGGACAGGAAGCACAGCATTTTAAGGGGGTTGAGCTATACTTGGACTTTTAAAGAACTTAAACTGAGGTTGTTTTCAAACCCAGATTGCAAGAATTCTACCAGGGTAACAGAAGAAAGATGGAGAAAATCAATTTCCATTTTCTTACCTCATGCCAGAAAACAGCACCAGATGTGATAATAAACTGAAGAGGCTGACGATTTTCTGGATGACATTTATATTGATCTATCGGAACAGCCTTTTTTCTTTTATGATTGCCGCTCAACCTCCGTGCCGCCAAGGCCAATTTTTTCGGCTCTGGGTGCTGCATGGGGCCTTGCTTGTTTCAGACGTTTCTGGTACATTGGGAGATGCCATGGTGGGTCTAGCACCATATTCATGTGTTGGGGAAACCACATGCTTTTTGGCCAGTAAGGTACTATTGATACTACCTCTGCTTTGTTTTTTCCTATCTTTGTTTGAACCTTCACAATAAAAGAGGTATCTGTGGAAAAATATGTGCCAGATCGAAATTCCAACGGAATCTCCAAGCATCTACCTGGCTGGCGATATGATGAGTACCTTGCGCACAAATTGTCCACCTTTCTGTTTTGATGTGTCGCCATAAGAACTATGTGGGCTTGTCCCCACTGAAGTATCAATTGTTCAAGTCCAGTTCCCACTCTCTCAGGTGGATGATGTTTCAGCTTAGGAAATTGGCCGTTGTATTCTGTCATCCGGGAATGTGAACCACTGTGATATTGTTGAAACGCTGTTCGGTCCAAAGAAGAATTGATGCTACAAGAGTTAGAAAGCCTTCTGCATCTGGTCCTTCCTTGCTTCGCCACCTACTTGACTGTCATTCTGTTGTCATATTCTATTCTTATATTTCCTCCCTGAACTTGATTTTAAAAAAGAACAGCGCTTCTTTGACCACATGCAACTCTAGCATATTTGCTGGGAAGTTGCTGTAGGATCTTGGCCAAATTCCTTGTGCCATTGAAGTTCCCATCTGTGCTCCCCATCCAGTCCTGCTGGTATTGGTGGTGATAGTTAACCAGGTTTGTTCCTGAAGAGAGAATGTATTCTCTGAGTTCTGCAGATTTCCCCACCATTTTAAGTCCCGCTATGTTGAAGGATATAAACATTATTTGGTGTAAGAACCATGGATCTTTGTTACACTGATATAGAAAATATCTTTGGAGTGGCCTCATCTGGTCCACTTTATGATGATTAGAATTCAGACAAATTTTCCCAACAAGGCCACATAACCTCTTGCAGAGACCCATCTTGACTGTCTTGGCTTTGTGGCTTGTGCTGCCAACTGCTGCGTTCCGCTTTGGGTTAGATAAATCATTCCTTGTTGTGTTTGTAATACGACTCCCAAGAACGTTATGGACTGAAATGGAATTAACAGACTCTTATGGATGTTTATTATCCATCCGTACTGCTCTAGAAACACAATTACTCTCTGTGTATGGTGTGCTACTGTAGATCTTTCTGCTTAGATTTTATTAGCAGTCGTTAGTCCAAATGGAAGAGACGTGTATTGGTAAAGCATTTCGTGTACCATGAATCTTAAATATTTTTTAGGCATGTGTGCAACTGGTATGTGCTGATACGGGTCATATATATATATATATATATACTAACCAATCTCCGTGCTTGACTTCTTAAATCACATTGTTTAGAGCCACAATTGTGAATTTTCTGATGCGTAGAAAAGCATTCACTTCCCCGATATCCAAAACCGCCCAAAGCTCTCCAGATACCTTCTTGACCAGAAAGATTCTGGAGTGAACACCTGATCTCCTCTGTAAACATGAAACATTTTTTTATCCCTTTGTCTAGCAACAATTGATTCAGGATTTTTTCCAAGGCCTTTGCTTCTTGGGGGAGGGGGGCGGGGGGATGGGGAATTGGATTCTGGGATATCCGAAACTGGTTGTCGAGGTTCTTGTTATTAGAATTTCAGTTGGTAAACTGATGCGACAATACGCAGAACCCAATGGTCTTTTATGGACTTCGCCCATACAGCAACAAATTGAGCTAGTCTTCCCCCGACCGCACACTGCAGATTTCTCCTTATTTCATGCAAACTAGCCTCTCCCAAAGGATCTTCCACAGGGGCCACGAAAAATGCTGCAATAGCGCCTCCCGAGGTCAGGGGGAAGAATACACCTGATACTGCCAAAATGTAGGACAAAATGTGGTGTTCCTGTGCTGAACCCGGCCACAAAGAAAAGTGTCCTTTCCAGTCCTATGAAGATACGGATGAGGATGAAGATATATCTGATGTGGGCCCCGTAATAAGACGGACCCACAAAACACCCCATGGATGGTGGAGGCGCCTAAACTCGGTACGTACCGAACAAACAGGTATATATGACCCCGAATATTCCTGCCAGCTAATGCAACTGCAAGAAAAGCATGGTGGATGCTGTGAAACTGCTGAAGTTTCAAAGAAAAAGACACGAGTACCCCTGATGGAACGGAGTCGACCAAAGCAAAAAAGCGGAATAAAAGAGGTTCTCCACTTACTATGGAAGGATCAGATCCAGCGGAGAAAGAGGGGCAGAGATGCCCTGCAGCCTAGAACAAATGGAGAATTTGTCCCGTGGATGACAGAATATCCAGAGGGCCCAAGGCAGAAGTCGTGTACCCCAAAGAAGTGTCTGACTGGTGCCAACAGTGAGAAACTTTCAAACTATACCAGGGAAGCGGAGCCGGATCCAATGAGTGATGATCCCTTGACCAGCCCTGAAGATGCCCTGCAAACTACCAGGCAGGACTGTGATTTCTTTTGTAAACAATTGAAAAAGGAGATGGAAGCCAACGCCAAGCTACATAATGATCTGCTCACACTCTCCTTTGACTGTGGGACTGTGATGAACATGGAGCGTTGCTTACGTAGTGACTTAGAAGACCTGACAACTGAGCTGAAAACGGCGAACCCTATTATTACCACCATGGTGGAAAAGAAGAGCAAATCTGACAAAATAATTATTAGACTGAAACAGAAGTATGAGGAGCCACTGAAAGATTACAGTCTCTCAGCAAGAGGTTCGCAATTGCTATAGAGAGTTGGAATTCTCTCAGAATGAGATTCATACCCTCCGCATAGAACTGAATGCCTCACACCAGGAGGTCACCAGTATCAGGACAGAGCTGTAATTCTCTCAGAATGAGGTTCATACTCTCCACATAGCATTGGATGCCTCACACCAAGAGATCACCAGTTGCCGTACAGAGCTGAAAGTCTCTAAAAAGGAACTTCACAGTCTCGCCGAGGAGCTGGACATCCCTCAAAAAGCTGTTCACAGTCTTAGAATGGATTTTAAAATCTCTCAGAAGGAGCTTCACACCCTCAACCTAGTCTTAACTCAGAAGTGTGTAAATGGAAGGAGGACTAGGAAGAGGCCCTCAATTTTATAGAGACTGTAAAAAAAGACAATACAAGTTTGAAAGAAAATTCGGATTTGACTGACCACGTCAGTGATAAATATGAAAAGCTGCATGAGCTACAAAAAAAATTTATGAAACTATTTGAATATGGAAAGTTAGAAGCATTGGGGAAACGTACCCAAGCAGAGCACCAACTACAAGGTCTGCATACGCACCTCCAAAATGCTTAAGAGAAGCAGCTATCTATGCAGGAAGAAAATCTGCAGGCTGCTAACGAAGTACAAGTGTTGCAGGAATGTCTGAGTATCCAGTGTGTTCTTGCAGAGCAGAATGAGGAACTGAAGGCTACCCAGAGCATCGCTGGAGGCCAAGCATAGAGGCCAGGTGACTCAGTATGAGAGGGAGTACGAGCAGGTCTAGAAACTTAAGCAAGAGCTTAACTTGCTGAAAAGGGAGAAAAGCTGTAGAGTAATTCAGAAATACTACAAAGATCTTGTCCAAGCAAGGTTGGAGAGAGAAAGACATCTGCACAAACACTCTGCAGCGCTCACCATACTACAGAAGAACGAAAACTTGTCAGCTAAATCTTCAGAATAAAGCTGCCTGCCTTCTTCAAGCCTTATGGAGAATGCAACGACAAAGAAAGAATTAAGTGCTATGTACATTAATGGCGCTATATAAATAAAGACATACAATACAATACAACTATAAACATTTGAAGCAATGTGTCATTTTGCTCCAGTCAAATGTTAGGAAGTGTCTACAGCAAAGATGCTCCCAAAAAAATTAAGGAAGCTGCTGGTTTGATTCAATCCAGATATAGGTCTTACAGTACATCACAACCAAGCAAGCTGTGCGTTGCTATTAGCGCACCCGCAATGCCGTCTCAGTGCTACAATCAACTTTCCACACAATTCATGAAATAACCAAATTACGACTGAGAGGCGCAATACAAATACAGTCATGCTACTGTGGCCCCATGGCCCAAGCCAGATTACTCACAATGAAATAGCCGCTAGAAAGATTCAGTCTTTGGCTAGAATGAGGCATAACTGTTTCGGTGATCACACCTCTACAGGCACAACACTAGTTGTTTACAAAAAAAGAGGCCACGAGTAACAGTTAGGTGTGAAAACTACAACCAAACTGATGATGTACGGGAATCTAAGTATCCTGAACCAAACGCAAATGACCTCTCTACTGATGAGAGGATCATGCTTGTTGCAGATAGGCCCGTGATGAATGAGAAAGCTGTAGCCCAGGGTCCCATGGTACTGAAAAAGCTTAAAAAACACTGCTACTATAGCAGAGATACCTCGCCAGACATCACTTGGGATTTCCCCCCACGTTGAAGAATCATTACAGAGTAAAAAAAAGTATTACGGCAAGACAAGAAGTCTGCCGACTAACAAACTGAGATGTCACAGGGGTCAATCAGTATTGATAAAAACTCCACCCAGCTTGAACCACACATGATTATGGCTACAGAACCTGATGCAGGTGGTCACCCTAAACTCAGGGAAGAAAGGATCGCTCGATGCAGGAAAAAACTCATGACCAAGCGGTCAGAAGAAAGACTGTGCTTGGTAAAAGTCCTCCTTGAGCGACTGAAGTTTGCTGATCCGAAGCACCTTCTTGAGGAGACATTACCAACCTGGAGAAAGGGCTCCAATCCCAGCGGGACTGAGGGTTCTCGTCCTCCATCCACTCATTCGAGACGCAGGGATATCTAGAGTGAGAGTGGAGGGAATGGCTTTAGTCGTTCTTAGCCCGAGCTTCCCGCAAACAAGGGAGGTATGTAATAGGGAAGCAGCCCTGTATCAATGAGGCTGCAATACAAAGCCTCATTACTCTGAGAAACCAGCAGGGAGCTGGTTAATTGCACTAGACAATTAACCAGACAGGTTTAAAACTCCTGCTGAAACAGACCCAGAGAGACTCCAAGGGAACAGCCCTGTATTCCAAGGTGCAGCAAAACCAGGAACCTACCAGAGGCTGGACCCTCAACAAACACCCATCCATAACTAGAGACTGACTTGAAGGGCCACCTACATTGAGGTACCTTTTGAGATTTTGGGGTGATAGACTGGTAAGGGGCTTTTCATCCCAGTCTTGTAGAGAGGTACTGGGGAGTGAGTTAGCCCTTACACAGGGATATGTGTTTATTTATTTTGTTTATTTTTGTATGCTTTTCCTTGTTAAAGTAACAGGCTCAATAAAGCACGGTTTTAATTTCACCCTAATCGGTCTCCATTAATCTACCTCTGCACACATCTCTTAAATGGACCTTGTGCTCTTCTGGGACTATTTAGTTGCTTATAACACAGCTGACTCCACAGATTGAGAGACTGTATCCTTCATCCAGGATAGGAAAGTAAACATCTAGTCACTCGGCTCAAAGTCTGCAGCCTTCAGACACTCCTCACATCGCTTTTTTGCTTTGAGAGCTGGATTACGGCAAGCCTCATCAATTCTGGCCTTTTAGGCACTGTCTTCTTTTGCAGTAACAAATCCATGACTGCTTTAGATGTCTCTTTCTCCAGCTGAACCCCAGAGTTACTGCATCAACATTTTTTTGAAAAAAAACAAGGTATACAAAAAAAAAACTCATTTCAATGTTATTCACTTTCTCTCTTTTATTTTTTTTCGTACTTGTTTTCTATCTAGGGACTCACCTAGAAGATTTGGGCAGCGATCCTTTGCCTGATCCAGCGTCCACACTCCTCTGTGCAAAGGAAGCCTTGTCCCTCAGAAATGCTTCAGGAATCAGACACCGTTACATGGTATTACCCATTTAAATACTATAGTGGGGTCCACATGGCGCAGTTGCGATTGACGTCAGAGCGTCATTGCTGAAGAAGTGAATGTGCAGGCGCGTATACGCGCGCTCCGATTACACACTTTTTGCTTAGGGGGACTAGCATGTTTACCCCGCCATGTGCCCCAGACTGCCTGTGTTCCCAGATGCTCCCGCAATGTTTCTCCCTGGTTGCAGGGTCAGGCTACGCTTCTGCCGGAGCTTTAGGGGTAGGGAGACTGAGAACCCTTCAGATTGAACTGCACTCACAGTCCTGGCGAATCCCACTTAACAAAATAACAAAACTTACTGCTATGCTGTAGGACAGGAAAAAAACTGTTCTGCAGGTAGTGGGAGGGCCTTATATACAAGGTCCCTGCAGAAGAGATTCCCGTCCTATGTCACGGAGGGAGGAGCTAATCCCAATTAGTACCCACTGCCATGTGGGGAACAGGAAAGTACGTTTTTACTGTATAATCTGTGTTGGCAAATTATGTTTAAGTTTCTTTATTGGGCATTTTATGGTAGGGTGACCAGACGTCCCGTTTTTTCAGGATTGCCTTGTTTTTGGGGATTGTGTCCTGATGACTTTGAAAAAAAAAAAGCCAAAATCCCATTTCTTTGTTTGCCGTTGGCACGTTAGCGTCAGAGCCGACTGAGCATGTATGAACGGCTGCACCGATCGTGAAACCACTGCCGACACAGGCCGGTCTGGAAAAAAAATGATCACCCTATTGAGGTGAATTAAACTTCAAACATAACTTAGTCCAGTTATTAATAAGGACTGAATCATAAATTACATCTTCACTTGGTGTAGTACGAATACCCTAAAAAAAAACAAAAACAAAAAAACCCTAGTCATGAATAATAACCCAAAAGATCAGGTAAAACTGAAAATAATGCATATTCCAACATAAAAGGATGGCATCTTTTAGGTTAAAACTGGATGTCATGTCATTAAATGGTTGGAATTCTCTGTGGACACTATAAATTAAAGCACAGGTCAGTTAAAATCATTGCTTCTGTTGACAATTGAAGATTTAAAATTTGCAAAAAGCAAATTTGTGTAAAATAAAAATGCATACCACTTTTTGTTTTTCTCTTTCAGCACCATCATTTGATACGAGGCTTTCTGCAGCACTGGGACTGAAAAAGTAGAGATATAAAATATTACTATATTATAATAACATCAAATATTTTACCTTGATCTGCAGTTGTGAAAATAAAAATATTCATATACTCAAAATCCTTGAGAACAGGTTGATTTCTAACCATGGTTAGAATTTCTGTTCCATAAACTTTCTGCGTTGGTCAACGTTATTTGCTAGCCTCAAGTATCACCTAATCTTACAGAACAATGGTAATGTCTTTGCTTTATTAACTATGTATTGAACGTAAAGGTTTATACTGAATCAGATATACTGGTACAATGCAACATAACACCATGAGCATTATACATTTAGCACCTTTATTACAAGCAAATGACAGAGCTACAACTTCTACAGCTAATGGCAAGTTTGCATAACATTCACACTTATTTTAATGTTCATAGTATTAAAAGGGTAAGGTGTCAAAAATAGAATTACTAGTGCTCTTACTGACCCCTTATTATTACAATCACTGAAATGCATTACAAATATCAACACTTTACTGTAAACTTGTCCCGTCTTTTTTTGATCTCCACTTATGGCCCCAAAATGAAAAGCCTACTCACTAAACTTGAGACACTCGACCCTTCAACTTCAAATAATGTGCATAATACGCTACGTAATCATCAGATGATCTGGGGGTTGAAAGACTACGGACCATTCCAGGGGTGTTGTTACATGATGTATGGCAAGTGTAATTTATTTAGGATTTCAGAGTGTAATCCTATACATACATTTTAAATGTAATAATATGTATCCATATAATTGATTCTGAATCCATTATGGAAGAGAGACTAACAGGGTGGCTCCCCTGTCAAATAGCGAGACACAGAAAACCTGTTTACATACCCTGATACAGCACTGAGGAGGTTAATTCTAAAGGAGGCTGCCTTAATTGATCGTCTCAGACTCGTTTGGCCTTTAAAAAGCCTGCAGTATACAATGCAAGAGGCCGCTCTCTAATCAAGGCAGCTTGTTGCTCCTGGACCGCACAAGAGGGATCACCCTATGGGGCCTGGATGCCCAACCGATAGGTAGGAGAATTTTGTTCTCCTTTAACCCAGTTTTTGTGGAACACAAGTTGCTGTTTATGTTAAAAACAAAGTTTGGCTAATAAAAAGCCCATATTTTTCTGCCAAAATAAGTCTCCCTGTTTGATCATCTGCACACATTTCATACAGAGATGAAATTAAAATTATTCACAACTGTGACAAGGGGGATGAATGTGGAGTGTGAGGAAGGGTGAGTATGAAATGCAAATGTGTAAGAAAGGGGGGAGTGTGGTGCATGAGCGAAAGGTTGAGAACCACCAACTTAGATGGATATGTATTAAAATTGCAATTCAAGCTTTCGTTTAAAAAATTTAAAAAAGTTTATTCAATACAGATGCAGCGGCCGTTATTCGAACAAATCACAGCGCCGTTTTCATGTGCGCTGCTGTACTCCACGCGGCATTAACGCGGCCAATCGCCCCAGGCACCCATGTTTATCGCGGTTGCTTTGTTTGGATTTCATGGATTCTGTTTCATATCCGTGGCAGAAATGAATGAATTGTAATGTGTACACTACTGTGCTACTGTGTCAATTTCAGTGTTTAACACTGTTAAACACTAAAATACAATTTTCTGCACTCGCGCCTTAAGGCGGGAAGAAATCACGCGCCATGACATCGGTATTCTGAGGTATACAACGCGTGAAGTGTTTGAATAACGGCCGCTGCATCTGTATGTGCATGAATACAATCTACACACTGACAAATGATTAGCTAAGTTGCCGATTGATCCGTTCTCATGTGATCGATCAGCGAAGATTCAGCTTGGGTCCTCTTCTGCTGCACTGACAGCCAAAGTTCTGTGAGGAAGATCATAAAATTTAAGAGCACTTCTAGAGGAGAGTGAAAGACCTCCTGGCGAGGGCCCGTTTACTGACCTACGACCAAGCTCAAAGTTCATTCCCTTCAGTGAAAACTTCTCGAATATTGATGTATTCGTGGATCTAGTTACTAAAGACTTAGAACATCTTAAATTGAGTAGACTCCCTAACAACTTGACAATTGAGGAGAGAAAAGCACTCAAGGAACTAGCCACAAATGACAAAATAGTCATAAAACCATCGGACAAAGGGGGAAATCTAGTCATTCTCAATAAAAACAGCTATAAAAAGGAAAATTTGAGACTTCTATCAGACCCCCTCTGTTATGAGACACTTGAAGGAGACCCCACAATGAAATTCAACACTGAACTGATTAACATTCTTCAAAAAGCCCTTGAAGACAAGGTCATTGATAAAAATGAACTAGCCTATATATGGGTCAAAACACCAAAAATAGCTACTTTCTACAGCCTGCCCAAACTACATAAAAACAAGACTCCCCCTCCAGGCAGACCAATTGTGTCTGGAATAGGAAATCTTACCGAGCGGGCAAGCTCCTATGTAGACCGAGTACTCAGGCCTTTCGTCAAGGCCCTACCATCCTACTTGAGGGACACTAAGGATGTCCTTAAAAGGCTGGACGATGTATGTATCAGCGAAGACACCATCATGGTCAGCCTTGACGTAGAGGGTCTTTATACCAGCATTGACCATGAATATGGCCTTGAGGCAGTATCCTACTTCCTAAAGACAAGGGGCTGCTGGTATACCAAACATAATACATTCACCGTAGATCTGCTCAGATTCGTGTTGACACGGAACTACTTTCTTTTTGACCGTAAAATATACCACCAACTTAGGGGCACGGCAATGGGCACCAAATGTGCCCCCACTTATGCCAACCTCTACCTGGGATGGTGGGAATCCCAGGTACTGCACCGACACACTTTATTCGAGCAAATACCCGGTATGTACCTGGCAGATACCTGGAATGCGCCGCTCCTCACCTCTGACAAGCCCCGTTGCCTTTGCCTTCCCAGCCTGGGTTCATGCCTGGCTGATGGGCGGCTGATCTGTTAAATGATAATGATTAGGATTTAATAGGCTGCAATGCTTCGCGTGTCTACCAGATGGCATAAATTCATGAATTGTAATGCAGTATATATATATGTACTGTGCAGTATTGCAGCCAGCGGGAATAAAATGCTTCAATCCCTGCCTGGAAAATAACTCAATGCACTCGGGCAGAAAACAGTCACAAACCTCAATACACCCGGGTATACCCGAATTCGAGGAACTAGCCGAGCTCGAATAAAGTGTGTCGCCAGTGTAGTATTTACAGAAGGTCTGGAGGCATATACTGATCACATTGACCTCTGGGTCCGCTACATCGATGATGTGTTCATCCTGTGGCGAGGCCCAGAGGGAGTCCTCAAAGAGTTCATTAGTAAGCTCAACACGAACATGTTCAATCTCCACCTTACATTGGAATACAATAAGGACACTATGTGTTTCCTAGATTTACAAATCTCAAGGGATAATGAGGGCCTTCTTCACACCACCATTTATCGCAAAGCAACTGCCACAAATAACCTTTTGGAAGCCAGCAGTCACCATCCGAGGGCCCAGGTTCATGGCATACCGACAGGCCAATTCCTCCGACTCAAGAGGAACTGTAGCACTGATCAGGAGTACGAAAAACAGTCAAAAACTATGACACAACGCTTTGTGGATAGAGGGTATAGCCGGAAGAGTATCAAAAAGGCCTATAAGAGAGCAAAATATACCTCACGCAGAACCCTCATAATGGACAAACCACCCACAATACAAGACAAAGTGATCCGTTTCATAGGTACTTTCAACCGAGAATGGCCTAAGGCGAGAGCCATCCTGGAAAAACACTGGCCCATCCTCAGAGCGGACGATCTCCTAAGAGGAGTCACCAAAGATCGCCCCTCCATGACTAGCAGACGAGCTAAGAACTTACGTGACCTACTGGTCCATAGTCACTTTGTGGAGGAGACACCAAGAACTTGGTTACCACCAAAACCTACCGGATCATATACCTGCCAGCGATGCAGGGCCTGCCAGTATATGAACACCACAAAACAATTTGGAAATTGGAATGATACCAAGTCGTACCCTATACGCAGCTTCATCAACTGCCTCAGTATAGGTGTCATATATCAAGGCAAGTGTGTCTGTGGTAAGATCTATGTGGGGAAGACAGGCAGATGCCTTAAACAGCGGGTACTTGAGCATATAGGAACAGTGAGGAATAAGGCTGATAAACCCCTGTCAAGACACGTTAATCAGTGTCATGGCGGGGACCTTAAGGCCATCACCTTCTGTGGGATCGATCATCCAACAAGAGGACTTCGGAAAGGAGACTGGGACAAAGTCCTTCTCCAAATAGAAGCCAAATGGATTTACACACTTGGGAGCCTGGCCCCTAGAGGTCTCAATGAGGGATTTCTATACACCCCATTCCTATAACGGTAGTGTACTTCCCCATAGCACTACCCCTGGACCATGCATGTATGCACCCCCTTTGTCCACCAAATTCGCTTCTTGTCCTCATCACCGCTGGTATGTAAACCCAGTAGCATTGCCATGCCTGCGTCAGGTAGCTACCCAATCCTGTGCAAAGACCACCAAGACCACCTTAGAGAGGTCACATAGTGACTCATAGGGCCACTCTGGACCCTAACAAAATGATTTATTTATTCACATGATCATACTTAATATCAACCATTACTACCCCTGTGGCAGATCTGAAGTGCATTATTGCTTCACTTTGCATGTATCTGGCAATAAGGCAACAACATAGGATTTAAGTCAGAACTTTAATATTGCAATGTGCAGGGTATGCAGTCATACACATTGGTACACTCACTGTGCTCATTCACAGAACCTAGCATATCAAGGCACACCAGGGGTTAACCAATGACGTCATCACTGGGGGCCCTATAAATACCTGCCTAACTGCAGGGTATCCTTAGTGATACTCACCATTCGCCTTGAGAAAGCCTCTCGCGAAACGCGCGCGTCGGCTCCTTCCACACACGTGCACGCGCAGATCAGTCACTGCCTCCGCATTATTTACTAACACCGCGAGTTGATGCGGCAGTCTGCTCGTGCAGATATACATAGGATACAAGTGCCCCGATGGTCACTCGCAGCCTCTTTCAGCAGTGTATACAGGGACAGTGCTCCGATATTCATATGTCCTGAGGAACCTCACTTACAGCAATACTGTAGCTGTTTTGCTGTGTTTGTCACTCTGCACAGCATTAAGGAGGTTTATCATTCAGTTTTTGCCAGTTTCCAGCCCTCTGACATAAGCTCATGGTATAAGTCTGTCTCCCACTATTAGTGTCTCCCTCACTGGGACCTCATCGACACCCCCAGAATATACAGTCAGGATACCTACCCCTTACAAGCATAACGCAGGTTACTATAGGTCCACACACCCCTGGACATTACATTCAGTGGGTTACCTAAGGTCATCCTGACACTTATATGGGTATACAGACCTACACAGGGGAGCTTAACTGATTGAATTGATTACAACTGATGTACATAGTTTATTTGCTCTTCATGTATGTTAGTTGCTATAAGTCACATATACTATCACCTACTAGGATATAATACCAGCATTGTGACTTATAGTCTCAGCACATACCCGGACACACCTGGAGTATTCACTTACCACACAGGTCCACATCAGGAATTCTGTGCTAATATGTTACCAGCAGTTTATTAAAACCCTCTGGTACACTTATGAGTCTGATCCGGAGCCAACACGGCTACTTTATTCAGGATCTACCTACCTTCAGTACGTCGTTCTATCAACCATTTTTTAATATATACTGTTATTAATAAAGATTATGTTTTAAACCATTCACTATTCTTCAGAGAGTGAACCTGAGTGCTAAATTGGGTTCTTTCCCTCACCTTTCTACTACTGTATACACCCAAAGCACCGTTCACAATATCATTCATTCATTTGTGGCTGCAGCAGGGGCTCCCCTATTATCCCCAGGAAGATCATGTGACCAGGCAGGCACTAGATTCAATTGGTTCACTGCTAGAGAGGGTAGGGCCCTGCTTTCAGAAGAGGAAGGGGTTGTGACTTTGTAAATAGTTGCTATAGGAACAAAAATGCGTGTTACTTTAAAATACATAAAAAATGTCTTTAAATGTGTTTTTTGTTTTTAATTTAAAATGCTACAAGTATTTTCTCATAGTACAGAACACATGTAGGATATTGCTTGAACTGCAGCTTTAAGTGTAGCCAAATGGAATATTGCTCAAACTAGTGCAGACTGTCATTTTAACACTGTGTCAATGTATCAATTTTAAAGCAATTTGCTCAACTTGTGCAATCAGTGTTTTAAGAAGTGGGTACAGGAGGAGTTACAGGATTTAAGAGTTAGCATAATATTAATAATTCACTTAGGTCCAATGATTCCTTCATTATAATGGGGGCGGATAAAAGAGGAGCCATTGTGGTTCAGAATAAGAGTGATTATCAAAAGGAGACGCTTCGCCAACTCAATGACATCTCTAAGGCTGCGTCCAGGGTTGCCGCAGCCGTACGGAGGCGCGGTGAGGAAAAGCGGGTGCTTTCCCTGGCCTTGGTCCGCGCGCTGCTGGGGGCGTGTCGGGGGGGTGGGGGCTGTGACGTCACGGAGCTGGTTCGCCCTCATTGGGCGAACCGCTCACGTGACCGGCCCTGCGCTCCCTTGGGCGCTTGAATTTAAAATTTTACTAAGACTTACGCTTCCGCACGCTTGCATAAGCGTAAGAGAGCCCCTGCTAAAGCCGCTTTCATTGCGGCTGCAGGGGCTCACTGGTAAGCACCAGCGCGCCACGTCACGGCGCCGACGTCACGGAGTGCCATTGACTTTTGTCGGTCACGTGACCGGCCCTCCGCTTCCCTCAGCGCGAAAAATTTAATGAATCTGTCGGCAGCATTCCACACGCTTCCGCACGCTTGCGCACGCCTGCGGAACCGTCTACCAAAGGCCCACACATGCCGGATGCAGGAGGTAAGTTTCCTGGCTCAGCGCTGTATTTTTTACCATGGCCCCGGCCTTAGGCTGAGTCACCACTGGCGCTGAGTGCCCTCATGCTTGGAGTGCGCTCTAAGCATGAGCGCCGGGTGTCCTGCATGTACACGTGCGCGGTTGGGGGGCATTGCGGGTAGTTGAGCGCGCTGGAAAGTATAATTTTTTGTTTACCTAAGCGCCGAGCGTGTGTGAGCGAGCGCACAGCGTGAGTGGGGAGTTGCATATATCTATATATGTAAGTAACCGCCGCAAGCACCGCCCGTTCAGCGCTAGCGGGGACGCAGCCTTATGTGGTACTATGTGGCGCCACCACCACCCCCTTTCTCAAAGAATTTACATCACTCTTGGAAGAAGGATCTATTCTAGGAGTGCTTGATGACAAAGAATTCGAGTTTCTCTTCAAGGCTTATCCTATTATTCCAGTCTTTCACATCTCCCAAAGATCCATAAGGCTAAGCTGGCGCTGAGCAAGCTCATGCTTGGTGAGCGCTCCATGCATGAGCGCCGGGTGTCCGGCTTGCACGCGGGGAGGGGGGGGCATTGCGGGTAGTTCAGCGCGCGGGTAAGTATAGATTTTTTGTTTACTTACGCGCCGATCGGCCCAACAGAAAATGTAAAACAAATATATAATCGCTGCGCTTCTCCATGTAAGGAGCATGCAGCTGGCGAAGAGATTGGCCATACATCTTACATTTTCTGTTGCCCGATTTTAATCCTTAGCAGCACGCTCCTATAGGGCAACACTAATATGGTGTAATTAATATATTTGGCCAATCACCTGCAACTGCTTATTGAGCAGTCTGTGGCAGGCCAGCCCCTCCTTCTAGGTATATAATCTCCTAGCAAGGACCCTGTATTTCACTATTCACTTTACTTGCAGACATGTGAGTATCTGTACTGATATATACCACTTTTTAACTGCACTATGTTATATAAGCATATGCTTGGTTATATTAACCCTTTCACATAACATTAGTTTGCATTTAGCGTAGGGACCTGCTATAGAGACTAACCTTGACGTGGTTAGCAGGCTTGGCGTTATTTGATCAAAGGATGTAACCAAACGTCTCCTTTATCTTATAGATTTTCACACCATATATGTATATATTTATCCCCATTTATTGCTATCCCAAAGGGAGAAGCGCAGGGATTCACTGTCTGTTTTTCATATATCTATATATGTAAGTCTTCTCCGCAAGCGCCGCCCGGTCAGCCCGATAAGCGCTAGCGAGGACTTAGCCTAAGAAGTTGGCCTCCCCTCCTGGGAGGCCAATAGTCTCAAGTATTGGATATTTGGGAGATGGGCTATCCAGATATATGGATTATTATTTGCAAGTCATTGTTTGTTCACTACCTTCTCATATTAAGGACAGTGGGGACCTACTCACACAATTGGAATATGTGAGGTGGGGCAAAAATTACTGTACATATGGGTAATGCTAGACGTGACCTTTTTGTACACCGTCATAGCACACTAACATGGGATGGCAGCTGTAAGGTACTATTTGGAACATTCTAATTTATCACCAGCACTGAGCACTTATTTTGGATGCTATATACTTTTTGTTAACTGACAATTATTTCCTGTTCGATGGGGTTTCCTATCTTCAAACACGTGGAACGGCTATGGGCACCAGTTTTGCCCCCTCCTATGCCAACCTATTATTAGGTTGATGGGAGTTGTTGCACGTGTTTGGAGATGGAAACCCTTTCAGACAGTTTATCACGGTTTATAGGCGGTTTATAGATGACCTTATTTTGATTTGGAATGGGGATGTGGAAACACTTATTTATTGATTACCTCAATTCAAACAATTTAAATTTACACTTCACTTACCATTATGATTTTCATCACATTCACTATTTAGATTTATTATTATTTATTGATATACACATGATGATACACACAGATGAATTCTGTAAAGTTAATTAACATAACACCTTTTTACGGGCAGACAGCTGCCATCCCAGACCTTTACTTAGGGGAATCCCTAAGGGGCAACTGATCAGATTAAAAAGAATATGTTTTATTAACGAGGATTTCCTCTCACAATCCAGAGATTTGCTAACCCGGTTTCAAGCCAGAGGCTATTCATCAATAGAGCTTTTGAGGAAGTTGACTGTATGGACAGGTCTTCATTGTTTTAAAGCCAACCGACAGAGAAACTCTAATATGGACACCTCAACGTTTATAACAGTTCAATTCACAAGCAAAAAAAAATTAAAAAAAAAAAAAAAAAAAACATTGGGGAGTACTATCAGCAGACCCAGCACTCAAAAATGTATTACGGACGGTCAAATTCATATTTAAAAGAGCAAAACTATAGCAACTCACGTTTCCTCTAGTTTATTTCAATCAAAACAAACTAGAACAAACAATTTACGAAAAGGCTCTTTTAGATGCTTAAAATGCAAAGTATGTAAATATATGAAGGCCCCATATGAATTTGCTTCAACCGTAACTGGGCCAAGTTATAGCACAAAATATTACATTAATTGTAACACTACACGTGTAATATATTTAAGTTGCGGATGTGGCAAACAATACGTAGGGCGTACCATACCACGAGGGCTTTAAAGGTTCGGATAATGGAACATCTACGTCTCATTACAAAAGGTGACCTTTCCCATCCAGTTTCACAACACTTTACGGTTTGTAAATTTGGCAGTACAGAAACATTCAAGTTCATGGGTATCGAACATGTACCTTGCACAATTAGAGGGGTAATAGAACTAATATATGAGATAAATGTGAGTTATACTGGATATTTACATTCAAAACCAGAACCCCCCCAGGGCTTAAATTCAGATTGGGACCTTCCCTACAACAGTTTTGAAGTTTGAGCTTAATTTATATGCTGTTTATCTCTTTCCATTCCTCTATGGGCTTATTCAGGAATGTACATGAATGCGTCTTATAGCTATCATTTCTAGCTTTCCTTGGTTATTACCAAATTGAGGACACGCAGATGCCCTTTTATATATATCTTTAGTATAATGGGTCCATTGTAAGACTACTGCAGGATACATTTCTAATACCTCTTTCCATTTAAATAGAGAGCATACTGTTTTTCACTAAAACCTTAGAGATACAACTACCCCTGAGTTGATCTTGAGGGACCATTAATAAGTACAGCTCAACCCTGTTATAACGCGATCTGTTAAAACGCGATGCAAGCGTGGCTCCCAATTTTCGTATTTATGAATACTTTACAACACGATTATTGGTATCAAATACTTTATTGTACAATGCATACAATTATACATTATTTCTAACGCGATCCGCTTATATCGCGATGTGATTTTTCCGACCCCAAGCACAGCATTATAAGGAGGTTGAGCTGTACAGAGGGAGATTACATGATGTAACTTGTCCCTTCTGGACTTTTGTTATATGTTTAAATTTTATTTCCTGGGTTTATGTTTCATATTTGTGATGATATAATTTAATATAAATGATTATGTTTATGATATTTTTTTTCACAATTAGATCCTCAGTGTTATTTTAATTTTACTGTTTCTACCTTCTGTAGCATGTTTATGTATTTTTTCAAAATACCCCCATTATTATTAAATTAATTTTTCATGTTTTGTCTTCTCAGATGGGGATGCATACACATGAAACGTTCAACCAGTATCAAAATGTTTTATATAACTGTAATACTTTTTTTTTTAAGGCGTCGTTATTTTGCTTAATGTATTCTTTTGAATTTTATCATTTGTTCCATGTCACTGGAGTGTCTTTTGTTAATAAAGTTTTCATATTCAAAATCCCTGCTCGGGCGCGCTGATGTCATGTGCTTTGCGTAATCGAACCATCCTCCAATGGTTGAAGGAGTGGACTGATGGCGGTAGCACGTCAGGGGGATTAAAAGGCACTTTGGTGAGTATTTAGTTTTTAACCTTGATAAAGCGCTGATGCGCGAAACGCTTAGGCTTGTCTGCCCATGTAAATCTTCTTGATCCAATACATTTTTCAACATTTATTGATGGGAACGCACATCTCTGATCATTTTTAATCGACTATGAGGTAGAGCTCTGCCTTTTTTTCCCCTTTTTATTTTTTAATATTAAGATGAGATGCATCAAAAGCTGCGCTTATAACTTGTGCATTTTTCTTCTCTGATTACACCAAATAAATCTGCCTTGTTTAGGTGGTGTTGGCAACTGCTCCAAAGATATCTGCACCAAATGTAAGATATATACACTGTGTTCAGAAAAAACAGAACCCATCTCTTGCAGTTAAACTCACTCAATTGCCATGATGGTTTTAGGAACAGTGGTGGGATTCTGCCGGTTCGCACCTGTTCGGGAGAACCGGTACCTAACATTTTCTTAGTTCCTAGAACCGGTGCGACCAGCCCTACCTTCCACCACAGAACTCCGCACTGTGCCCTGCTGCTGCTAAGCTGTGCAGGACCCCATGTGGAGAAGCAATCAGCCGTAGCTCTGCCTCTAACACTTCCTGCATCTTCACGGCGCCAGGTCAGGAGAGGGGGGGGGGGTCAAGGGGTGGGTATGGAAGCCCAGAGTATGCACAAGCTGTGGAACCCTGGGCATCACTCCAGCAAGCCTTTGTAAGGAATCGGGGGCCACGTCCCTTGCAGCGTGACCCCTCCTTACCCACTACCAGTACTGCAGCGGCTGCTGCTCCTGCCCCCCGTCGCAGCCCATGCCGCCGCCCAGTGCATACCTTGAACTCTGCCGTCGCCATCTTGGATTCTGGCACTGGTGTTACAGACCCTCAGCTGGGCTCTACTATTTCCTGGTCTCTCAGCCACTCACGAGCAGCTCCTCGACACGCCTCCGCCATGCCCCTCGTCCGGATTGGTCACTGTCGCTTTAAATATCCTGGTTTGACTTCACTTCCTTGCTCTGCACAGCTCCTTGCTTCCTGTGTAGCCTGGAAACTGTGTCGTGCTCCTGTTTGTCTTTTCTCCTACAGATTTGAACCGGCTTGTCTGACTTTACCCTCTGGCTCCCGACTTCGGCTTACCCATCACGATTCTTACCTCTCAGACCCTTGTACACGGAAACGGATTTAACTACAGAACTCTCTATACTCCTGAACTCGGCAAGTACAACGACTATTCTAAATCTTAACCCAGGCCTGGCCACGCTACAACCACATCCCGGACCCGCTCCCTCTGCTGTCGGTGTGTATATTCAACATCCCACCTCAGTACAGGGGACTGGCCTGGTCTATGGGCTGCACAGCGTGACATTATGCAGAGCCCAATAGAAACAGACCTGACTGAGGTGGGCCAACTAATCAGGGAACTTGCGATTTGCATTGGTACTTTGGGAACTCAGATCACAAGCCTGGTACAACAGCTTTCCCAGCTTTCACTACAGCCTATTCCGGCCCCAGCCGCGCAGGGTGGCGACCGGCCATCAGAACTCAGGATTCCTACGCCTAAAGCATATACGGATGACCCTCTAGCCTGTCGTGGGTTTTTGAACCAATGTGAAATACAATTTGAGATTTCTCCCAGCCTGTTCCCCACCGGACGCACAAAGGTAGCCTATGTTTACTCTCTTTTAACAGGGGACGCCTTGGCGTGGGCCT
This sequence comes from Ascaphus truei, assembly GCF_040206685.1. Taxonomy (NCBI): domain Eukaryota; kingdom Metazoa; phylum Chordata; class Amphibia; order Anura; family Ascaphidae; genus Ascaphus; species Ascaphus truei. The sequence continues at coordinate 115,351,738 of NC_134486.1, read as the reverse complement.
CTCTCATCTGGGAGTTGCGTGGGGAAACCACCCAGGATTACCAGCTCTTCCGCCAAGAATTCCAGCAGGTATTTGATATTCCCGCCCGCAGAGATACTGCCGCTGCTTCTCTTGTTCAATTGTCTCAAGGTCATAGGTCCGTAGCCAAATATGCATTGGAATTCCGGACTGTCGCGGCGGAGACGCATTGGAACCAAGAAGCCCTTATTGCTGTGTTTTGGCAAGGTTTGTCCGACTCTGTAAAGGATGAACTTGCAGTTCAGCCCAGGCCCCAGGGATTGGAGGAATTGATAGCACTATGCATACAAGTGGATCAGCGCCTTCAACAGCGCCGTCATGAACGCCAGCGTCCCAGAATTTTCTCTTCTGACCCTATTCTTCCCAGGTCCTTCCCAGCTATTCGTCCTGTTCTAGACACTGTGGAACCCATGCAGATTGCCAGTCAAGAGTTCCGTAATACCGACAGGACTGCCGATAGAACCCCTGACTGGACTGCCGAAAGGTCTCGTCGCCGGAATGAGGGCCTTTGCTACTACTGTGGATCTCCTGAACATACGGTACGTTTTTGTCCTTTAAGGCCCAAAGAACAAACACGACCAATGGGGCAAGAGGGACTCATTTTGGGATCAATATCTTCTCACCCTATCTCTGAAGAGGAACTCCCTAAGAGAATTATGCTTCCAGTCTCGCTTGAAGGTCCGAATTTTCGCGTAACCACAGCCGCTTTTCTTGATTCAGGATCAGGGGGTAACTTTGTGGATCAAGATTTTGCTACTCTTAACAAGATTCCGCTCATCGCTAAGAAATCGCCGATTGGCCTCGAGGCTATTGATGGTCGTCCTTTGCAACCTGCCTTCATCACGTTAGAGACTCTTCCTCTCACCCTTTCTGCCGGTACTCATACCGAAATCATATCCTTTGACGTGATGCACTCTCCTGCTGTTCCAGTTATCCAGGATTACCCTGGCTACAACAGCACAACCCACGCATTGATTGGAGGGATGGCAAGACAATTCAGTGGGAGCCAGAGTCATACGCCTCACCATTGCCGGTCATTTCTCCTACCACAGTCCTCGCAGGAGTGGAAACGCCCCCGGTTAATGATTCCGCTCTTCCTGAAGCATATGCGGATTTCATCGACGTGTTTAGTAAGACACAATCGAAGGTTCTACCTCCTCACAGACCTTATGATTGCCCCATTAATCTGGTTCCCGGCGCTGTTCTTTCCCGAAATGTAAGTCCTACCCCTTGTCTCTCCCTGAAACTGAAGCCATGGCAGCATACATCAAAGAAAACCTTGAAAAAGGATTCATTCGTAATTCTTCATCCCCCGCTGGTGCCGGTTTCTTTTTTGTCAAAAAGAAAGATGGATTCCTGAGACCATGCATTGATTACCGAGGGCTCAATCTCATCACAGTCAAGAATCGATACCCCCTTCCGCTGATCTCCGAACTTTTTGATAGGCTTCAAGGGGCAAAAAAAAATTCCAAGCTGGACCTCCGAGGAGCTTACAATCTTGTTCGCATCCGAGAAGGCGATGAATGGAAGACTGCCTTCAATACCAGAAGCGGCCACTATGAGTATCTTGTAATTCCCTTCGGCTTATGCAATGCTCCTGCTGTTTTTCAGGATTTCATGAATGATGTCTTCCGTGATGTTCTCAACTCTTTCGTAATCGTCTATCTGGACGATATCCTAATTTTTTCTAAAAATCTTCAAGACCATGTCCAGCATACCAGGCTCGTTCTCGCTCGCCTTTGTGTCAATAATCTCTACGCTAAGCTCGAGAAATGTCTTTTTCATCAAACCTCTACTGCCTTCTTAGGCTATATAATTTCAGATAAAGGATTTTCAATGGACCCTGAAAAACTTAAGGCTGTTTTTGATTGGCCTCAGCCCAACTCTCTCAAAGCCATCCAGCGTTTTTTGGGCTTCTCCAATTACTATAGGAAATTCATCCGACATTTTTCCACCACTGTGGCTCCCATTACGGCCCTTACGAAGAAGGGAGCTGACTCGTCTGTATGGCCTCTGCAGGCCGTCTCGTCCTTCGAAACCCTGAAACAAGCTTTCGTCTCGGCACCCATCCTGCGACATCCCGATGTTAGTCTTCCTTTTACTTTAGAAGTTGATGCGTCTGATTGTGGTGTAGGCGCCATCCTGTCCCAGAGATTCTTCCCTCAAGATAAGCTTCATCCATGCGGTTTTTTTTCAAAGAAGTTTTCGCCCGCTGAAAAGAACTATGATGTTGGCAATAGAGAGCTCTTGGCTATCAAGATGGCCTTACAGGAAAGGCGACATCTCCTGGAAGGTTCCCGCGAACCTATTTCTATATTGACCGACCATAAAAATGTTCTGTATATCGAAAATGCATGTCGTCTGGGGTCTCGTCAAGCTCGCTGGGCACTATTTTTCTCAAGATTTAATTATACTCTGTCTTATATTCCTGGTTCTAAGAACACAAAAGCTGATGCCTTGTCCCGACAATTTTCTCCGGAGGAAAGATCCGAAGAAACCCCTGAAACTATCGTACCCTCTAAGTTTATAATTTCCGCCAACTCATTTGACATTCTCGAAAAGATCGTTGAAGCTCAAACACAAATTCCGAGTGGTCTAGAGGTACCGGAAGGAACTCTTTATGCGGCACCCAGGTTTCATCAAAAGATACTAGAATGGGGCCACTCTGTCCGTTCAGCCGGCCATCCCGGCTTCAAAAGAACTTTGGATCTTATCAAGCGTACTTTTTGGTGGCCTAATATGGCAAAGATGTTTCATGAATTTACTAGTGCTTGTCCAGTATGTGCACAAAACAAGACTCTTCATCAAAGACCCTCAGGCTTGCTCATGCCCTTGCCAGTACCCGAACGTCCATGGTCACATATTTCAATGGATTTCATTGTGGATCTACCCCCTTCCAGAGGGATGAATACCATTTTGGTCATCGTTGACCGTTTTTCAAAACAGGCCCACTTTGTTCCACTCAAAGGACTTCCCTCCTCGCCCACCCTAGCTGATATCTTCACCAAGGAGGTGTTTCGCATCCATGGGATACCTACATCCATAGTCTCGGACCGAGGCACGCAATTTATATCGAAATTTTGGCGGGCTTTCTCCAAGAGGCTTGGCATGGCGCTATCCTTCTCGTCAGGCTATCACCCCCAGACTAATGGGCAAACAGAAAGACTAAATCAAACGCTGGAACAATACCTGCGGTGTTTTATTTCCGATTCCCAAGATAATTGGGTTGACCTGCTACCTTGGGCAGAATTTGCAACCAATTCACTTCGTAATGAATCCACGCATGAAACCCCGTTCCTTGTGAATTATGGTTTCCACCCAAGTCGACTGCCAATCTCAAACATTCCGAGAGGAGTGCCGGCGGCTGATATACGGGTAACTACTCTTCAGAAGTCATGGATCAAGATTCAGTCCGCGCTTCTTAGCGCCGCTCAGAAATTCAAGTCTCAGGCAGACCACCGTCGTCAACAGGTCCCTAATTACAAGCCAGGGAACCGAGTTTGGCTTTCGTCTAAGAATATCAAGTTGAAGTCTCCGACCCCGAAATTAGCACCTCGATTCTTAGGGCCTTTTCTGATCCAGGAACAAATCAATCCTGTGGCATTTCGTCTGCAACTTCCGTCTTCCATGAGGAATCCAAACGTATTCCACGTTTCCCTGCTCAAGCCATTCGTCCAGAGCAAACGGTTCCCTGCTAAGACCCATAGACCCAAACCAGTCACGGTCCAAGGACAACCTGAATTCGAAATCCAGACAATCATGGATTCTCGTGTATCCAGAGGAAAGATACAATTCCTTGTTCACTGGAAGGGTTATGGCCCAGAGGAACGCTCTTGGGTACCCAAGGAGGACATCCATGCTCCAGTTCTCTTGGACCGCTTCCACAAGAAATTTCCACAGAAGCCTTGGAAGGATCGTCCTGAGGTCGATCCTGAAGGAGGGGGTACTGTAAGGAATCGGGGGCCACATCCCTTGCAGCGTGACCCCTCCTTACCCACTACCAGTACTGCAGCGGCTGCTGCCCCTGCCCCCCGTCGCTACCCATGCCGCCGCCCAGTGCATACCTTGAACTCTGCCGTCGCCATGTTGGATTCTGGCACTGGTGTTACAGACCCTCAGCTGGGCTCTACTATTTCCTGGTCTCTCAGCCACTCACGAGCAGCTCCTCGACACGCCTCCGCCATGCCCCTCGTCCGGATTGGTCACTGTTGCTTTAAATATCCTGGTTTGACTTCACTCCCTTGCTCTGCATAGCTCCTTGCTTCCTGTGTAGCCTGGAAACTGTGTCGTGCTCCTGTTTGTCTTTTCTCCTACAGATTTGAACCGGCTTGTCTGACTTTACCCTCTGGCTCCCGACTTCGGCTTACCCATCACGATTCTTACCTCTCAGACCCTTGTACACGGAAACGGATTTAACTACAGAACTCTCTATACTCCTGAACTCGGCAAGTACAACGACTATTCTAAATCTTAACCCAGGCCTGGCCACGCTACAACCACATCCCGGACCCGCTCCCTCTGCTGTCGGTGTGTATATTCAACATCCCACCTCAGTACAGGGGACTGGCCTGGTCTATGGGCTGCACAGCGTGACAGCCTTGAAGAAGGAGAAAACCTGCCTGCTGCTGCTGCTGCTCCATTGTGTTTCTGACTACAAGGTAAGTGAAGCCGCCCCCCCCCCCCCCACACACACACAGCAGGCAGAAAAAATAATAATTTTCAGAACTAACCATTTTCACTGCAAGCACTTTTGGACATTTTATTATGCTGGGACTGCTGGAACTGGGTCCCTCTGGTCTCTCTGCCCCCCTGGTCTCTCTCTCTCTCTCCGCCCCCCCCATGTCTCTCTCTGCCCTCCCTGATCTCTCTCTGCCCCCCCCTGTCTATCTCTGCCCCCCCCTGTCTATCTCTGCCCCCCCCTGTCTATCTCTGCCCCCCTGTCTATCTCTGCCCCCCCCCTGTCTATCTCTACCCCCCGTCTATCTCTGCCCCCCCCTGTCTATCTCTGCCCCCCCCGTCTATCTCTGCCCCCCCCCTGTCTATCTCTGCCCCCCCCCCCTGTCTCTCTCTGCCCCCTCCTGGTCTCTCTCTGCTCCACCCCCCTGGTCTCTCTCTGGCCCCCCCCCACCCTGGTCTCTCTGCCCCCCCACCCTGGTCTCTCTCTGCCCCCCCCCCTGGTCTCTCTCTGCCCCTCCCCTGCTCTCTCTCTGCCCCGCCCCCGGACTCTCTCTGCCCCCCCCCACCCTGGTCTCTCTCTGGTCTGGACAAAAGAAACAGTATAATGACAATCGTAGCGATATGGAAATATTTTAACAAAGCCAAATAAATAATTTATTTCAGTCAAATATTGTTGGTTTTCATTTTTCACTATAAAAGGGCTGTATGGTCTCCCGCTCTCTCCCCCCCTCCGTCTCTCTCCCCCCCCTCCGTCTCTCTCCCCCCCCCCCCTCCGTCTCTCCCCCCCCTCCATCTCTCCCCCCCCTCCGTTTCTCCCCCGCCCCTCCATCTCTCCCCCCCCTCCGTCTCTCCCCCGCCCCTCCGTCTCTCCCCCGCCCCTCCGTCTCTCTCCCGCCCCTCCGTCTCTCTCCCGCCCCTCCGTCTCTCTCCCCCCCTTCCGTCTCTCTCCCCCCCTTCCGTCTCTCTCCCCCCCCTCCGTCTCTCTCCCCCCCCTCCGTCTCTCTCCCCCCCCCTCCGTCTCTCTCCCCCCCTCCGTCTCTCCCCCCCCCTCCGTCTCTCCCCCCCCCTCCATCTCTCCCCCCCCTCCGTCTCTCCCCCGCCCCTCCGTCTCTCCCCCTTTCCGTCTCTCTTCCCCCCTCCGTCTCTCCCCCCCGCCCCTCCGTCTCTCTCCCGCCCCTCCGTCTCTCTCCCGCCCCTCCGTCTCTCTCCCCCCCCTCCGTCTGTCTCCCCCCCCTCCGTCTCTCTCCCTCCCTTCCGTCTCTCTCCCCCCCTTCCGTCTCTCTCCACCCCTCCGTCTCTCTCCCCCCCTCCGTCTCTCTCCCTCTTCCCCCGTCTCTCTCCCTCTTTCCCCACCCCCTCTCCCTCTTTCCCCACCCCCTGTCTCTCTCCCTCTTCCCTTTCCCGTCTCTCTCCCTCTTCCCCCCCCCGTCTCTCTCCCTCTTCCCCCCCCCTTGTTTCTCACCACCCCCCTTGTTTCTCGCTCGCCCCCCCCCCCCACCCCGTGAGAGAGAACCTGTTGCTAAAAAATTTGAATCCCACCACTGTTTAGGAATAATAGGTCTGTCACAGCAGATTACATGAGCATGGAGGGAAGCAGGCAGGGGGGCACAGCATGGAAAGATTGCGCACCCCTGGTGTACCTTGTGCATTATATATAGTGCTAATCTACACAGACCTACAACTGTGCACATTTTCATGCGGATTGAGTGAAAAATATAGAAGATATCAGGAAAAACTAATGGGGTCCCTTTTTTTTCTTCTGAACTCTCTATATACAAATGTGAAAGAGAGATGTAACCCAGTTGGGATTACGATGGCCTTAGCGGGTAAGCGCTGACCAGTTCTGACTGGTGATATCACTGTATGAGGGTCTGGAAGTTAGGTCCCCGGAGGAGCCTCACTGTGTATAGTGCAAATAAGTTATCTTCATGATTCTACAACAGGGTAGGTATCCCCTTACTTGTTTTGTAGTTAGGGACAGTGCCCATACCAGCTAGTGTCCACAGAAATGGCTCATCCCTAGTCTCCTGGCTCACATGGAGGAAGCCTATGCCCAAAAGGGGTTCCACGAGCCGTATCCCAAAGGCATAGCAGGATCAGCCAAACAAAAGGGGCCATAGCTAACTCTAATCCAGAACGTCACAAGGTGGCATTCAGTACCGAGAACGGGATACTGAGAACAGTACAAGAGAAGATAGCACCAGACCAAAAGGGGCCCACCGGGGATGGAGCACTACAGGCACTATACAGGCAGGGAATCAGTTAACCAAGGATGAGTAAATGCCTCTGCATCTCCCTATCAGGACGAGATTTGGGTCAGCTTGGGAAGAGAAAAGAAACAGTACAGGCAGTCCTCGGTTATCCGACAGAATACGTTACTCAAAATGGCGTTGGATAGCGAAACGTTGTAAAGCAAAACACGTTTTCCCATAGGAACACTGTTTAAATGAAAGGTTCCGTTCCTGAAGGCATTTTTAACACTAAAATACACCAAATATTTTATGCAGGAAATAAGATATGCAGCTCACACATAAATTATATAGTGTATATACTGTATTATATATATATATAACATAATAAATAATATATTATATAGTATAATATAATAATATATATATATATATACATACGCTCTTACGTCGCTTTGCAACGTTGTTTATGTGCATGTACACATAAACAACGTTGCAAAGCGTCGTAAGAGCGTTGGATAAGCCGTTTTGGCGTTGTAAAAATGAACATAGGTATGCATTGCATAGCATTGATAAGCCATTCGTTGTAAAACGAAGCGTTGTAAAACGAGGACTGTCTGTATACTGTAAACAGTGGAGAGCTCAGAGAAAATCTGCTTTTATTTTAAAGTGTATGTTGTGACTGAGCCTTTATCAACGGCAGTTAATAAAGCTTCTGTTTCTATGAAAAGTTATTGGTGCCCATCATTGCATTTCCAACGGCCAACCTGCACAGACCTAGCACTCTGAGAAGGTATCAAAGACTGAGCAAGCCATGTAACCAGACAACTTGATGTAAACTTCTTTAGAAGCCGGGCAAAGAGGGTTACATATGCATATTTGTTGCTGCTTGCAAATTGAAGCAGATGCAAATCTTTGCTATGTCTTGAATAAAAGTGTTCCATTTTCATACATATCACCCAGAGTTGTTAGGAGCTTTATACATCATCCTTCATTTTAGTTAGTTCCCCACAAAATCACCAGTAGTTTCTAGTGAATTACCTGCAAGGTAGGGCAGAAACGGGGACCAGAGGTGACGTCTCTGAAGCACGTTGAGCCTGAAACATGGATAGAAAGGAGTAATAAATGTTTCCGTCCAAAAACCCAACTATTCCCCCAAGTTGCAGTATGTCCTATTTTTCCTTTTCAACACAAGCGATGTCAGTACTTGAAGCAAACACATGGCTGTATCGGTGTAATAAAAATCAGTGGCCTAGATTCACTAAACATTGATACGGGTAAAAATATGTATTAAAGTTGAATTTTTTTTATTATTTTTTACCATATAATAATGGATATTTTAGTGGTCGAATTTAAATGTAACTACAAGCATGAAAAAGAGTAAGTAATGCCAAATTACTTCTTCATATGATATTCACCAAGCTCAAAACCGCAGAAAGAATAGCGCACATTTTTATCACCTAATCCACATTGACATTGGCCGATCTTGGCTACGTATATTATGGCCACCACAGACACAAGCAAGATAAAACTAGGCAATCTAGAATGGATTATAAAAAGACATTATGTAGAACATATTAAAGCTGCAGTCCAAAGTGCCATTTAAAATAAATAACTAAATAAGTTTAGCTACATTGCCGATCGATCCATTCTCCTGTGATCGATTGGCGAAGATTCAGGTTCATTACCGTATTTCCTCGACTCTAATAGACACAGTTTTTTTCCTAATTTCACATGGCTGAAATAGCTCTGCGTTTTAGAATCGATGTACAGGCATACCCCGCATTAACGTACACAATGGGACCGGAGCATGTATGTAAAGCGAAAATGTACTTAAAGTGAAGCACTACCTTTTTCCCATTTACCGATGCATGTACTATACTGCAATCGTCATATATGTGCATAACTGATGTAAATAAGGCATTTGTAGCAGGTTCTATAGTCTCCCAGCTTGCACACAGCTTCGGTGCAGGTAGGGAGCCGGTATTGCTGTTCAGGATGTGCTGACAGGCGCATGCGTGAGCTGCCGTTTGACTATTGGGCGGTATGTACTTACTCGCGAGTGTACTTAAAGTGAGTGTCCTTAAAGCGGGGTATGCCTGTATTTTAAAAAAAATCAGCCAGGGTGCGCTGCTGCAGATGCCGGCCGGGATATTCACAGTGTGCATGAAAAGCACATGGCTGCGATCACCCCTCCCCCCCCTCCCCTTCCCATAAGGTGCAGAGAGATCGGAGATGTCTGTCAGGACACATCAACATTGCCCAGAAGCCCCCCCCTTCCCTTCCCGAATCCCGCCCCCCCCCCCCCTTCCCGAATCCCCGTGTGAAATGCAGGAGGTGCAGAGGTAGCTGTGTCTTTCTGGATGTGTTTGTGTGTCTCTCTCTGTGTGTCTCTATGTGTTTATCATTCTCTGTGTCTCTGTCTCTCTCTCTCTGTGTTTGTCTCTATATGCGCCTGTCTGTCTCTGTATGTTTGTGTGTCTCTCTCTGTGTGTGTGTGTGTTTGTCTCTGTGTCTCTCTCTCTCTGTCTGTTTGTGTGTTGTGTCTCTCTCTCTGTGTGTGTGTGTGTGTGTGTGTGTGTGTGTGTGTGTGTGTGTGTGTGTGTGTGTGTGTGTGTGTGTGTGTGTGTGTGTGTCTCTGTGTCTGTCTCTCTCTGCTAGCAAAAGCAAGATAGGAGATTGTTAGATCATGTTATTTTTACTTTAAGGAAAGCAATGAGTACAGGAATAAAAAGGTACTTGGTAACATCATAATAAGGGCCACTAAATGTAAATGGCTAGTGTGTTTATTTATCCAGGACACCTTCCTACCCATCCTATTCTTAATGCTCTCTCATGCTCCCCTCTTTCACTGCTTTGAAATCTGATGCTGGCTGCTCTAACAGTAAAAGGGTTAAGAAAAATTCCCCCCACACTGCCCCTGCCATATCTGTCTCTCTGGTCTGTGTGTGCCCCATTCTCTCCCCCACCCCTTCCCTCCCCAACCCCTTATCACCCCCACCCCTTCCCTCCCATTCTCTCCCCCACCCCTTCCCTCCCATTCTATCCCCCACCCCTTCCCTCCCATTCTCTCCCCCACCCCTTCCCTCCCATTCTCTCCCCCCTCCCTCCTATTCTCCCATTCTGTGTCTGCATCTCTCTCCCCATTGGTTATTGAAGTGTCATGTGACTCTGCTAGCTAAAAAATAAACAAAAAAATTCTGCACATTTAATATAGTGGTATTTTTCCCCCAATTTTTTTTTATTAAATCAAGGGTGCGTCTTAGAATCGATGGCGTCTTACAATCGAGGAAACAGGGTAAATCTCTTAGGCCGAGATCAAACTGTGTGCTGGAGCACGTGCATGGCGTGACGCGCACCCGACGCTGAAGCGATCTCTACACATATTAAGGGCTAGACATGGGAGACAATCAAAAACATGGTGGGGTAAGAGAAATTGACACGTTTCAGGCGCAAATGCCCTTTGTCAAAGAGTCTTTGACAAAGGCCATTTGCGCCCGAAATGCAGCAGTTTCTCTTACCCCACCATGTTTTTGATTGTCTCTCAGGTCTAGCCCTTAATAAATTGTTGTTTAATCCCGCTTTTGGGTGTGCCGTATCCCTCATTTCTTCACCTCTGCATGCAGTGCTCCACATCTCTCCACCGAGGATTCTACTATCAATATAATTTCCATGCTGGATGCACACACCTGGAGCCAACAGTTCTTCAATTTGTGAGTAATTTTACCCTATGGATGTGTTTTACCTGTGCTTTACACACAATTATTACCATTATACACTAAATAGTTTCTCTCAAAAGTGTGGTGGTTAAAGGGTTGGAATAGCTTTACAGGCTTTACCTTTCCCACTTACACCATACATCCCACTTAGAGATTCAAGCCCTGGTGTGTGGCAACTACTATTATCTGAGTCATATGTTTGGTAATTAGTGTTGATTAAGATTGCACAATGTACCTATTGCACACTGCAATTATTCCATCTTGTGGTTGGCTCTAATTAAGGGACATCAAGATATGCTTCATGATATCATGTTCAACACTGTCGCACTGATTTTGGGACTTGACTGTTCAAACCTTCCTTTTTTGTATGTATGGTTGTTCAGTAGTTAATGCCACTTCACTTGAGAAAGGCCAGCAGGCCGAAATGTTGTGTGTTTTATAGCACAATAAATTCTTTTATTATTGAAATCTGTGTTCCCTTGTCCATCTATTACAATGTTTTCTAAGAAACCCCATTATGTTTATCCGAAGTGTTAAATGACCTCCTTACTTATACCACAATATTTTGCGTCTTTTAAATAACATTTTTATTCTGTGTGATAATTTCCCCTCCCCCCCATGTTAGTTGCTGTGTTCTATCCCTTATGGTTGCCCTCCCCCCCCCCCCCCACCCCACCCCACTCCATGAGAAACTGACGTATGCGATTTTTATACAACACTTCAAATGCAGACAAGCCAGCGAGTATGTACATGCTTGGGTACATTTCAGTGACATTTCTGCAGAGGCTAATGGCCCATCGGATTAACACAGCAGGGGTTCCTGGCAGTCCCATTCAATTTGAATGGGACTGCCAGGGACCCCCGCTGTTAATCCGATGGGCCATTTAGTCTTTCTGCAGAAATGTGTGAAATGCTGCAGCATGTACCCAGCATGTACCTGGGTCTTTTTGGAGATTGCCCCAGGTTTGTTTTAGAATAATCGTTGGCACTACAGTATGTATGTTCAGTAAGGTGAGCTATCTATGTGAATAAACGAATGCCGATGTACTGTAATTCGTAACAATTTCCCCTACCCTTTTTCTCTTCTGTACCCCAATTTTACAATAAAAATCTGTAAAAAAATTTTTTTTAAATGTTGCTGTATCATGCAGATGTTAAGAGGTTAATAAAAAAGTTATATACACTATTTGTGTTTTAAAAAAAGATATAAAATATATATGCATCAACTCAGTTTAGCTAATCTAGCCCATAACCGTACTTTAAAAACCATAACATATGGCAACAAATCTAAAGTCTGCATCCCAGCCATGCATTGTCTTTCATTTTAATTCGTTGTTTCATTATCTACTGTATGAATGTTACAAGTTCTGTACAACAGTAAATACCCCCAAGTTAAACATATTGCATCCCTTTGTAAGGCTGAGAAGTCCGGGGAAATGACTGCGCTTTCTCTTTTACCACATAGAGGAATTCATTTTCTCCATATATATGTGCAAGTTAATAATGTCAAGGAAGAAAGCAAAACATTTGGCTATTAGTGGCACCTTCATTGGGAAAGTTACATAAATGAACTGTTGATAGTCTGAAATTGTAAAACCACTAATAAAATAAATATAAATACTATTAACATAATTTATACTGTAATAAATCTCCCCTAATCCTGAACCCAGATATACACACCTGATTTCACCCATGCCTCCCTGCCATCTCTTCCCCTGTAAATTTTGTTAACCCTCTCATTTTAATACTGACTAACCTTAAAACTCACCCCACAAAGCATCCCAATAGCCTGCACTCATGTCTATTCACCCACACTCAGTCACTCCCTACCACCCATTGTGGCCAAGCACTGCCATCTACAGCACTTCTTCCCTCACCTGCTGTCTCTGTAAGTTCCCCATCAAACCTCTTAGATTGTAAGCTCTTTGGGGCAGGGATTTCCTTTCGTATTGTCTGATTTTGCTGCACTTATTGTATTATTATAATTCCCTGTACTGTATTCTTTGTGAAGCGCTGAGTACACTTTTGGCGCTATATAAATAAAGACATACAATACAATACAAATAATTAATTTCAAATGTATTAACTAATTTTTTCTAACATTCTTCCCCCCCCACACCCCCACTCCCCCAAAAGCCTAAGCATAATTTATAAAGCATCCTCTACATTCAAGTCTGGATAAAAAAAAATTTGTTCTATTCTTTTACACATAAAAAAAAGTTTAAAAAAAGCCAAATATATAAATCCAAAAATGACACTAAATTTACTGAAATTTACTGAAGGGCACAATCACTACATGCTCAAGTGAATGCGGATATACACAAAAAATTCTGCACCATTTAATAAATGTACCCATGGTAGGGTAACTGCACCACAAAAAAAGAGAATAGTACAAATCATAGTGGTTGGAAGAAAATATTTAAGAGCACGTCTGAAACATGTTACCAAAGCTTGTTCAAGTTTCTACATTACAGGCATACCCCGCATTAACGTACGCAATGGGACCGGAGCATGTATGTAAAGTGAAAATGTACTTAAAGTGAAGCACTACCTTTTCCCACTTATCGATGCATGTACTGTACAGCAATCGTCCTATACATGTATAACTAATGTAAATAACGCATTTGTAACAGGCTCTATAGTCTTCCCGCTTGTGCACAGCTTCGGTACAGGTAGGGAGCCGGTATTGCTGTTCAGGACGTGCTGACAGGCACATGCGTGAGCTGCCGTTTGCCTATTGGGCGATATGTACTTACTCGCGAGTGTACTTAAAGTGAGTGTACTTAAAGCGGGGTATGCCTGTACACAGTTATCCAGATTCTGGAGCTGACATGCAATCATGTAGCAAGAAATACAAAATATACTTTAACTTTATACCAGAGAGACGCAACTAGATTTTGTGGGCCACCCTGCACATTTTTCTTTTAAAGTGCCACCCAAATAGACAATGCTAAAAAAAAAGCATTTGACCGGCATAACTGGCATGTCCTTAACGAGACACTGAGGCTACAATTATACCAGATGCCGCTAAGCTGCAACGTCACCCTCACGCTGCCGCCGAGCAGCATCTTGATCAAGGAGACAGGAGAGGAGAAAAGGAGGCATGGTGGAGGTGTGGCCGTGAGCGGTTCGCCCTATTTGGTGGAACCGCTCACGTGACATGGCCATCTCTTGCAGGAAACAATTTTGAAAATCTCTTCAGGAGTCTGCCGCCCTGTAGCGCGCACGTCGCTACAGGTATGTGTATGTAGCCCTTTTTCTAGACCCTCCCAAAGGAACTACTGGTCACTGTACAACACCTGCGGCTCCAGGAGATCTGAGCCTCTGCTAGCTGGGAGCCTGGGGTAACACTCATACACTTACTTAGCGCAGCGCCTCCACTTACCCAGGATCCCCGTGATGTGAGATTCCCCATGGCAAGAAACATACAACACCATATGATTGTAACTGATTTTACTAATAATAATGCACGGTAGCAATAACACAACATGTACACTTACTGCTGCGGCACAGTTTATTCGAGCATTTGCCCGTTCTGTGCCGCAGCAGTAGCCTGGCGCGCGCCCGAGTGTGACGGGCGCGCGCCGAAGCAGCGGAAGAGCGCCCTCCGATCGGGGCGCTCTCCCTACCGCTGCCGGGTCCGCCGGGTCCCCCGGAACCCCCTGCCGCTGTCCCGCGATCGCGGGACACCAGGGCTCCCTCGGGGAGCCCTGGACGCGCGTGCAGGGGGCGCAGGCTCCCGAAGACGCGTGACCGCGCGTCTATGACGCGCGGCACGCCGAGGGGCGGCCACTAGCAAGCCGGGAAATCTCCCGGCTTGCGGATCTGGCCGCACTGCGATAAAGTGTGTCGCCAGTGTATACTCTAACGGTATAACCTTAACGTGTAACCTTAGTGGCTTGGCCACTCTCATCAGGAGCAACGTCTCCGTCCCCTCACCGCGTGCCCCACACACCGTGTCCATGTATAGTATTTTGGTATAGGCTCAGTTCTTTAACCACTCGCTCAGTGTTCCTAAAGAGTTTAGCCTAAGGCGGGATCAGCGCCTGTTGACCGGTGTTGGTGCACTTGATGTTATAGTACCTTCCGGTCACGGCGGTGACCGGTACCTCTTCGCAAAGGGTCAGATGAATTAGCGGTTTGCCTCCTGGGTCTCAATGTCCAGCCGTCTGGTCCCAGACGACTCGCCAGCAAGCATGCTCCGCACGCTCGTCCCTTTGTCTCTAGCTGTCTACACAGTAAGGGTGATGCTCGCTACCACTATGGCCGTCCCTGCAGCACCGCAACCTGTGGTGACTTCAGGGAACACTCCTAGGGGCCTACGGGGTAGCCTGTCCTATGCAGGTGGGTCACTGACCCCCTGCACCCACACTACCTCTCTCTTCACCTCCCGGATCCCATCTGACTACTCAACCTAAACCTGCAGCAAACACACTGCACTCACACAGTACCTGCAACAACCGCACTGCACTCAACTGGTACCTGCAGCAACCGCACTGCACACACACTGAACCTGCAGCAACCCACTGCACTCACTCGGTACCTGCAGCAACCGCACTGCACTCAACCGGTACCTGCAGCTACACTGCACTGCACACACACACTGTGCCTACTTGTCAGCGCTCACAGCACTACCAGCCGTGACACTGACAAGACTGCACACTCACACCTAAGGGCAGAGTCCCTAACCTAGGGGCCGTCCCTCAGTACCTAGCCCCTACCCTGGTGGGGATTGGGGCCTGCCTGGGATCTGGGGAACCTTACCTGGTGTAGGAGCCACTTGCTCCCTACACCCTTCCTGCTCCCAGCTTCAACTGCCAAACGTGGTCCCCGCAACATTGTAGCCTTCCTCCACAGGAGAAGCTGCAAAACCCTATTTGCTGGCTGGCTGCACGTGATGTGGGTGAAAGGGCAATCCCCAGAGGCTGCTGGGAATTGTAGTCCACTCAGGACCTCTTTAGCATTGGTACAGCGTGCGCTACCCTTACTGCGCCTGTGCGACCAACGCGCACACTCGCGCAACCTGTCATGGCGGCCCCCGCTAGCCTGGTGTGCCGCAGAGCCTCGGAGCGCTACATGGGGGGTCTCTGGGGCTGAAAAGAGACCGGGGTTACATTCTCCCCCTCGCAGAATCCCAACGACCTCGCTTGGGTAGCAAACATACAACAGAGGGTTATATAATGAAAAATGCATTGCAAACGATACACCACACCCAACATGCATTGGCTCACCGGTACCCGACATACTCGCGTGGATACCCGAGGCCAGCTGAGTCTCAGAGTGGAGTGCCCCTAACTGATTGGGTGAGGGTATCCCACCTTGACTCCTGTGAGTCTTTTGGAGCTCAAGATCAGGTGTTACAGTCTCTACCGCCAAACCATCGCCTCCCCCTCGCAGAAAAAATAGTATGGGGTCCTGGGTATTGACCCTTGCCGGATCCTCCGGTTTCGTCTCGCGGGAGACAGGGAGGTTCAGTCTCTTGCCTCGGTCCACCACATGGCGAACGAGGCGCTCCATCGTGCGCATGGAAGAGGCAACAACTACCAGAGTGGTCACAGCACAGTCTTTGTCCGCTCCAGCAATCCCTTTAACGGTGACATCTTCTGTGGACAGCACAATGTCTTCGTGCAGGCCCGTGTCTTGAGAAGACAAACCTTGGAGATTACTCGCGCATGGATAAGCGTCGCTCCTGGCCGCTGTACCGGATACCTTGATGAGGTCAAATCCGCTCCCTGGTCTACAGAGATCTTCTGGGGGAAGACACCTCCACGAGGACGCGATGACGAGGTGAGCCCATCGCCCGGGTGACCCTACCTTTGGAGCCACCAGGCTCCACGATCACCGGGGAGCTCACACCCGACACCCCTGGGGCAGTCAACTCGCCCCTGTCGTCATTGGCAGGTACTGATCCCAAGCCTGGGACCGCTGGTACCATCGTAGAAGGCCGGACTGGCCACAGTAGGGCACACGGGCCCACATCAGAGCAAGCACCAGCATCTGGATACACTTCATCTAGGGCACACGGACCCACAGCAGGCTCTGCATCCGCCGAAATAGTTGGCTCAGTGACTTGGCACGAGTGGTCCGCCGGCAGGCGCATCACCACGAGTTGTTGGTCGGTTGAATCACCAAAAGAGGATGGAGGTATAGACACCTTACCCTGTGATTCCGGAATCGGCGGTTCTGGGCTCTGTGGTTCCTGCTCGGGAACCGTGTCTGGAACCGACATCTGGGGTTCCAACATCTGTGACTCTGCCTTGGCGGCTCCGGCTCTTGACCTGAGTCTAGAATGTCCATTTGGGCACATGGGCCCTACACAACCTCCATAGCTGAGGTAGGTGGACTAGCAGCGGCGCTGACCACCGGGGTAGAGACATCAGGCGCCTCTTTTGCCATGGTTTCCGCCAGCAGAGGTTCCTGCTCTACAATTAGGATGTCCCCTTTGAGAGGGTCTGGAACCGTGTCTGCAACATTGGTTTGGACACACGGGTCCCCTGAGGCCTCTGGAATAAGGACAGACTGATTACCAGCATAACTCACTTTAGAAGAGAGGTCAGGCTCCTCCTCTTCTTTCTCTAGCGGTTCTGTAGGCTGCAGCAGCTTGGGACACAGGAACCGTGCCCCACTGCAGGCACACTGGGGTCCCCAGGTCAATTCACAACCTGGGAAATCACATTTAGAACAATGACCTTGGAGACACTTCTTCCCTTCCACTTGTGTCACGAACACCCCACGCGGTAGCTGATAGGCATCAAAGTCCTCACTACCAGGTATATTCAAATCCCTTTGTAAGCATGGACACAAAATAACGGTTACGTTCATCCCTCTTGTTCGCCAGGCTCTATACAACTGAGGGTGTGATTTACTGCAGCCGTCACCTATCTTATGATGAACAGACATGGCTGATCGCTGTTCACTGTGCTCACTCACAGTGTGGGGGCGGGGCTCTGGGTTTCCCGCCAGTCCTGGATAACTGTTTGCAACATTTTTCCGCGCGGGCGGGCAGTCAGCACGTGTTCTCTCCCGCCTTGAGAGCACACACATGGTGAAACAAAAATAGCACAATTTAGAAAAAAATTACTTGGCACCCCAGGTCTGATCTCTCAGCAGCGCCTCCAAATGTAGCCCTTTTTCTGGACCCTCCCAAAGGAACTACTGGTCACTGTACAACACCTGCGGCTCCAGGAGATCTGAGCCTCCGCTAGCTGGGAGCCTGGGGTAATACTCATACACTTACTTAGCGCAGCGCCTCCGCTTACCCAGGATCCCCATGATGTGAAATTCCCCATGGCAAGAAACATACAACACCATATGATTGTAACTGGTTTTACTAATAATAATGCACGGTAGCAATAACACAACATGTACACTTATACTCTAACGGTATAACCTTAACGTGTAACCTTAGTGGCTCGGCCACTCTCATCAGGAGCAACGTCTCCGTCCCCTCACTGCATGCCCCACACACCGTGTCCATGTATAGTATTTTGGTATAGGCTCAGTTCTTTAACCACTCGCTCAGTGTTCCTAAAGAGTTTAGCCTAAGGCGGGATCAGCGCCTGTTGACCGGTGTTGGTGCACTTGATGTTATAGTACCTTCCGGTCACGGCGGTGACCGGTAGCTCTTCGCAAAGGCTCAGATGAATTAGCGGTCTGCCTGTCTCAATGTCCAGCCGTCTGGTCCCGGACGACTCGCCAGCAAGCCTGCTCCGCACGCTCGTCCCTTTGTCCCTAGCTGTCTACACAGTAAGGGTGATGCTCGCTACCACTATGGCCGTCCCTGCAGCACCGCAACCTGTGGTGACTTCAGGGAACACGCCTAGGGGCCTACGGGGTAGCCTGTCCTATGCAGGTGGGTCACTGACCCCCTGCACCCACACTACCTCTCTCTTCACCTCCCGGATCCCCTCTGACTACTCAATCTAAACCTGCAGCAACCCACTGCACTCACTCGGTACCTGCAGCAACCGCACTGCACTCAACCGGTACCTGCAGCTACACTGCACTGCACACACACACTGTGCCTACTTGTCAGCGCTCACAGCACTACCAGCCGTGACACTGACAAGACTGCACACTCACACCTAAGGGCAGAGTCCCTAACCTAGGGGCCGTCCCTCAGTAAATACCCCCTACCCTGGTGGGGATTGGGGCCTGCCTGGGATCTGGGGAACCTTACCTGGTGTAGGAGCCACTTGCTCCCTACACCCTTCCTTCCCCTTCCTGCTCCCAGCTTCAACTGCCAAACGTGGTCCCCGCAACATTGTAGCCTTCCTCCACAGGAGAAGCTGCAAAACCCTATTTGCTGGCTGGCTGCACGTGATGTGGGTGAAAGGGCAATCCCCAGAGGCTGCTGGGAATTGTAGTCCACTCAGGACCTCTTTAGCATTGGTACCGCGTGCGCTACCCTTACTGCGCCTGTGCGACCAACGCGCACACTCGCGCAACCTGTCATGGCGGCCACCGCTAGCCTGGTGTGCCGTAGAGCCTCGGAGCGCTACATGGGGGGTCTCTGGGGCTGAAAAGAGACCGGTGTTACATGTACATTACTTTTTTTTTGTATCTTGTTGTTGAGCCGTGCTGCGTCGCGCCACGCGAAGCCGCCGGCGTTTTTAGGTATAATCACGGCTTAAGAGCATACAGATGTAGCGCTACTTACTTTCTCCATGAGCCCAACTTGGAGCGGATGGTACGAAAACTAAGTGTGGCTGCCTCGCAGCTCTCACAGCCAAGAGAACAGTGATTTTCACTGAAGGATTAATGCAGCGGGGTCCCTGCTTCTGAATGGGACTCCTGCTGCGTTATTCCTACCGGGCTGCAACCAGTGTGTAAGAGCTGAGCAAAGAGATCAGAGAGGAGCAGTCCCTTGCTGTGTCTCCCAAGCAGCTCTTACAGCTGATTTCATTATTTTTATTATAATTTGTAGTACGCAGTATTAAAGCAGGGGGTTCCCGGAGCTGAACTGCATTCATTTTAGGTCCGGGGACCCCCTGTGTCCCGGGGTTCATACGTCTGTAGGGGATGCCAGTATCTCCTGCAAGATAAATCGCCTGCGTCACAGCACAGGTGACCAGGACATTTAAACAGCCCCAAGTACCGACCCCCTACAGAGGTCTGTATCTCGTGAAGCAGGGGCTCCCGGACCTGAAGGGAAATGAATGTGGGTCAGCTCCGGAGACCCCCTGCTTCAATACTACATACTAGAAATACAAATAAAAGCAAAGTTTCATTATCTTGGTGCCTAACAGATAAGGTAATGAAGGGGTTAACTCCTCCTGCTACCCACCCTCCCCCGAGAGGTCAAGTCACTCACCACCCTCTAGACTAATGCCGAATATCTCTATTATCCAAATGTGGCTAATAGTGTTTTTGGGCATTAATCAAAATAAAATACACATACCACATTTACCAAAAAAATAAAATACATTTGAAACATAAAACCATAGATTGTCACTGTGGATAACTAGACTCTCTCAATGGAGAGCCTAGAAGCTGTATTTACATTGGCAATCAATATTAAGCTGCAATAAAAAAAAAATACATTAACAATTAAAATATATGAATAATTACTTTTCATTACCTAGTGGTAACCACTCTCCCAGAGCCAAATCTGGCTAGTAGTGCTTTTGTCCATTGAGAAGCATAAAAAATACAAAAATAACTGTAACAAAATACACATTACAATAAAATCAAACACAAGCCATTGAATCCATTGATTGTCACAGTGGTTACCTATGCCCTCAATGGGGGAACAGATACCCACATTAGCAATCAATGAACACCTTATGGTAAATAAAAGTAGCACTTACCCCTACCAGGATGAAGGCCGTCCTCTTTCTCATTGGCACAAACACCCAATAAAGGGCCGATGCCCAACCATTAAAATACCATCTACTGGCCAGTAACCCCTTAATTACCTTAGCGGATAGTAACTGCAAAGGTAATGAAGGGGATAACATGGGATAACCCCTTCCCACCCCCCCACCCCCCCAAGATTACCCTTCCGGGAGGCCTAACCATCCTCCCCAGGGTGAGAAAAAATTAAAAACTCTGGCGCATAAACTGATGTTTGAGAACAGTATATAAAATTATATTGAGACCAAGATCAAAACCAGAACATTCGAATAAAAAAAAAAGAGCAATTTATTAAAATAAACATAATACAATACATGTATAAGGTACCTGAACATTAGTGCAATTTTTTGACCATATAGTACTGGCCAAAACACCTTCTAAACATAGGATCCAGATTATTCCAGGGAGGACATGATTTTTTGAAAGTACAGAATATGTTTCTTTATAATCCTGTCTGGTTTTCACAGTTTCAGTCCTAAACTTGAATATGAGGTCTATTAAATCACAGACTTGGTTCCATTTTAGGTATTATGAATTTCCAATTTCATATGAAAATTGTCGTGTTATTATTTAGAAAAAAAAACACAATGTCCCTGAAGTGTTTCCACAATGGAATTAACCTTTTGTGGTCATTTGGGATTATTGTTGGTATTCCTTACAGGTACCGGTAGATCTATCTATACACTTGTCTAAAGAATTCCTCAAGATGGCTACCCCATCAGTATGTTGCATATGTAGCACCTTCAAGATGGGTGTTAGCAGAAGTTGATATAGGTGTATCTGATTTACTGTGCTGCTCAGTATGAGCACTGCTCTCTTAGTAGTGCTCTCCCCAGGGCAACTATCCCCATGACTTACCCCCTCCACCCATATGCTTCCCTCTACCTTAGTGGGAGAGAAGCATATGGTACCCGATTGGTTGTGCTTCCCTCCTTTTAAGGTGGCAGGAAAGTTTAACCCCTTCATTACCTTAGCGGTTACTCACTAAGGTAATGAAGCATTGCGTTTATTTACATTTTTAGTACGCAGTATTGTAGCAAGGGTGTCTCTGAAACAGAACCGCTTTAATTTCAGGTCTGGGGAACCCTGCTTCCTGGTCACATGGGCTGTGACGCGGGAGATTTAAATTTGCAGGAGATACTGGCACTCCCTACTTAGGTCTGAACCTTGGGAAGCAGGGGGTCCAGGACATGAAATGAATGTCATTGAGCTCGGTACCTCCTGCTTCAATACTAAAAATAATAAAAATACAAATAGTGATATCTGCTGTAAGAGCTGCTCGGGGAGACACAGAGAGCCTGCTTCTCTCATCTCATTGTGCAGCTCTTAAACTGGTTACGGCCTGGTAGGATTAACGCAGCGGGAGTCCCCTTCAGAAGTAGGGACCCCCCGCTGCATTTATCTCTTCAAGTCAGCAAGCATTACTGGCCTTGTGGTCACAGGGGAACTGTGACCGGGCCGCAGTCGGGCTCCATTCAACAGCACTTTTCCTCGCACCCACAACGAAAATAAATAGCGCTACATTTGTATGGGTTGAGGGTCTCATTTTCCAGGGACGCCGGACATTCTATCATTTACCTATAGCCTGTAACGTTGCTGGCTGCAAGACAGGATACGAACCTGCTGGGCAGAGGTAGGGAGTAGTACACCGACCTTGGCCTGGGATCTAGGCCTGGGATGCAGGTGTAGTCAAGTCCAATTCCTGGGTTGAGGCAGGCGATAGGCAGTGGTGGTCAGGTTCAGGCAGAGGTCAAGCACAAGCAGGTAATCACAGAGGCAAAGACAGAGCTCAAGCAGAACAAGGTACAGAGTACTGGACTTCTTTGCACAAGTAATGTTGGGTAGCAACTGCCTGCTATTTAAAGGCCAGCGGCAGCTGCTGGCAATAAGAAGAGTGAGGCTTACTTCCTGTCAGGGGGCAATGGCAGGATTTGCCAGGAAGTAAGATGGTAATGATTGCTTCTGTGAGGACGATGTAACTTCATGGCCGCAGCCATCTTAGGTATCAAACAGATCCCTTATACAGCCTCCTTGAAATGGCCAGTGGGACAGAGGGAAGCGATTACTATCTCTAACGGTTCAAGACAGGGCTACTCACTATCATCCTTATTATTTTCACTAACAATTGAAACCTTTGCCTGCAACATAAGACCAAATGTTAATATAATGGGGATAGAAGTTGGAGATGCTTTATTCAAAATATCACTGTTTGCAGACAATATTATATTGACAATATTAAATCCATTAACATCTCTCAAGTACCTAGGTATCAACATCACTAAGACATATCAGTCCCTATATACATACACACATACATACATTTACCCAAAATTGATAGCTCAAATTACAAAAAGATATGCTGGCCTGGAATACATTTAAGATATCATGGATAGGACGCATCACGTCATTAAAAATGAATATCCTCCCGCACCCATTATATTTTCAGATACCACCGATAATGGTCCAACAAGGGGTCTTGAAGGACCTATGACAACTCCACAGTTTCGACAGGCCACTTACATATATGACTAGGTGGGAAAAAGACCTACAAATAGAAATTATAGCAGACAAGTGGCACGACATATGGGAAAATGCATCCTTATCGTCAATCTGCACACTAACTAAAGATAATATATATTAAAATATTTATGGTTGACATATAACACCCAAGAGATTGAGTAAAATCTTCCCGGGGCACACAGACAGGTGCTGAAGGGAATGTGGTGGAATAGGGGGTCGTTCATATATAGTGGACATTCCTAAAATAATTAGATTCTGGAAGGGAATCCAGGTCCTAATAGAGGACACGGTTCGGTGGAAAGTACCTCTAGATTTGCCAATTCTCACAAGAATAAAGGGGTAAAAGAGGGGGGAATTCCCTGCTCAGCTAAGTAGATTTACTAACTAGAGAGGTGCTATCAGGGACAAAACATATACATTGGTAACGGAGAGAAAGAATCCCTAAGTGATGCACACTACTCTACTAATTCCATTGTTTTTTTTTTTTTTTCACGCAGCGGCTTTTGAGCACCTTGTGTCTGCTAAATTGTGATATACAGTATGAACCTGTGTTGGTGTGTGTTACCCCCTTATTCTTTGGTAACGGAAAGAAAGAATCCCTAAGTGATGCACACTACTCTACTAATTCAAAACAATAAATTTTTATTAAGAATACACGTAAATACATATAAATTCATTTAAAACCTAAAGAATGCGCAATTAGGAGCCTATTGTTGAAGGCTTCTCTATTGTCCGAATAGCATGGGTATATTCAGCATAGAATACCTAATACACTAGGTGAGCCTTGCGACAGGCTACAGTATATAGGGTTATACCAAGCGTTAGCATGGTATGTATAATACTTCAGAGATAAACCCATTCAGGGCTATAAACACACCTCAGTGACTACCAGATATAATTTTGTAGAATTAGTATATATATTCTGGGCCAGCAAAGGTCAGCCTGAAAATTAATCACTATGTGACTCTGAGATGTTCTGTCAGATTCCCATTCTATTAGTGGCCTAGGCTTGAATGGTATATGTCAGCGGTGCGCAAACTGGGGGGCACGCAAAAGATTATTTAGGGGGGGGCGCAGGCAGCGTGCGGAGAAACCTGGGGGTGGGCAGAGCTGTGCACGGGCGGTCTAAAGCTCAGTGCTGAGGCAGCTTCAAGTTCTCTGCTGTCTTGCAGAGGGGGCGGGGCCTTGCTGCGGGGCCTTCCCTGCACACAGACAAGCCCTCCTCTTCCTGTCTGTTACCCACCCGTTTTCAGCAGCATATGGGGGGACCTGAGCAGGCTAAGTCACCCACCAGGTGTGTGTGTGTGTGGGGGGGGGGTTGTGTGTGTGGGGGGTTGTGTGTGTGTGTGGGGGGAGGGTTGTGTGTGGTTGTGTGTGTGGTGGTGGTGGTGTGTGTGTGTGTGTGTGTGTGTGTGTGTGTGTGTGTGTGTGTGTGTGTGTGTGTGTGTGTGTGTGTGTGTGTGTGTGTGTGTTGATGTATGTGTGGTGATGTGTGGGTGTGTGGTGGTGGCTCTAAGTCTCCGATAATCTGGCAACAGCCATATATTTCATTGGTTACCAGAGGTGTTTAAAGATACACTGCATGAAGGGATTGCCTGACATGCGCATGGAGCATTATTCTCACAAATCTGGGTATAACTGAAATTGATACAAGTTACACTTAATCAGTTTGCATCAGAGTGCTTTGAGTGAAACAATACGCAGACAGTTCAGTTTGTTTCAAGTTCTGTGGTTAGTGTGTGGTTATGGCATCAATTGAGTGTCTTACTTATAACAAGAGGAATATAATCACACGTAACATTAAGAACTGACTGCTATACATAACAGGCCCCCCTCCCCCCTTTTAATTTGTCTCTAGCTCTCCACTTTTTCATGATGTTCTTTCAGGACCTTTATGCCCTAGTAGATAAGCAGTATTTTACTGTATGATATTAGGGACCATGATAGTCAGACCCATTTGATGGCACTAGAGATCCATGGCATATACCATTCAAGCCTAGGCCACTAATAGAATGGGAATCTGACAGAACATCTCAGAGTCACATTCTGATTAATTTTCAGGCTGACCTTTGCTGACCCAGAATATATATACTAATTCTACAAAATTATATCTGGTAGTCACTGAGGTGTGTTTATAGCCCTGAATGGGTTTATCTCTGAAGTATTATACATACCGTGCTAACGCTTGGTATAACCCTATATACTGTAGCCCATGCATGTCAAACTCCAGTCCTCGAGGGCCGCAAACAGGCCAGGTTTTCAGGATATCTCTACTTCAGCACAGCTGGCTCAATTAGTGGCTCAGTATGACTGAGCCACTAATTGAGCCAGCTGTGCTGAGGAAGGGATATCCTGAAAACCTGGCTTGTTTGCGGCCCTCGAGGACTGGAGTTTGACATGCTTGCTGTAGCCTGTCGCAAAACTCACCTAGTGTATTAGGTATTCGATGGTGAATATACCCATGCTATTCGGACAATAGAGAAGCCTTCAACAATAGGCTCCTAATTGCGCATTCTGTAGGTTTTAAATGAATTTATATGTGTTTACGTGTATTCTTAATAAAAATGTATTGTTTTGAATTAGTAGAGTAGTGTGCATCACTTAGGGATTCTTTCTCTCTGTTACCAAAGAATAAGGGGGTAACACACACCAACACAGGTTCATACTGTATATCACAATTTAGCAGACACAAGGTGCTCAAAAGCCGCCTCGTGAAAAAACAAAAAAAACAATGGCTCCTAGGAGACAAGCGATCAGCAGAATTAATTACAAAATGCTGATGGAAAGGCTGGCTTCCTTTCTCAAACACACCACGAAAACTACTACAAGATTTGTGGCCCATGGATCCACAGATAAACATTTTATGTCTGACAACAAGAGTTGAAAAGAGATCAAATGTAACAAAGTTTTGTATGGACTGTAAAGTTGTATCTAAATGTGAGTTGCAAGTGAAGCATCAAAACTGCATTCCCGTTCCTATACCACTCCCCTCCATTTCCTCTAACACCACCCTCTTAAAAAAAAAAAAAAATTGTACTGTAGTTGGAAAAAAATGCTAAATAAATCTAAAGTTTCCACTGGTACCTAGGTGTCTGCAGCCTTTCGACCTCCAAACTGACACCCCCTTCACATACTTCCTGGCTCTCTCACCCCCCCTCTATTTCTCTTGCCCTGCTCAAGCCCCCTCTCATGCACTCCCTCCATGTATTTCAGACTCCCCTCAATCCTCATGTCTCACTCTCCCCCCCCCATCACTCTTCCTCCATCTCACTCCCCCTACACACAAATTGTCTCGATCAACTCAATCTCCCTGCTCCGGTCCCGAATGCGAGCGACAGCCACGCGGGCGAAAGGTTGGGTAAACCTTGGGTCAGGTAAACATGCAGGAGGAGGATCAATTGGCTGTCGAGTGATAGCCCTGCCCCCACATCAAGCAGAGATGCCGCATTAGCCGACGCTGAAGTTGGGCCCGATCTCTGGCTGTGCCAGGCCAAAGTACCAGCGCCTGGATGACAGGGCCCCCACACACTCTCGGGGGCCCCCGCATTCTGAGATTCAGCAGCATGGTAGTTACATCACTGCTATATACTTTGTATTTATTCAGTATTGTGTTTTACAAGCTAGACTTACTAAAGAGTACCCTCACTTAAATGCTCAATCACTGCTATAGTGAAATTGTTGCTAAAGTGAAATCCGATATGCAGAAAAGTGCTTACACCATTTAGTAAATGTACCCATAATAGCGTAACTGCACAAAAAAAGAGAAGTACAATCACAACAGACAGCATAAGACCATAAGAAGAACTATACATGGAAAAGTGAAAATATTAAACTTAATACGTAATAACTTTCACAATAACTGTTCAATAAGAAGTGCATTTCACCAAGTAATGACGGTCTGGGTACTAACAGGAATATACCTATACAATCCAAACTATTTCAAGTAAGTGTACATCATACTTACAACGCAGTTTTCTTCTGACTCGATTTCTTCCCACGCAAGCTTTGCTGCTATGCCTTTTGCAATCTGTTTATTCTGGCCAGTGCCTTCCTTAAATGTCCTATTACCAATTATACATCTGAATGTAAATCTACAAGACAAAAAGAATTAAAATAACGTGTTACTCCTACTGTAGTAGTATACAGGTAGGGAAGGGGGGGGGGGGTGGTAACCTCTGCTTAGCTGATTGTCGTAAATAATAAGTAGGTAAGAAATGGTGCTGTGCTGAGAAATATATTGATAATACACCTAAGAAAAAGAACTCAGCTGGTAGCACTCTATAACTCAGAGTAAAATACTTTATTAATGTTGATTAAAATAAGTGGGTGTACATAAATGAAACAAAAGTGACTGTATATCCCAGTCATGCCCTGCTATCGCCGGGGTTTAATTGAATGGTAAATGCTAGTGTTAGCATGTAACCACAGCTAGGATATGATCCATTAACAAAGGTAGCACACATATATATCACCGTATAACAATGCGTGTATACTGTAGGTGCATTGGCACTCTATCATACCCCCATTGTAATCCCCTGAAGGGTAAATGCCAAAAATAGGTGAGGTGTTACCCCTCTAAGTCAATTGCTGTAATCGTTTTGAAAGCTTGTAAGCTTACAGTAATATAATGTGTGCAGGTTAAATAATATAACCCCTAGTTGGTACAGGTGATTATACTATGCAAGTTCAATATAACCGCTGCTTAATGCAGGTATTTACACTAAAAAATCCAGGGAAAGTATCTGGATTGGAGATGAGATATATATCCAGACCCGGCACTGCTTATGTAATAAAGGGCAGTGGTTCCGGGTACTCCCGATCTTATGAGTAAGTTGCAGGCTCTCAAAGTGTCTTGCTAAATCGAGCTACTCAAAGCAGATCAGGTACAGTCTATATGGTGTTAGAAACCACTAACCACAATCGCAACCAGTAACTATTATATATATATATATATATATTTATAATTGTGAGGTAGTACTCAGAGCTCGATGTGACACAAGCTAATGCAGTGTTGTCAGCCTCCGCCGACGATCGTTTCGCGGTGCTTTCTCAAGGCTGATAAGCTAGAAGTAGTAGCAAGAAGTAGGAATTATCTTGTAAAGAATGATCAAAAATGTAAATAATAAACATGGATAATGTGCACCTTATTTTAAAAGTATTTCCAATTACTAATGTCAACAATTCAATCAAATCTAGTGTAAAAGTAAAAATGTAGCTCAAATAAAATAAAACTATGCATGGAGAAATATCTTACACAGGTAGATGATCAACGCCACTTGTGGATGTGAAAACAAATTCACACTTAATTTTTCTCTGTTGTGCATACGTATTTATTTGACTGATGTAATAGCCCAGGTTTCCAGATTCTGCTGGAGATGCTGCTGCTGCTGGTATTTTTGAGACTGCAGGTGGTGGTGTTTCAGGCAATTGAGGTCTTCCCTAAAAAATAAAATAAATATAATTTAAGCCTACAACATCAAAATAGCAATTCATTAGTTACACTACTTAATTCTAATTAACAGTGATAATTAAAATATTACCTAGCAAATAAATGTTAGAGGTCTTTATTTACTAAATTATTGAAAACTGTTTTGAAAAAAAAGTTCTAAATACAGCTCAATCCCCTTATAACGCTGTGCTTGGGGTCCAAAGAATACATCGTGCTATAAGCGGATCGCGTTAGAAATAATGTATAATTGTATGCATTGTACATTAAAGTATTTAGGGCGAAAGTTTGGGTAAACATGCAGGAGGAGGATCAATTGGCTGTCGAGTGATAGCCTTGCCCCCACATCAAGCAGAGATCCCACATTAGCCGACGCTGAAGTTGGGCCCGATCTCTGGCTGTGCCAGGCCAAAGTACCAGCGCCGGGATGACAGGCCCCCCCCCCCCCCACACTCTCGGGACCCCCCGCATTCTGAGATTCAGCAGCATGGTAGTTACATCACTGCTATATACTTTGTATTTATTCAGTATTGTGTTTTACAAGCTAGACTTACTAAAGAGTACCCTCACTTAAATGCTCAATCACTGCTATAGTGAAATTGTTGCTAAAGTAAAATCCAATATGCAGAAAAGTGCTTGCACCATTTAGTATATGTACCCATAATAGCGTAACTGCACAAAAAAAAGAGAAGTACAAATCACAGCAGACAGCATAAGACCACAAGAAGAACTATACATGTAAAAGTGAAAATACTAAACTTAATACGTAATAACTTGCACAATAACTGTTCAATAAGAAGTGCATTTCACCAAGTAATGACTGTTTGGGTACTAACAGGAATATACCTATAC
This sequence comes from Ascaphus truei, assembly GCF_040206685.1. Taxonomy (NCBI): domain Eukaryota; kingdom Metazoa; phylum Chordata; class Amphibia; order Anura; family Ascaphidae; genus Ascaphus; species Ascaphus truei. The sequence continues at coordinate 115,322,462 of NC_134486.1, read as the reverse complement.
AATCCAAACTATTTCAAGTAAGTGTACATCATACTTACACCGCAGTTTTCTTCTGACACGATTTCTTCCCACGCAAGCTTTGCTGCTATGCCTTTTGCAATCAGTTTATTCTGGCCAGTGCCTTCCTTAAATGTCCTATCACCAATTATACATCTGAATGTAAATCTACAAGACAAAAAGAATTCAAATAATGTGTTACTCCTACTGTAGTAGCAAGAAGTAGGAATTATCTTGTAAAGAATGATCACAAATGTAAATAAGAAATATGGATAGTGTGCATCTTATTTTAAAAGTACAGTATGTCTAATTACTAATGTCAACAATTCAATACAATCAAGTGTAAAAGTAAAAATGTAGCTCCAATAAAATAAAACTATGCATGGAGAAATATCTTACACAGGTAGATGATCAACGCCACTTGTGGATGTGAAAACAAATTCACACTTAATTTTTCTCTCTTGTGCATACATATTTATTTGACTGATGTAATAGCCCAGGTTTTCAGATTCTGCTGGAGATGATGATGATGATGCTGGTATGTTTGAGACTGCAGGTGGTGGTGTTTCAGGCAATTGAGGTCTTCCCTAAAAAATAAAATAAATATAATTTAAGCCTACAACATCAAAATAGCAATTCATTAGTTACACTGCTTAATTCTAATTAACAGTGATAATTAAAATATTACCTAGCAAATAAATAAATAAAAAAATGTTATAGAGATCTTTACTTAATAAATTATTGAAAACTGTTTTGAAAAAAAAGTTCTAAATACCAACAGTTCATGTTTTGTCACATTTATCAATTGCACAAAGAACATATCTTAGATTCTATTTTATTTCTACTCACGCACAATTATTTTTTGTTTGATGCACAGTTTTATTTGCCGAAGAAGGGGACAGCAATTGGGACTTCATTGGCCCCTTCTTATGCAAATTTGTTTATGGGTTATTGGGAGCACGAGCACATATATAGTAGCACTAATCAATTTCGTCACCATATTATTTTTTATAAACGTTTTTTAGACGATTTCATTTTTATTTGGGATGGGGATATGAACACACTTAACACTTTTATTGACACACTTACAGTAATAATAACGATGTTAATTTACATTTTACAAGTGAAACTAATATTAATCATATTAATTATTTAGACGTGACGCTGTCCGTGGATATGGACAACCATATACAAACCAAAATTATTAGGAAACTCCATTCAAGGAATTCATTTTTAAATGCTAAAAGCAGTCATCCAAGATCTTTATTACATGGAATTCCAAAAGGACAATTTCTCAGATATAAAAGACTGTGCTCAGATGAGGCGGTCTTTCTTGAACAATCTCAAGATTTATGTCACAGATTTGAGAAAAGAGGGTACCCCAAAGAGGTTATAAATTCAGCTTTTGAACAAGCGAAACATACTGACAGGAGAGACTTACTGGGAGAGACTTACTGGGTTACAAGAAACATGATAAACAACAAAAAGACACACAAGGTTCACAGATTCCTTTATTCATTACACAACATAATAGACAGGCAACTCAGATTTCCAAAATTATAAGAAAACATTGGGATACACTTGTAGCCCTGGGTAGTTTTGGGGTTACATGCCTTTCTCCTCCTGTGCAATAATCCCTGTTAAGGGCAGGTTGCCAGGAGTAATCATGGGGTTTTTCCCCCACCTCCATGTGTTGTGTAGTATCTGGTAAAGCTAGTGTGATCAGGCCCTGTGTCCAATTACAGTGACACAGGGGTGGTGCCTAGTGGATTGTGTATTTAGTGTGTGCCTCACCACCTATGAGTGAGGTGAGTCTGTCCAGCAAACTGTCAGGGCTCTGGCAGGGTTTGTGGCCCTCCCTCAGGGGAGTGGTGTGGAAGACTATTCCTTTTACTCCATCAGGGAGTAAGGGAAGAGCTAGACCTGCTTTCAGTGCCCTTGCCTGGGAGTGTACGGTAAGGGATTTCCTTTGGGTTGGCTACCTATAATGAGCGGCTGAAGACCAGGCTGCAATGATGGGCAGTCTGCCATTGTCTGACGAAATAAAGTATGCTGTTGCCAAAGAACCCTTCTTGCCTGAGAGTGGAGTCATTCAGGGAGAATATGCACATAGAGGTTCTCTTTCAGAGACTCCTCCCTACTACGCTGGGGGTCTGGACGAGATGGATGGCGCTCATAAGCCAGTCCTGATGCTATCCCCGATACCATCGCGGGAGACTCAGGAATTCTGTAAGCCAGCAGGTGCACCACACTACACTTCATGTAACAGGGGTCAGTGTCCACAGAAGGGAATCAATATGAGATGGGCCCGGGCAAACACCGTTACATTTGGAGGCGCTGCTGAGATAATCAGGACAGGCTTTCAGCGAAGCAAAACAGAAAGTTTGGATATATGCTTCCAGAGCAAGTGCTAAGGAAGGAAGAGAGTCTAGGGGTAGTCAAGAGCCTGCAAACTCGCAAAGCACACCCTAGATGGCCCTTAAGGGTGAAGTAGATCTGGAGACAGGGCTATTGCTGTTCTAGTCACCTTGAGGCAGATAGTCGTAGGATGCCTAAGGGGGTAGCCTGGTTAACATGGGTCAGGAACTCCTGGTAGGGTCTGCGCTGTGTGTAGCCAACAGTAGGTGACGCCCTTAGTACTGCAGGGAGAAGCCCAGAGCACTTCTAGCCAGTAACCAGACTACTAACCACAGAGAACGTGTACTGGACTGTCATTGTGTGCAGTGTACAAAAGAAAGAGTTTTGCCTAGCCTGGGGTATGCCGAGTTTACCACTTGTCAGAGGCTACATGTATTGCAGTGAGCAAAGGAGAGCGAGTCCCCTCCCAAAATCGGATGGTCGCGCTGTGTTAAAAGTACTGGGAATACCTAAAATGGCAGCTGCCGTGTGTGATGTTGCACCGCGCATAGCCCACCACTCGATAATCTGTATCTGAACTTTACCTTGTCCAGATACTGCATTGTGCCATCTGCTTCCATGGATCAACCCCGATTCGACGGATGCAGGAACGGACTCTCCTCTGCCATGCCTGTCACGCAGAAAAAGCGAAAGGCAGGAGCCATTTCCAAGCCAAGGCCAAAGCGAAAAGCTAATAAAGAAAACCTTCTGCTGACCCCAAAGGCTAAGGGTTTTAATAGACGTAAGCCTTATTATGTCAAGAAGAAATTCGGTGATGAACACTCAAAGCAAAACAAATGGCAGACAACCCATCGAACCCGCAGGCCACTTCCTCCAATATGCTTCAACGACTCTGCCGATGCTCTCCCTGAAATCCACAGCCCATCTTCTCCACTACTCGTCCACGATGCTGCCGCTGCTCTCTCGGAAATCCACAGGTCACTTTCTTTATTATGATTAGACGGCTCTGCCGCTTCTCTCCCAGAAATCCACAGGTCACTTTCTCAATCCCTCTTCGACGACGCTGCCGCTTCTCCTCTCCCGGAAATCCACAGGTCACCTCCTCCATCCTTCTTCGACGACGCTGCCGCTTCTCTCCAGGGAACCCCCATCTCATCCTCCGTAGCCCCCATCCACCCAGATGTCCACAGCACCCCATGCACAAGACCCAGCTCGTTAGACCGCATGCTGAATGGGTTAAGTGTCGATATTCCCGGGAACTCTACTATGCTGGTAAAGATAGATCTTCTTTTAGAGACCATGCTAAATAAGGATCAACGGATGGAGAAGATGGATCAACGGATGGAGAAGATAGAGACTGACATAGCGGGGATGCATAATTTGCTTGGAGTTCATGCCCCTGTATCTCCGACGCCGGAGCAGGAGGGTGGCATGGATGGGATGAATGGGATCTTCAACCTTCCATCACCAAGCGCACCCCCTCCACCAGAAGAATATGTGTACATGTATGCCGTTGACGAGGATGACATGACAACCCCGTCAAGACCACGCCAGGAGACAACACGGTGACCAAGACAGGAGGAAAGCATCCTCCCAGACAACCTAACCTCGCCCACCGCCACAAGCACACCCGCTCTCAGAAGAACACCCGCTCCCAGAATCCAACCCACATACGCTTGCATCGATACGGTGCCCGACATCATCCTGCGCGAGTTGCCCTATCCACTCAGGGAGAAGTATAGGGTGATGAGTGCTGGTTTACCCCAGAAGTATGGCATGCTAATTTTCAAGCACCACGTGTTCTACTTGGTGTACTGCGGGTGTTGTTGCGGGTGGGCCAACAATGTAAACAACGAAGGAAATCGCGAAAAAAGGGCGCTTCCTGAAAATTTAAGAAGGACTATTATGGAGGAATTGCGGCGCTATTTTTCAATTACAGATCCTGTAATGAAAATCGTGAGAGACGCCATTAATGGCATTTTGCGTCATACAAGGAATCGTTTCTGGAAGGACAATCTGGTGGGGATCGAATTTGCGTGACTGTTCAAATGTTGTTTATTTTTTGACTTGTATTAATAAAGAAATGTTTTTTACTAACACCATACTGTTGTGCTGTAAATGTTTTGACTTTCTGTACTTTAATAAAGGAGATGTTGCGTGTTTTAAATTTTATTAATAAAGAAATGTTTTTACTTACACAAGACCTGCACAACTCCAGTCCTCGAGGGCCGCAAACAGGCCCGGATTTCAGAATATCCTGAAAACCGGGCCTGTTTGCGGCCCTCGAGGACTGGAGTTGTGCAGGCCTGACTTACTGTACTTTTCACCAGCCTACTGTAAATGTTTTGAATTGCTGTACACTTTTTGCACTTACTCCACAAATAAAAGAAAATGTTAATTTGTTTTAAATTGTTCCATTGTCTCCTTTTATACTGTAACAAAATACAGTGTTTCTAGAACATACAGTACTGTCCAGGCATACTGTACGGTACTGTACTGTATACTGTAGGCATGCTCAATACTGTACATCACAAGAGTATTAAAACAATACATGCTGTACGGGTATAGAATACACATATGTACTGGAATACATGTAGAATAAATGCATACTTTTTATTTTTTGGGTTTATTATAAAGTATATATATAAAAAAAAGTATTGTATACGGTCTGAAAACAACAGCATACTGTTTCAGGTTTTCTATGAAGCTCTCAGTTACAGTATTCTATCCTAATCAATAGCAACAGCCACTAAACTGTTGATTCCGGTACGTGGTTTTTTAAATCCGATTCAGCAATGTGCAGGCATTGTTACACATAGCGATATTATCCATCGAAATCCCTTCATGTGCCGTTTTCCGCATGAGATGACAAAGTTTTCTTTTCTGAGGAAAAACAAAAGTAAAAGTTTTACTGTAATGGTCAGGCAGTCCCCTAAAGAAGTTCCCAGTCAGTCCCACCAATAATTTTCTCGGGGGGCATCTCCTGTTCACATGCGCATGCGCCTACCGTCGATGTGATGACACGCATATGCGTTTCAAGAAGGTTCCAATGCGCATTCGCCAAGCTTTCCACCAATTGTTCAGTATCTACTGTAGAAGCTGCTCAGCCAATGATATTGCTTACAGGAGAATCACTTGACTGTGCATTGATATTGATATTTCAAAAAACAGAATAAAATACGGCAACATTACTCACCATAGACTTTGCCAATCAGCTTGCGCCGAGCCACTGCCAGTCCTGTATTCTCGATTATACACGTACTTGACAGGTGACAGCGGGACTACTACACCTGTAGTTGACAGCTGATGAGGCTGGAAATCGCTTTGGTACATGCAAGCTTGCTGGAATCTGTACGCGAAATCCGGCTCAGGCTGCAGGTATCCGGGCGGGGACAGACAGCAAGGGTTGCCTGTCACCAGGTTTTCACTGACGGTCGGACCGTTATTGGAAGGTGGCGCTGTCGCTGGCGCATTGCTTGCCAGCGACTGACGTTTCTTAGTTGGTTTTAACATGACCTTTCGCCTTTTGAAGTCTCCATGATCAAAGGTACGGGAAAAATCTGGTGCTACACACCAATACCCTCCAATAACACCGGGATCAATACGGAAAAAAAACACGGATCGATACATAACTTTTTCTTTATTGCACGCTTCCACACATGAGCATCTGGTGAAAATTTGTAAAAGTCATAGTTTTCGATAAAATACTGATAAATTTGACCAACTGTTGCCATCTTATCATCTGTTGCATTAATCGCGGCCCATATTAAATAAGCGTACGTTATGTCGGGTTTTTGGTACACGGACTGCAGCGGTGCACTCATCTCGGGACTCTCAGGACAATAGAACACCAGACACTGCGCATTTAGTTTTTAATATGAAAAGCCTAAATTGATACATTATTGTAACTTCTTCAGTACCAAGGTCAATTTTCAATGGACCACTGTGGTATTTTTTTAAACACCTGCAAGTCGACACATTACTGAAGCGCATGCGCATTACAATTCATGAATATCTGCCACCTGGCGGATACGCGAAGAATTGCAACCAATTAAAGCCGAACCATTATAAATAAACACACCAACCGCGGGTGACATCGGAATGAATGCAACATGAATGCGGCATGAACGCGGTGAAGTGCGTGGCATTCGGAAAAAATCCCCGAAAAAAATCGGAGATGTTGGAGAATAAAATGGGCCGCGGCTGTATGGCCCACAATGCGCCTTTAAAATTACTATCATGATATGGAATCACTATATTTTCTGCGTTTGTAAAACATACCTGAAAAAAAAATATCTGACTTAGGAACAACAACAACACTTGTTTTCTGAGATAGCCTATTCTATAGCAGAAAAAATAAATCACAATTTAACAGATTTGAAAAACAAAATCGCCTACTCACCGCAGGCAAATTTAGATTTTCTTGATTTTGTAGAGCTTCCAGAGCCATTTTGGCCGCAATACTTTCTGCCTTCTTCTTTGTATTGTCTTCACCTTCTCCAAGCTTTTCCCCATTTATGAAAACATGATAAGTAAACCTGAACAAAAAAAAAAGAGAAACGAAAAAGATTTTTATGCAGATTAATGTCTGCACCAAGCAAAATCACTGCTTGTATTTATTTTTCCATAAGGCACTATTTTTTTAGAAATAAGATCAATGAACAATTCGATATGGTTGCTATTTTTAAGGGAAAATATACTATCCTATTTTGTCGACCCACCCCACTAAACCCCCAAAATTCAGACAGTTTCCAATATGGTAACACTTTTAACCCTTTCAGCGCAAATGGGTCATGTCACCTCTGGCACTTCTGCATCACATGAGCTTACGATAGTACTCTAACATTTTCATAGGGCCCCTCACATGCAATATATTTCAGTATGATAATTGGAATATAAAAACAAAGGTGATAAGGATAGAACAGAGCTGGGAAGCTGGTAAAAGCAAAAGTCGAGATGAAAATTATATTTCCGTTAGACCAAAACAATGAGAAGACAGAAACTAATTATTTTGTAAACAGGGAATAACTAGTTTGATAGAGAGAGAATAATAATAAACTCTTGTAAACTATTTTATTTAAAAAAAAAAAAATTGACAGACATGCACGATATACATACACAGTGTTTGACAAATAATGATAACCACACGCCCGTGGCGGGTGGATTTAGGCAGCTGGCGAGCAGTGCTGCGGCTCTATGAATTCCCCTGCTCACGCCAATTTTTTTTTTTTTTTAAATAAATAATTTCCCTCCCTGATTGGCCTGACGGGAGGAAGAGGGCCGGCTGGCAGCTCTGGGTCAGCCCCTCCCCCCCTCTGCACCCAATCCCCGCTTGCTGCCCGGGGTGGGATGTAGGCTGGGGGGGACCCCGCGGCTGCTGCCCAGGGCTGGACAAGGTAGGCGCTTCCCCTCCGTCCCACGCTCCTTTGGCACCTGCCAAGCAGGGTAATAGGAGCGGGGAAGAAGGGAAGGCTGGCAGCTCTGACTCCCGTCCCCATGGCTGCAGCCTGGGCGGGAGGTAGAGGGGGCGCGCGTACGCGCTGGATGGGAGGGGGGGTTCTGGCAAAGATCCCGTGCGGCTGTTCCCTGCTGGCCCCCGATCCCCCCGCAACTAATGCCGACCTCCTGCCTGGCTGCCCGACACCCCGCATGGCTGCCCGAGCCCGCCAGCATGGCTGCCCGACCCCCCCAGCATGGCTGCCCGACCTCCTGTCTGTCTGCCCTGCTGCCCGACACCCCTCCTGGCAGCAGCCTGGGCGCACGCGCGGCTTGCAAAGTTCCCCGGCCACGTGTCCCATCGGGGAGGTTTAGTGTGGCCGTGCACCTGTCCGGCTGTCCCCCCGCTAGCCCCCGATCCCCCCCGATCCTCGCACAACTCCTACCCGACACCCCGCCCAGCTGCCCGACCTCTCGCACCTCCCGCCCAGCTGCCCGACCTCACGCCCGATCCCCGTCCCCCGCCTGGCTGCTCGATCCCCCCCCCCCACCTGGCTGCCCGATCCCCCCCCGCCTGGCTGCCTGATCCCCCCCCGCCTGGCTGCCCGATCCTCCCCTCCCCCCGCATGGCTGACCGATCCCCTGGCATGTGGAGCAGCATGTGGAGGACAAGCAGGCCCTGGAGGAACAGGTGGGCCCCCTCCCTTCCAATGAATACCCACCCAGTCACCCACCTAGTGAGTGTGTGTCTGAGTGTGTGTCTGTGAGAGTGTGTGTCTGTGTGTGTCTGTGAGTATCTGTGGGAGTGTGTGTGTGAGTGAGACTGTGAGTGTTTGTGTGTGTGAGTGTTTGTGTGTGTGTGAGTGCCTGTGAGAGTGTGTGTGTGTCTGTGAGTGTCAGTGTGTGTCTGTGAGTGTCTGTGTGTGTGTGTGAGTCTGTGAGTGTTTGTGTGTGTGAGTGTTTGTGTGTGTTTGTGTGTGTGTGAGTGCCTGTGAGTGTGTGTGTGTGAGTCTGTGAGTGTTTGTGTGTGTGAGTGTTTGTGTGTGTTTGTGTGTGTGTGAGTGCCTGTGAGTGTGTGTGTGTGTGTCTGTGAGTGTGTGAGTGTGTGTGTGACTGTGTGTCTGTGTGCGTTTGTGTGAGTGTGTGTGTGTGTGTCTGTGAGTGTTTGTGTCTGTGTTAGTGTGTCACCCTCTCTCCCTGTCACCCTCTCTCCCTGTGTCGCCCTCTCTCCCTGTGTCGCCCCCTCTCCGTGTCGCCCCCTCTCCCTGTGTCGCCCCCTCTCCCTGTGTTGCCCCCTCTCCGTGTCGCCCCCTCTCCCTGTGTCGCCCCCTCTCCCTGTGTCGCCCCCTCTCCCTCTCTCTCTGTCGCACTCTCCCTCTCTCTCTCTGTCGCACTCTCCCTCTCTCTCACCCACACTCCCTCTCTCTCACCCACTCTCTCTCTCACCCATACTCTCTCTCTCTCACCCACACTCTCTCTCTCTCTCACCCACACTCTCTCTCTCTCTCACCCACACTCTCTCTCTCTCACCCACACTCTCTCTCTCTCTCACCCACACTCTCTCTCTCTCACCCACACTCTCTCTCTCTCACCCACACTCTCTCTCTCTCACCCACACTCTCTCTCTCTCCCACACCCACACTCTCTCTCTCTCCCACACCCACACTCTCTCTCTCTCCCACACTCTGGATATCTTATTTACCCTATATATCTTAACTGCCCTATACTACACCGAAATAACCTACACTGCTTTCTTCCAGATCTAACTCTCGAGCTTCACACAGAAGACATCGGAATCCCTCCTAACCCAGAAGACAGGTAGGGAAACCCTCCCCTCCAATGTATAACATTGCGGGAATGCGAGTACCTGGACATTGAGGGACTGCGGATCAGGTAAGATCCCAAGCGGGATTGCTGCATTAGATATTGTGAAGCGGGGGCATCCAGGCACTAGTTATGGGGTTCAGGAAACTAGTCAATCACATCTGGCTTTTTTTTCTAAATCCGACATACACACACATACACACACACACACACACACACACACACACACACACACACACACACACACACACACGTAACAAAGACTAATTGTAGTATAATGTACCACAATAAATAAACTTATGTCAAAAACTAATGTTGTTCTTACTAAGAATTTATTTTTTTTTTTGTTAAAAAAGCTGGCCTGGGGGCGGGGCTAGGGGCGGTGCTGGGGCTAAGTGGCGAGTAGATTTTTTTGTTCGGCGAGTAGATTTTTGGGTGATTTGTCGAACACTGTACATACATACATACATACATACATACATATATATATGAAGAAAAAAAAGAGAGCGCTCATCGTTGGCGGTGATTTTATGCACAAACGCTTGTTTTAATTTTATTTTTTGTAAGTGTGCTTGATCCCCTTGTTTATCCTCTCCCTTCCCCAATAAATTTCATATTGCTCTATGGGGTTGCACTCTCTCTTTTTAGGTTACCCATAGGATTTGGTTTTATCCTTATGAGAGCAGCATCCTATCCCCACAGCAGGAATTGGACTTTCTAATCTCACCTTTATTGGAAGGAACATTTGGTACTGGTTATTTATGTTATGTGTTTGTGTCTTGTATGTCCTGCTCTGTAATTGTGTTATTGTGTCTGCTTCTGTTATTAACCCTTTATGTGCCTCCTATCTAGTAAGCATCCGGTATTTCACATATATTGTTTATTTATTATTTATTTGGTATATCTATTTCTTTTTGAGGATTAGCGCTACTCTATTTGTTTGTTTTTGTTTTATATATATATATATATATACACATACACACACATACATATACACATACACACACTCTATGCCTGCATTCCAGAATGATTTAGGGGGGATGGAGGAAGATGGACTGTTAACTCCACTGGCTAACCTAATTAATCAATCTTACCTGCTTTCAAAAGGGAAGAGGGAAGCCTTGTTAGTCAGTCGGTTAGTTAGGCTCTGTTATATTTACACAGTCTCCCTAAAGTGGAATAGTCATTTTGTTTTATGCTTTGTTTTTCCTTAAAGGGATAGTGTATTGAATAATAAACCACCAAAATATTATTTCACCAGGAGTATTATGGTGCCTTCTCACTAACTATGGCCATCCTGTGTATAGCTGTATGTGTATGAATATCTGTGCGTGCGTGCATACATGCATAAAGATAACCCCAATGAAACATCCAACATGACAAATACTATAGTTAATGTACTGAATAGTGTATATTTTAGATTGCTTTTATATACAATATTTATATTTATTGGTAATAGTGTATTCCTGTCCCGCTGTTTCCTTGCTTATGAGAGAAAGAAAAAATTCTATACAGTGACAAAGCCTACTGTGGATTATTTCCTTTCAAACCTTTGCAAACATTATATTGACACACACATTCCCAGCAAGCTCAAACCCAACACCCACCACATCATATATATATATTTATGTCAAAAGGAGTGCTACTGAGAGTGGCAAATGTATACAACAAAAGACAGGGGAGCCCAATGCTACATCCAATTGACAAAACATATACATATATATGTGTCAAAAGGAGTGCTACTGAATGTGTGTGTTAATTCTATTTCTAACTGGCAACAGTTGTTTGGAGGTAGGTGGCCCACCCTCCCAGAGCTAATCCCTCCCCACCTTTTTAACTTGGGAGTTTTTTTCATTTTGCAGTATGGACAGGACCTAATATGGTTGTTCCCCCTCATACAGAGGTAAAAGGAAGGGTTCACAGTGTAGTGTTAGGACCTGCAAATTTGGTTATACCTTGATGTTGGTATGCAGACTTATGATGCTTTGGCCAAAGCATCACAACTAAATAACCAAGATAATATTATTGAAGTATTTAACTTTATACTTATTACCATATAGTTTTCATCAATTGGATGTAGCATTGGGCTCCCCTGTCTTTTGTTGGAAACATTATATTGTACTGACTCATAACTGCTTTTAGAAACCCCAGTGGTTTGAATAAGTCGGCATTCAGATTGGTAGAGGATTGATTATTGCCAATAATAGAAACGTGTATCCATCTCCGATGCTCTTACATCATTAGGACACTGAAGAGGTCAAATGTCACTGGAGTTTCACTTAATATCACAGTAATGATGAGCCATGTACATATTTGGTTTCTGCTATGATTCTATCCTAAACGTTAGTGTTGAAATCTAACTATGACGGAATTCTATGCCAGCAGCAAAAAACACAATTGATAAGAACCCCAACATGGGTACCTTACAGTAGGGGTGCGCAAACTTCCTGCGCTGTGCCCCCCCCCCCCCCCCCCCCCCCACCACCACCCGCCTGCTCTCCCTCTGGGTTGCACCCCCTTACCTTTAATGCGTGGTCAAATTACGTTGCGTGGTCAGGTGACATTACTCGACCCCGTGGCATCATTTCAAACCGCGTCTCCATGGCAACGGGCGTCAAATGACGCCGTGGGGGTCATATAATGTCACATGACCTCTGCGGCGTCATTTGACGCCCGTCGCCATGGAGATGCGTAGACCGAAGCCTGGTTAGTGAGAATACAGAGGCCTCGTGCTGAAGAGCTGTAACGGCCGCGCCCCTCAAAAACTCTCAGGGGGCGCGCCCCCCAGTTTGTGCACCCCTGCCTTACAGTAACTGTAGTAACAATACTGGGTGTCTGGGGGGAAAAAAAAGTGTGTCTCACCCATTTACTGGGTTTATATGAGTAATAACAGCAATAACGTTTTACATTGCTCTTTGCTGGGTTGTCAGTGACGCGTCGCCATGGCAACGCGGCGTCAAATGACGAGGCAGGGTCACTTGACGTCACATGACCCGCGACATCATTTGACGCCAAGTCCTTGGAGAGGGGGGGCGCGATCGCTGCGGCTGCCGGGTAGGGAGGCGCAGCTCAAGAAGTTGGCGCACCCCTGCTGTAACACAAGTGCAAAAGCATTCTTACATATTTACTGAATTAAGCCGCTGACATTTCAGTACATCTGCACATCCAAACAGAGAGAGTATATTTATCAGCATGCAGTAAAGAGGGAGTGGGAAAGCTTAACAAACACTGAGGCAGTGATTAATAGTAAATTTAAATGGGTTCAGTCTGAGAAAGGCGTATAAATAAGTATATTAGGAGAGAAAAAGACTCGCGTATAGCACACAATGCAAGCAGTTGGATGAAAAAATAAATGTATCATTAATGTTGATGGCCTTAAATATAAACAAACTCAGCACGAGTTAGAAAAGTAGTGTGAATTGCTCAAAAAGTGTGTGTAGTAGTATCCAGCTCTACACACACGTATTTATTGTCATGCATCTACAAATGTAGCCACATTCAGCCAGAGTGTAGCACAAAACCACAACACATTACTTTTAAGGGAGGGAAAAACTGCTGTTGTGAGATTTCACTGCTGCGGCTTTTCATCAGATGTGGTTCAACAGTGAGATGCGTAACATCTGTATATGGACTGTAACTATATAAAGCCAACCATACATTAGAGACAATTTTGTGTATATGCAATGGGTTATGTACAGTAGTTATGTCACAAATGTTTTGAATGGGTCTTAATGATGGGGAGAAGGAGCACTGCAGATAGAGAGAAAGGGAATTCAAAGGTTGGGAGTAGCAGGTGAGAAAATGTATAGGTGACAATGAGCAGTGAGATTGGGAAAGGAATGTGACAGGAAAGTCATTTATTATTACACCAATAAAACTTACATAGGATTATGAGATGGACCTGTTACCGAGACTTTTTGGAAAGCGTAAGTCATCTTCTGACGTGCACAATATGTAATAAGCTGCCCTTTGTAGTCCGTTGATAAGTCAGCCATTATCAATAAATAAATCCTGAAAATAAAAAATAAACAAACAGTTTATCAGCATTATTGTTTGCACCTTCCATAAACAAAGAATATAGGCACATCCCTAATACTTTATCTAGGAATTGCCTTGTAATTTGTCTACAATTAGGTTGGTTGGCATCCACAGTACATGAAAATGTATGCTCAGTAATCAATTAAACAATGTGTATTTGAATAGAGCCAGCACATTTTTCTGCACCATAATCCCTGCTACGTTTAATATTTGAATCACAAAGCAAAATGAAAACAATTTAAAATAATAATTTCATCTTAAAAACATAAGATTTTTGAAGCACAGTGTTCCTGTTCAAAGCATTTAAAACATACTTCGTTTTGAGTTGCAGACAAAGTGACCAACATTATGTTGCTGATATGTGAAACAGGTCCAACCACAGTAAAGCCATCATCTTTACCACTAGGTCATTCCTTCACCAATCATTTGGAAAAATGCAAGTCAAGGGATCACTCTTCATCTCCTTTCTTGTTCATTGTGCTAATATTAATGCCTGGCTACAGAATAAAGTCGCGTCCATGGTGAGCGCGTCGTCGCGATCAAAAAGCCATGCCTCAATGTGGCAGGCCATAGAGCGCGCTCGCGATGCAGAGCACAGGCGCTCTCAATGCGCGAGGAAACAAATACATGTGTTTCTGTCGCGCGACGGCCAGGTCACATGAGCGGTTCACCCAATGAGGGTGAACCAGCTCTGTGACGTCACGGACACGCCCCCGTCACGTCAACCTAGAGGGCACAAATCGCTCCAGCTAAAGGTGGACCCACCACGGACGTGGACTAACATTACAAAAATGCATGCCGGGCTAAAAACAGTGTTCACTTTTGTTCTACATCTTCCAGTCCCATTGGGAGTTGGAATCCGTGGCTGTGCTACTCATCATCACCTCTCTTCTTTTTGTTAAAAGAAAAGAGAAAAAATGTTCTGTTTGCAGTAAAAAATGAAAACATATTCTGGATATACTGCACTCAAACATATAATAAAAATGGCACCCCAGTACGAACCTTTTATGTAAAAGTATTTACCACAGGTGCACAAACTCCGCTGATCCTGACGTCCCAAAGTTGTATCTAAAAGTGTTGTTTCAAGCAAGCAGATTGCAGTCAAAAGTAAAATACTTTCTCTGTTTTTATTAACATAATCAGAGCACGTACATTCATAGTAACGTTTCAGGGCACTAAGTCCTTTCCTCTGACCTTCACCCATTATCTTATTGTGAAAGCACAAAATCTAAACATTTAAATACCTAAAAAAATAAAATTACTCAACCAATTCCCACCCCCTGTGGTCGAAACAGTTTAGATTGTGTGCTTTCACAATAAGATAATGGGTGTAAAGTCTGAGTAAAGGGCTTAGTGCCATGAAACATTACCATGGATGTACCTGCTCTAATTAGGTTACAGAGAAAGTATTTTACTTTTGACTCCTGTGTGCCTCTTTCAATCTGCTTGCTTGAAACTACACTTTAGTATGCATTATGGCCCACAAAAGGAGAAAGGGAGCATTATTACTGCACTGCCTCTGAATTACACAGGGGTACCCTTAGGCACAGAGAGATGGCAATTTGCACAATCTACTCTTGCAACTGCTAATTTGTGTCACTGTAATCTCTGTGGAATTTGAATGTAATATTAAGGAACAGTGTACCCAATCCTGCTTTGCTAGTACAAGATTGGGCATGCTGTGACAGGTCAGTGTGCGCGGCACCACTTAGGCCGCGAGCGCGACCTCGCGCTCCTCGCGAACAAAAGGCCGTACCTCTATGAGGCAGGCCTTCGAGCGCACAACCTATGAAGCGCGACTGATTCTCGGCCAGACAAACAATTATCAGTTTGTCACGCAATGGCAGGGTCACATGCATGGTTCAGCCAATGAGGGTGAACCGCTCACGTTACGTCACGGCCACGCCTCCCTGCACGACATCGCAATTGCATAGTGCATGTTTCGCACGAGCGACAGGCGCATGTGACGTCACTCGCTCTGTTGCACGCGGCCACTATAAACGCTGCCTTAATGTGAAGTGAGGAGGGGGTGGTATCGAAAAGCACATAGGCGCAAAAGATGGGGGAAGAAGCGAGGTAGAGAGTACCTGGACTCTGCCGACCCCTACTTACAATTAAGCACATTCTCATTTCAAAACGACTAAACTATACTTATGTTACTAATGAGATCAATACTATTCTATTTCAGAGGGATTTAACTAAACTTACCCTAGTGATTTCAGGTGTTACTGTAAATTCACTATACAATATATGTAATAGGATTAAATGATATCCACAATTACAATAATCTCATTTTAAATTGTTAATGTAATGATTATTGTTTGTCTGTTTTAAAGATGTATATTAAGGAGGCCTTAGATGGAGTTGAAAAGTCTTCATTTAAGTATAGAGATCTTCCTTCTTACACACCCAACTTAAACCATACAACAAACTTTGTATACTGCGTGTCCCTGTCACCTTGTCACAGTAACAGTGCGTGTCCCTGCCACCTTGTCACAGTAACAGTGCATGTCCCTGTCACCTTGTCACAGTGTGAGGATTCGCCATTCTGGCGGTTCTGTCCCCTTAACCCTTACCCGCTCGTCTGGTTCCTGTGGCACTCAAGAAAGGCAGCCTAGCGGTGGTACTCATGCGCTGCGCGCGGGCTGTGCGCGGGCTGTGCGCAGATTCCGTAGGTCTCCGCTGTTGCTGGGTCCACTCTCTTGCCTCTGGCATTGACGCACGACACATGTGCGGTGAGTGGTCTCCCCGGCGGTCTGCAGTCCCTGCCTCTCGTTCCCGCCACCGCCCTGACGTCAGAGCTACGCGGCACAACAGTACTCCGCGCTCCTCCTCTGTCTCCGCGGGCCCCCCCTCCAGTCTCTGCCCCCGTACTGGCGCGAGTGTCGTGGCGCACAACCGGGTCGCCAGCGTGATGCGCGGGCGCACTTTCTGGAAGCTCCACCTCGGTCTCAATCGGCTGCACCTGTGCGATCCAGCAGCCTATCAAGGAAGGTGGTTCTACTTCCTGGATGCCTCCCATTGGTGGGAGGTCCTTTAAATATGCTGTTTGAACTCACATTCCTTGCCGAGCATAACTTCTGTTTGACACTCACTGCTTCTAGCCTGTCTGCCTCTTACCTTGCTGCCTGACCCTGCCTAGTACCTTGGACTTCGTGATACACTCCTGCACTAACCCTGGCTTTGGATTACGACGACGCTGCTCTCTCCTGCACTGACCCTGGCTTTGGCTCTACGACGACTCTGCTCTCCCCAATACTGACTTTGGCTACGTACCCAAACGATCCGCTACTCTCCACTCCTAGACCCGGCAAGTACCACGTTTACACTGTCCTCTATAACCCTGACCCGACCTGCAAGATTATCCTCTAGACGCGCCCTCGCGGTTGTGGTCGGCGTTCTATACCAATCCCTACCTCAGCCCCGCGGTCGTGCCTCGTTTGTGGTGAGCTACGCGTAAGGCCTTGCCCCTGCTGCATGCTGCAGCGTCCGCTGCGCTCACCAGAGCCCTCCCCGCAACGGCGCCGGGCCCGCTGCGAGGGGGGGCCGCAGCGCTCGCGCGAGAGCTACTCCTGCAACTCGCGTCGAGCGGCTAGGCACGCCCCCCGGCGGTTCAGCCAATGAGGGCGAACCTGCCGGGTGACGTCATGGCCGCGCCCCCGTCACTCCTCCGGCACGCCCCCCCGGTCTCTGCTCCTGCAGTGAGCTGCAGACCGGGGAATCGCCGGAACGCGCAGCCGAAAGCGCGGGCGCGCATTAGAGCGCCGTGACCGGGGCCTTAGCCTTACACACAGTAACACAGAGTGTCCCCGCCGCCTTGTCACAGTAAGGCTGCATCCATAGTAAGGCCGCAATTATAGTGCCGGGACAGCGCGTGTGTGTGCAAGCACGTTGCGAACCACATGCCCCAATCCTATGAGGCCGTCCAATAGCCTGCACTCATGGTCACTGTCCCACACTGAGTCACTCCTACCACCCATTGTGACCAAGCACTGCCATCTACAGCACTTATTCCCTCACCTGCTGTCTCTGCAAGTTCCCCATCAAACCTCTTAGGCCTTGTCCAGCGTGGTGCTGAGCGAGCGGGCGCGTTCACGCTGGCCATGATGAAACACATTGCAGCAATGTGTGTGGCCACCGTGAGCAAGCGCCTGCTCGGCACTTACCAAGCAAGCAAATTTGAATCTGCCGCTCGCCCACGCGTCACGTGAGCGGGTCGCCAGCTCCGTGACATCTTGGCCGCACCCACCGACATGCCCCCCCCCCCCGCGCACCTAGCCAGCCTCGAATCGCCCAGCCGACAGCGCACGAGCGCCAGCGCGCCCGCTCCCTGCATGGACGCAGCCTAAGGCCTCAGACATGGTCAAAAAGACCGTGCTGAGCCGGCTGAGGGGAAACATTATCCCTATCAGCACGGCTTTGGACGGCGCTTCCGCAGGCGTGCGGAGGCGTGTGGAATTTCAGCCGACAACTCAATTTTAGTTTTCCCGCTGAGGGAAGCGCACGGCCGGTCACGTGACTGCCAGAAGCCAATGGCAGTCCGTGACGTGGCGCGCTAGCCCCGCCTCCCGTTCCGCCTCCAGGCCCGCCTCCCACCCGGCACACAAGCGCGCTCGCTGACGCTCATGCTGGGACACGAAAAAGCTCCTGCTTGAGCAGGAGTGTCAGCGCTGCTCAGCGCTCTTCCTTTTCCATGCCCGCGGCCTAAGGGCTCGTCCAGGGTGGCGCTGACACGTTGCGCGCGCCCGCTCGGCGCTCAGCCACTTGCCGAGCAAGCAAATTTGAATTTGCCGCTCGCAAGCGCGTCACGTGAGCAGTTCGTCCAATGAGGGCGAACCAGCTCCGTGACGTAGAGGCCGCGCCCCCGGACGCGCGCGCACCTAGCTGGAAAGGAAAAGCACGGCAGAGTATTGCGCAGCGCTGAAGCGCCAGCGCGCCTCTACCCACCCTGGACGAGGCCTAAGATTGTAAGCTCTTCGGGGCAGGGATTTCCTTTCCTAATGTCTGATTTTGCTGCACTTACTGTATTATTATAATTCCCTATACTGTATTCTTTGTGAAGCGCTGAGTACACTTTTGGCGCTATATAAAAAAAGACATACAATACAACACTGAGTGTCCCCCTCTGTCCTGTCACGGGGGATATGAGAGAACTCACCCCGGGGTTCCCGGGCTCCCCTGACCTCCGCTCCGGTTTGTGGCGCAGAAATGAACTCGCGCGGGTCACCTGCCGCTGTCCTGTGCTCTATGAGCTGTCACTGCGCCAGGCGCTGCCCTGTGCTTGATTCCAGTTAGTTTCGATTCCTGACCACTGCGTACAGCTGACGTTGACCCAAATGGGTGAAGACAGCGGGGTGCCGATTGGCTGAGCTCAGTAAATGGGCGGGGATAAGACAGCTGCGCCCGCCTGTAGGACACATTCCTGCAGCGCGGTTTTAAGTTTCGTTTCCCCTAATAATAATAGTCAGTGTGACTGAGCGTTCAGATCCGCAGAGTGGCTGTAGGAGCCGGAGCAGGGAGGATTGTGGTGGATGCAGGGCACGATCGGGATATATGTGCTGTACACCAACTGTCCCGTCAGTGGCATAAAGTATCCCGCATTCACAGCGGCAGCATGCATCAGTGAGACGCTGCTTCAGTCTGGATGACGTCACGCGAGGGGCGGTGACGCTGCACGGGTGAAATCGAAACTTCTTACAGGTTCCCAAACCAGAGGAGCTGCGCAGGTCAGGGAACCCCGGGTGAGTGCTCTCATACCCCCCGTGACAGGGCAGCGGGGACACTCAGTGTTACTGTGACAGGGCAGCGGGGACACTCAGAGTTACTGTGACAGGGCAGCGGGGACACTCAGTGTTACTGTCACAGGGCAGCGGGGACACTCAGTGTTACTGTGACAGGGCAGCGGGGACACTCAGTGTTACTGTGACAGGACAGCGGGGACACTCAGTGTTACTGTGACAGGGCAGCGGGGACACTCAGTGTTACTGTGACAGGGCAGCGGGGACCCTCAGTGTTACTGTGACAGGGCAGCGGGGACACAGTGTAACTGTGACAGGGCAGCGGGGACCCTCAGTGTCACTGTGACAGGGCAGTGGGGACACTCGGTGTTACTGTGACAGGGCAGCGGGGACACTCAGTGTTACTGTGACAGGGCAGCGGGGACCCTCAGTGTTACTGTGACAGGACAGCGGGGACACTCAGTGTCACTGTCACAGGGCAGCGGGGACCCTCAGTGTTACTGTGACAGGACAGCGGGGACCCTCAGTGTTACTGTGACAGGGCAGCGGGGACACTCAGTGTTACTGTGACAGGGCAGCGGGGACCCTCAGTGTTACTGTGACAGGACAGCGGGGACACTCAGTGTCACTGTCACAAGGCAGCGGGGACCCTCAGTGTTACTGTGACAGGACAGCGGGGACCCTCAGTGTTACTGTGACAGGGCAGCGGGGACACTCAGTGTTACTGTGACAGGACAGCGGGGACCCTCAGTGTTACTGTGTCAGGGCAGCAGGGACACTCAGTGTTACTGTGACAGGGCAGCGGGGACACTCCGTGTTACTGTGACAGGACAGCGGGGACACTCAGTGTTACTGTGACAGGGCAGCGGGGACCCTCAGTGTTACTGTGACAGGGCAGCGGGGACCCTCAGTGTTACTGTGACAGGGCAGCGGGGACACTCAGTGTTACTGTGACAGGGCAGTGGGGACACTCGGTGTTACTGTGACAGGGCAGCGGGGACACTCAGTGTTACTGTGACAGGACAGCGGGGACACTCAGTGTCACTGTCACAGGGCAGCGGGGACCCTCAGTGTTACTGTGACAGGGCAGCGGGGACACTCAGTGTTACTGTGACAGGACAGCGGGGACCCTCAGTGTTACTGTGTCAGGGCAGCGGGGACACTCGGTGTTACTGTGACAGGGCAGCGGGGACACTCGGTGTTACTGTGACAGGACAGCGGGGACCCTCAGTGTTACTGTGACAGGACAGCGGGGACACTCAGTGTTACTGTGACAGGGCAGCGGGGACACTCAGTGTTACTGTGACAGGACAGCGGGGACACTCAGTGTTACTGTGACAGGGCAGCGGGGACCCTCAGTGTTACTGTGACAGGACAGCGGGGACACTCAGTGTTACTGTGACAGGGCAGCGGGGACACTCAGTGTCACTGTGACAGGACAGCGGGGACCCTCAGTGTTACTGTGACAGGACAGCGGGGACCCTCAGTGTTACTGTGTCAGGGCAGCGGGGACACTCAGTGTCACTGTGACAGGGCAGCGGGGACACTCAGTGTCACTGTGACAGGGCAGCGGGGACCCTCAGTGTCACTGTGACAGGACAGCGGGGACCCTCAGTGTTACTGTGACAGGACAGCGGGGACCCTCAGTGTTACTGTGTCAGGGCAGCGGGGACACTCGGTGTTACTGTGACAGGGCAGCGGGGACACTCGGTGTTACTGTGACAGGACAGCGGGGACCCTCGGTGTTACTGTGACAGGACAGCGGGGACACTCAGTGTTACTGTGACAGGGCAGCGGGGACCCTCAGTGTTACTGTGACAGGACAGCGGGGACACTCAGTGTTACTGTGACAGGGCAGCGGGGACCCTCAGTGTTACTGTGACAGGACAGCGGGGACACTCAGTGTTACTGTGACAGGGCAGCGGGGACCCTCAGTGTCACTGTGACAGGGCAGCGGGGACACTCAGTGTTACTGTGACAGGACAGCGGGGACCCTCAGTGTCACTGTGACAGGGCAGCGGGGACCCTCAGTGTTACTGTGACAGGACAGCGGGGACCCTCAGTGTCACTGTGACAGGGCAGCGGGGACCCTCAGTGTCACTGTGACAGGGCAGCGGGGACACTCAGTGTTACTGTGACAGGGCAGCGGGGACCCTCAGTGTTACTGTGACAGGACAGCGGGGACACTCAGTGTTACTGTGACAGGGCAGCAGGGACACTAAGTGTCACTGTGACAGGGCAGCGGGGACCCTCAGTGTCACTGTGACAGGGCAGCGGGGACCCTCAGTGTTACTGTGACAGGGCAGCGGGGACCCTCAGTGTCACTGTGACAGGGCAGCGGGGACACTCAGTGTTACTGTCACAGGGCAGCGGGGACCCTCAGTGTTACTGTGACAGGGCAGCGGGGACACTCAGTGTTACTGTGACAGGGCAGCAGGGACACTAAGTGTCACTGTGACAGGGCAGCGGGGACCCTCAATGTCACTGTGACAGGGCAGCGGGGACACTCAGTGTTACTGTCACAGGGCAGCGGGGACACTCAGTGTTACTGTGACAGGGCAGCGGGGACACTCAGTGTTACTGTGACAGGGCAGCGGGGACACAATGTTACTGTGACAGGGCAGCGGGGACACTCAGTGTTACTGTGACAGGGCAGCGGGGACCCTCCGTGTTACTGTGACAGGGCAGCGGGGACACTCAGTGTTACTGTGACAGGGCAGCGGGGACACTCAGTGTTACTGTGACAGGGCAGCGGGGACACTCAGTGTTACTGTGACAGGACAGCGGGGACCCTCAGTGTTACTGTGACAGGACAGCGGGGACCCTCAGTGTTACTGTGACAGGGCAGCGGGGACACTCAGTGTTACTGTGACAGGACAGCGGGGACCCTCAGTGTTACTGTGTCAGGGCAGCGGGGACACTCGGTGTTACTGTGACAGGGCAGCGGGGACACTCAGTGTTACTGTGACAGGACAGCGGGGACCCTCAGTGTTACTGTGACAGGACAGCAGGGACACTCAGTGTTACTGTGACAGGGCAGCGGGGACACTCAGTGTTACTGTGTCAGGGCAGCGGGGACACTCGGTGTTACTGTGACAGGGCAGCGGGGACACTCGGTGTTACTGTGACAGGACAGCGGGGACCCTCAGTGTTACTGTGACAGGACAGCAGGGACACTCAGTGTTACTGTGACAGGGCAGCGGGGACCCTCAGTGTTACTGTGACAGATCAGCGGGGACACTCAGTGTTACTGTGACAGGGCAGCGGGGACACTCAGTGTTACTGTGACAGGACAGCGGGGACCCTCAGTGTTACTGTGACAGGACAGCGGGGACCCTCAGTGTTACTGTGACAGGGCAGCGGGGACACTCAGTGTTACTGTGACAGGACAGCGGGGACCCTCAGTGTTACTGTGTCAGGGCAGCGGGGACACTCGGTGTTACTGTGACAGGGCAGCGGGGACACTCAGTGTTACTGTGACAGGACAGCGGGGACCCTCAGTGTTATTGTGACAGGACAGCAGGGACACTCAGTGTTACTGTGACAGGGCAGCGGGGACCCTCAGTGTTACTGTGACAGGACAGCGGGGACACTCAGTGTTACTGTGACAGGGCAGCGGGGACCCTCAGTGTTACTGTGACAGGGCAGCGGGGACCCTCAGTGTTACTGTGACAGGGCAGCGGGGACACTCAGTGTTACTGTGACAGGGCAGCGGGGACACTCAGTGTTACTGTGACAGGGCAGCGGGGGTCACACAGTGTTACTGTGAGAGCTCAAGCAAGGGGGTCACTGGCACTGCTGGAATCTCCCACATCATCCCTCATCTGTGGCCATGAAATGCTAACAGGATTTTTATGTGACTATCTTAAATTCATTTTTTGTTTAATTAGCACAGTCAAGAGATACATTTTACTAGTTAATTGTTATATATGTGTAACGTTAATATAGATTACTCTATTAATTATAAGTGTGTGTGTGTGTGTGTGTGTGTGTGTGTGTGTGTGTGTGTGTGTGAAAATATACAGACACACGTGACTTTTGTATAGATAAACATATGTAGCCCTGTTTCTCTCCCCCACAACTTCCCCAGCCCCCTAAGTGAGATCTGGGGGCAGGCAGTAATTATGCTACTGGTGCTAGCTTTACCTGTTGGCTCACAGGGGCCTGAGCCTCTGCCACTGAGAGCCTGGAGTGATGTACTTACAATCCGGTGCAGCACCTCCACCTGAGAGGGATCCCAACCTAGTGGGAGAAGCCCCTTACAGGACCTCAACACAATGATCACACATAGTATAAAATAGAAAGACCTTTACTGGCACATACTAATCTCTTAACAACTTAATGCTCTACTAATGACTACTAAGAATACAACTACCGAGGCACCATGCAAGGCGTACCCCTCTACCGTGTTCCCAACACCCTGTCCCAGAGTCCAACACCCAACCCCCAATGTGTGGGATAGCGCTGCCCACTAAGTTGAGATGTTGGTTGGTGCACATGTTGTATGATACCTGCCGAGTGTGTCTACACCCGGACGCTCCGTCAGGAAAATAGAATGGATCCGCAGAACCCGCGATGAATACGCTTCCACGTGGGGTGGTGTCCTGACAGACGGTCCGACCATGAAGACAGTCTCTTATCTTCTTATGGAGTCTGGTCCCAGACCACAACCATCAGTGCCACGCAGAGTTGCGTCCCTGATCTATCAAACAACTAAAGGGGCAGGGTCCCTACCCAAGGGCCTGTTCCTGTAGCAGCCACACTCTATGCACTTGAGTTGGGGCCTAGGGGATTACCTGGCCTAGTGCAGTGGGTCCCTGACCCCTGCACACACAACCTCCCCTAACCTTGACCCAGCTCCAACTCGCTGTCCTTCCCCAGCGTGCGAAAAGTATCTCCTCAGGGGAAGCTCTAAGCCCTATTGGCTGCTGTGGCCTCGCATGGTTAGTAGCCCCAGTGGCTGCTGGGTGTTGTCCCCGCAGGACCTTTTTATTATTGGGGTCGCGTGCGCTATCTCCCTTGCGCATGCGCGACTTTGTAATGGCTGCCGCCGCTCACATGTGCGCAAACTCAGGAAGGCCCTGCACTAAGGAACGCCACCTCTGCTATTTCCCAATTCCTTTAATGGCCGCCGCAACCCTTCTGCGCATGCGCAAGCACCTGAAACATGGCGGTGCCCTGCGAAGGGAGCCGCCGGCGAGCCCGTCGCCTCATGCACCTCCCCGCAACACCCCCCACGGCAGCGGAGGTAAGAGGGGAACGGAGGACCGGAGGGGACCTGGCTACACATGCATAACTACGTACACGCAATCGCATTATTCTTGATACGTAGCCCCCTGTTTGCTTTGAGTTAGGACGCACTTATAGTGTGCGCGACGGTGACGCGATGGATGATGTCACCTGTTGCTGCTAGCGAAAGTTGTATTTCGCTTTCTGGCGACGTCGCGGGCGATCAGGTCTTTGATTGGTTCAGAGGCTGTCACATGTGGCGACAGCCTCTGAAAAATCAAATCTGACCGGTTTCAAGAATTCATGCTGCCAGCGTCATTCAGTTGCATTGCGCTTCCTATAAGCGCACGCGACGGAGGCAATACATTTGTATTGCCGCGACGTCACCGGCACTATAAGCGCAGCCTTGGGTGTGTAAGAATATGTCAACATGTACCATTTACCCCCCCCCTCCCCCCCTACTGTCTCTGTAAGTTCTCTCTACTTACCAGTTTTAATTGTAAGCTCTTCGGGGAAGGGACTCCTTTTCCTAATGTTATATTTATGTCTCAAGCGTGTATTCCCATTATGTGTTATATTATTCTGTCACGTGTATTACGGCTGTGAAGCACCATCTACATTGATGGCGCTATATAAATAGATATACATACAAATCGCTGAGCAATAAGTAGTTATTCATGAGACTGGGGCCCGTAAAAACTGTATTATTGAAGCACATAACCAAATTACAGAAACACACGAGCAACTATTGAGTGCTGTACCCTGCTTTAGTGTACAGCTATTATCCTTGCTCCCTAATGCAGGGGAGCGCAATCTTTGTTCCCTGCACCCCCTGCTGGCTGTCCCCCTCTCTGCATCCCCCCCTCCTCTCGTACCTTGGCTCGGGCGTTGCCATAGCAACGCGTCTCCAGAAGCCATCTGAGCCAAGGTAAGTGCAGTTTACAGAGGCCTTCACCGCTTCCCCGGCATTTAAGTGCCTCCGGGAAGTGCGTGGGGCCTCTATAAACCCTGTGTCCCCCGCAGACAATTTTGCGTACCCCTGCCCTAATGCAACGTGGTCATCAGATATGTTTTTGAAATGCAGTCGTGTTCACTAAACCAGGGGTGTGCAAACTTTTTTTTTTGTCATCCTCCCCCCCCCCCCTGCTAGCGCCCCCCTCACCTTTTCTCCAGCGTCATGTGGTGTCACGTTGCCATTTGACCACACGGCGTCCTTTGACTCCACCTTGCCATGGCGACAAGTCGCCAGAAGCTGCCGGAGACAAGGTAAAGGATATACAGATGCCTCAGGCGCTCCCCCAGAATTTAATTTAAATATTGTGGTGAAGAACGCGGTGCCTCTATTAGCGCCGCCCCCAACCTCCCACCAGAAAGTTTTGCACGCCTCCCAGTTTGTGCACCCCTGCACTAAACTGCATGTAGCACCCTTGGGGGAAGCTATGTTACTTTATTGGGTTAAGGGTCCTAGGGGGTTAATTGTATGGGTAGTTATAATTGTATCCTCTATCCATCACCTGGTGTGGAGTTACTGGGCAGAAACATAGCCACACCCACCTTCTATAGAAGGTGCCTAGTATGTCACTAGATAAAGATACTTTGAAGAAAATTAATCCTTCCCCTGGTGATAGCCACCTCCAATATATATATATATATGTGTATATATATATATATACAGTGTTCGACAAACCTATACATTTGCTCGCCCCGGGCGAGTGGATTTAACCCCCGGACGAGTAAATATTGGCCCAAGCAGCACACGTTTGGTACTAGGTGGCGAGTACATTTTTTGCAACCACTATATATATATATATATATAGTTATACGTTACCGTTCCAAGGATTGGTAAACGAGACAGCACTCAAAGTTGAAAATCAAAGTGTATTAGTGAAAGCAAAAATACATCCAGAAACCCAACGTTTCGGTCCTACAGAATGGGACCTTCCTCAGGGGGATACAATTTGTATCCCCCTGAGGAAGGTCCCATTCTGTAGGACCGAAACGTTGGGTTTCTGGATGTATTTTTGCTTTCACTAATACACTTTGATTTTCAACTTTGAGTGCTGTCTCTTGTTTACCAATCCTTGGAACGGTAACGTATAACTACATTCTCTATATGGGACGTGCACCTGTGGGTTACCAGCACCTATTGGAGTGCCAACTGCCTTATATGACTATATATATATATATATATATATATATATATATATATATATATATATATATATATATATATATATATATATATATATATATATATATATATATATATATATATATATATATATATATATATATATATATAATGTCATTTCCCAGAATCCCTTGCTGCAGTGGAAGTGCTGTGTGCTGGGTGATGATGGGGAAAGGCGGGGTTGCAGACCTGCCTAAGACATGCAGATGAGCATACAGTTGTATTTATATATATATATATATATATATATATATATATATATATATATATATATATATATATATATATATATATATATATATAAAATTTGGTATGTTTTGTCATTTCTTTAGCTTGCTGGGATTGTGTGTTTATTAATGTATAAAAAGAACTTTTATTCCTTGTCTTAGTGTGTCCTTGCACAGTTAGCAAGCCAATAATTTATTTTGTGTTAGCCATTGTTCTCCTGTGACGCCTACCTCGCGGGGTGTACGGGGCTGGCCAAGGGAACTGTTGCCGGGTCCCCCAATTTCCATTGGCCAGTTCAAAGTTCACGCTCACCAGCAGCTCATCCCCGATGGGCGGTTCAGGGTGCCTAAGCCAGCCCCCTCCTCTGATTTGTGCAGCCAGACGAGCCCTCGTCCTCCGATTGGCTGCAGCATCAGAATCCGTGTTCTGTTTGGTCGGCGGCCCCTGCTCCATGAAAATTATAGGAGACCGAGGGCTATGTAAGAAACACGGCTGATCAGAGTACCAGAAAGAGTTTGGCATGGATCTGGAGAAATCTTAGAGCGCGTTGAGAGTGTTCGTAGATACTCTTGGATCGTGAGACGGAGACTGTGACGTCACGACTGGTGGGCGATTCGAAAGTGCAATTCAAAGAATAGCACAGAGAAACCAGAGGAGAAACTGTTCAAGGCAAGCCTACTGAAGCAGGTCCCTGCCCTAGTTGAGGCTAGATTCTTCCCCCTCAGGCCCCAGTTGGTGAGTGTCACACTGCAATTGTGTGATTTGTGTGTTTGCTGGCTTGCCAGAATAAACTTTAGTTTATTCAACTATTGTGTCCTGTCTGGTGATCGTGATCCCGGTGGTAAAGATGTTTAAAAGTTCTGAACTCTGGTGACACATACATTTTTAAATCTGTAAGGAAATGAAGAGTGCCCTTTCTGTCACATTTAGTCTGCTAGCTAGAGGACCAAGAAATGTTTACGATTCCCCTTTGAAAATACTTATGGCCCAATCAAGTCACATCTCTGGTACATCTGCTCACTGTCATTAGTCAGTACAATTATAAACATAGCCTTGTTTTGTTGACCCATTAAAGCAGCAATACAACAATTACCATTTTTTTTTTCTTATTTTAATATGTAAAGCATGTGACAATGTAAAATTCTACATTCTTACCTAAGCTGGCAATCGTTTGGTGCTCCTGTAATAAATCTGTAAAATAAAATGCTGATTGTGTGCCTAACTAAATGGCCGCCTTTCAGTTCCAATCCTTCAGTCAGTGTAGCTTAGCAGCTACAATATCGGGATATTACTAAGGTAACATTGGCTATTGTTAAAGTTTACAGCTCAAAATGCTTGGAATATTGGCACCAAATTATTCCAAACAGGAAAGTGTTACAATGATCTTGAACTCCTTGGGAGGTTTAGCTAAAGCCTGCTATAGAAATCAAAGGATGCTCAGTATATTAAAACTCATTAAAAATAGCATCAAGAGTTGAATAAAAAAAGAAAGAAAACAGGTAATTGTTATCTAATACTACAGAACTGATTTATTTAAAAAAAAAAACATAAGATTTTACGTTTTGCTGCTTTATTGCAAAACCATGTTAACACAGGTAACCTCAAAGACCGACAAATAGGTCGTTTTCAAATTAAAGTTAACCTCTTGTTTGTTGTATTGTTAACACTACTTAATAGGTTTAATGGATTAATGTGAACCAGCATACATTTCAATGCGTGGATGCCAAAGAACCTAATTGCTGGAAAATTACTAGCCAATTCCTAATTAAATTGTCAGCGATTATCTATATTTTTGTTTGTTTGTTTGTTTTTGGAAGGTGCAAACAAGAATGCAGAGGAACTAAGTTTATTTCTTTTCTACTTTCAAGGGTTACTTGCTGAACTAAAGATGCAAAATCTAAACTACAAAGGGCATCTTATTACATATTGTGTATGTAACAACATGAATCCAGATTTCCGAGAAGTCCTAGTAACGGGTCCACCTCATGATCCTACGTAAGTTTTATAAGTGTAATAATGTATTTTCTGTCGCATTCCTTTCCAAGTCTCACTGCTCTTTGTCACCTGTAACGTTTCTCACCAGTCACTCCCTACCTTTTGGAGTTCCTTTCCTCTCATGATCTTCCGTGCTCCTTCTCTCCCATCATTAAAGCAGCAGTCCTGGTTTCACTTTTTTTTTTTTTTTACATTTATTTATTTTTTTCCTATTTGTAGCATGTCGTACTGTAGCATTAATGAGAAATAATGACCTAAACTGCCGATCAAGATCAGACAATATCCTGTTATGTGGTGCTATCGAAATGGCCACCTTCTTACTCTACTTAAAGCTGTGAAATAATACAGTAATAGCATGTTCTTGTATAGAGCTGCTAGTTTTACATAGCGCTTTACAGAGACATTTTGCAGCACAGGTCCCTGCCCCGTGAAGCTTACAGTCTATGTTTTTGGTGCCTGAGGCCAGTGCCGTCTTAACGCATGGTCACGGTGGGCAGTTGCCCAGGGGCCCCACGAGCATAGGGGCCCCATGCTAATCTATGCACAAACCAGTATTTAACACTAATTTTCCGATCACCCGCCTCAACATTCAAATCTCTCGCTAACTCGGTAGAAGGAGAAAAATTACGACTTGCAGTGGAAGGTTGGCAGGGCCCAGTGCACTACTTTGCCCGGGGGCCTATAATATTGTTAAGACGGCCTTGCCTGACGCACAGGTAGATAAAGTGACTTGCCCAAGGATCTGGGAGTTCCCCAGCTTCACACTCCATGCCAGTTAGTGTCTTTACTTACTGAGCCACTCCTGCTGCAGGTGCAGCTGATCTGTAACATTATATTACTAAGTGTAACACATTATTGTTACAGCTTTCAGAGTAATAGACAGTCAGCGGTTTGGAACACAGGAACAAATCTGTTTGTGATATTTTGTTGCCAAAGGGAAGGGCTACAAAATGTGTGTGTGTGTGTGTGTGTGTGTGTGTGTGTGTGTGACCCTGTTTCACTAGAAGTGGATGTGACTTTCTAAATTGTTTCAATAGCAACCAAAAGATTATCAGTACATTAAAAACATGATTAAAAATGGCATTAAAAATAAGGGGGGGAAAGCACACCATATTATCTAATACTACAGAAATTATTTAGAAAAAGAACCATATAGGATTTTGTATGTTTTGCTGCTTTAAGACCCATTTAAAACCTTTGTGGCAACTACGCAAACCACTGCATACACCCAAAAATGTCTCTAATGTACTGTACGGATGGCTTTATATAGTTACAATCCATTTACAGATGTTGCGCGTCTCACGGTTTATAGCCACATCTGATAAAAAGCCGCGGCAGTGAAATCTCACAGCAGCAGCTTTTCCTTAACTCTTTCAGTGCCAACGGTGCTTGCCATTTGGGTAGACATTTGTTCAAGTATGATTCCTTTGTTCTGCTTCATATGTACTTATGAAAACTATATATTGGGTTTTTTTCCGTACAAGTTAAGCTATTGGTATCTGTCTTGGGTAATTGCATGTCATGTGACCAAGATATAGTTACATAGTAGATGAGGTTGAAAAAAGACGTACGTCCATCAAGTTCAACCTATGCTAAATTTAGACAACAAAAACAGAAAAAATAGTGGCGCCCTTGCATAAATAAAAAGTGATTAAAACACTTTAAAATGCAAATATCATAAATTATACAATGTAAACGAATACAACCGTATGGTGATAGAAAAGGCTGACTATGATTCCCAATGTCTGCGCCCGCCTCCAGAGAGGGGATGATGGGATCCAACCGTCAATCAGCACATGTGAATAAATAAACACAGCAACATAGTGTGATATGGTTAACGTAATATATCCCTAAAATATAAGGGTTAAGGTGGAAAGGATTCAGAGTGTTAGAACAAAGCGACTAAAAATGAGAATATTTAATACACATGAAAAACAAAAAACAATTAAAAACATGAAATGCCACAGCTCTTGCGTCAGGCTCCTGTGGAATCCTACTTACAAGAAGCAGGTAGGACAAGCGCCTGAGAATGAAAACATCCACGAGGAGTGACTGCCTCTCCACTTCAGATATCCTGCACGGGTATTCCTCCGTCTCCTACTCAGACCAGCTGGGTGGCTCGGTGGGAACTCCGTCTGCTTGGGAGTCGCTTAATGCTGTCAGACCTCTCATGCTCGCGGCACAGGTATCTCTATCCGTAGTCTGCTCAGGCTCTCCCGCTCTCGCGAGATGCTGCTGATGGTAAAGGCAGATGTCCGTATAGGCTCCTCAGCTCAACGATGCTCGCAGATTGTTGGGATGTGCGCTTGAACGCCAGGACGCAGGGTCTGTGACGTCACCCTACGCGTTTCGCGGATTGATCCGCTTCCTCAGGGGTATAATGAAATGTGAAAATAGTCCCTCCCATTTAGGATTAAATAGTCCCAAAAGAGTCCACCCCTAATGGGGAAACATGTGTATGGAATCAAGTCCAATAATAGTACATACGCTCAACACTCTGAAAAGAAAACACTTTGAACATTCTAAAATATAAATAGTAAAAATAAATCCTGATAAAATACTAATGAGAAAAAGAAAGAGAGAACAATGTGATAAATACTTATTAGCCTAACATGATACCAGCTATTAATAAACTTATTGTTATATAATTATATGTGAACCACACATTTCAATTATATTTATACATGATTCTAAACGCAAATTACATATAAACTATTAAAAAATGGATCTTAGCTGATCTTTATAGTTTCAATATTGATTGGAAAGATAGGTCCTATACCTTATATATATTTATGTACTAGAATTAGTACTAGATTTGTGTAGTCAAGAAAAATAGAATTTTTAGATTTGGAAATATCAATTACTGATCAAGTTATACATACTCAGACATACTACAAAATTTACAAGCAAACAATTATTTGCTGGCGACAAGTCATCACAATCCGACTTGGATAAAAAACATCCCTGAAGACCAACTCATAAGATTGAGGAGAAATAACAGCAATAAAGATAAATTCATGCAGCAAGCATTGGATCTGAAATCAAAATTTGTGGAAAGGGGCTATTCTAGAGAACTGTTAGACAAAAACATCAGAGAGGTAGAACAGCTAGATAGACAAGATCCATTAAAATATATAACTAAACCAACCAATGCGGCACAACAATTATCATTTGTAACTAATGTGGCAGGACGGCCTCGCGGCGGGGTCAGTAAGACGCTTGACACGATGGGAAACTTTAAACACTAGTGGTTTATTAGCCACAACCAAAATAAGTACGGGTGTACTGTCCCTTTAAGAAACTACTTTCTTGCAAATTAAAGCCTAGTCCCGTTAGGGACACTAACTCACTTCTTGAGCCCTTACTAACAGGACAGCCAGCTAATCTGGTCATGCCCAAAACATGCTACACAAACGATAACCAATAAGCATAATAAGAATAAAGTCTTATCTGTTTGAGCTCCAAACAGCAAACAGGAACACGGTTCCGTGGAGCAGGCTGTGTCCAGCCTCGCAGCAATGTTTATCTTTATCCTGGGTTGGGGTCCCAGCTGGTCCCAGCAGCAAAGCTCCTCGCAGGACTGGGGACCAGAGCAGCAGCAGCTGCTATGGCTTCCAAGCCGGGAGAGTTCTCTCCACCTTCCTGTGGAAAAACAAGCTCACCTTGTGTGAGCAACTTCCTGCTTTTTAAAGCACTTGTTTCACTCATGAGTTCAGCCCCTGTTTAATTAGGCTGCAGGTGTGCTTCTTTCTGTCTGAGGAGATTAACACTCTGTGAACTGGCTGCAGCGTCTCTCCATTCACTATTCCAGCCTACTGAGTTAGTGACTCTGTCACATATCCCTCTCCCCAGCGAAACATTGTCCTGTGGAGCGGCCCGTGCACCATTCCCGTGCACCAGCATCTTCGTCGAAAATGTCTGATGTCGGCCCTTCCCTCCCCCTTTTTTTTTCTTGCCTTCCAATTTAGGCATTTTCTTTTTGGGGTAATTACCAGGCTACCTGTGTCTGAAGACTGGTACCTCCCTATCTCTTTGTCTTGTGCCAGTTTCAGTTTAAGGTTGATGCTCCACTTTTGTTGTGTCTCTTCTTGACAAGGTTCCTGAGCATCCTGCTGTCTATTAGCTCTCTCTGCCAGGACTCTACGCCACGCTGTGACCTTGATCTGTAAATCCTGAAGATGCATTGTTGTCCTTGTCCTCTTGTGCTCAGAGTCTCCCTTATCCTGTAGAAGAGCATTGACCTCGGTCAGCTCATTCCATACACTCGCCAGTGACTGTTTGGCCTTCTCTTTTGGACCTTTCTTCCTCAGTGTACCTTCAGTGTTGGGTTCCACACCATTTATCTTCAGTACTTCAACTTGGTCGGGATTCCTTTTAACCCGAAGTACACCCCATGGCACCTCCCTTTTACGGTCAGCAGACTCATAGGCTTGGGCCTTTCTGTCTTGACTCTTTAACTTACTCTGTTGGAAGATTTGCTGGACCATATGTGCGGTCTTTCTCCCCTTATGATCACGGGCACACTTCCGTCTCATTCGCGGCTGTCTCTTCACAGTGGCTGCCCTCATGGCAAGGAATCCACTTTGTGTCCCCTGGGCACTGTAGTTTGATTGGATTCTTACTGTGCTAGTGCATCGCAATTTGGCCTTCGCATTCCGTGCCTTGTGGAAAGTAGACTGTAGTTCTGCAACGGTATCACGGTCATGCTTCCTGGAGTGCCTCCCTTGTTTAATCTCTACCGCCACCTTTTCCTTGGACTGCTTCAGTAACCCAAACGTCTGTCTTGGGGTTGCAAGCTTTTCCTCCAGCTTCATCTGAGAAACCTCCTGCTGGTCAGCCGTAGAGTCCAACGTAGTGCCCCGCTCAGTCTTCAGAGCCTCAAGCTCCTTGACCAGGTCACACTTTTGTTTCTCCGCCATATTGCGGCCAGCACACTCAGACTCCAGGTCCTTCCTCAGGTCTTGAAGCAGTCCTTCTGCCTTTCTTCTTTCACTCAGTGCGGCTGCTAGTTCATCTTCGTTAGAATTGAGTCGCGATTCTACGTCTCCTAGCAGACTCAGAGCAAGGCTTAAATCTGTCTCTCTTTCTTTATTCTGGACCTGCAGCTGCTGGTGCTCCTCCCGGACCTTGTCTAGCTCCAGCTGTAGCCGGGCCCCCTCATTGGTCGTGTAGTCCAGCCGCTTGTGGATATCAGCGATCTCGGTTTCATGGTGCAACATCAGGCAAGCCACCTGTCGGACGGTCACCTTCTTCTGCTCGGCGAGCTGTATCTTGCGCTCAGCAACCTGCGTTTGCAGCTCTTCAATCTGATGCTGCCAGTCCCCTCTCAGGGCCTTCACCTCTTCCCGGTGCTTACTCTGGGTTTGCATCAATGCCTCCTCCATCTTTTTGAGCTCTGCAGTTCTTGTCGCCAGTATCGCTGTTGCTTCTGTCTTCCAGGCTTCTTTCTCCTTGGCATACTGACTCATGGAGATGGAGTTGCCTCTCTGCTTCTCCAGCTCTTGCTCCAGTCTTTGGACCTTCTCATGTTCCCTCTCACACAGAGTCACCTGGCTTCTAAGCTCCGCCTCCAGCGATGCTCTTGTGGCGCTCAACGTGATCTTCAGCTGCTCCAGGGCGAGGCATTCTTTTTCCAGCATTTTCTCTGCATTCTGCAGAGCAGCCTGTACTTCATTTTTTTCTTGCGCCAATTGCGTCTTCACTTTCTGCGCTTGGTGAAACTTCTCAGTCCCATCACTGACCTGACCAGTCAGGTTTAAAACCTCTTCCTTCAGGTTTATATTCTCCATTTTCACAGTCTCTATATCCCTAAGGACCGTTTCATTGGCTTTCTTCAAAGTACCCAGCTCTGCCCCTAGCGATGCTCTTGTGGCGTACAGCGTGGCCCTCAGTTCCTCATGCTGTTCTGTGGGGACATACTGGGTACTCAGCCGTTCCTGTAGCACTCGCTGCTTCTCCTTGGCTGCTTGCAGACTTGCATGTAGCTCTTGCAGCTGGCTCTGCCATAAGTGCGTTGCCTGTGTGTGCTGCTGCAGGGAGACACGTTGCATCCTCTCTGCATTCTGCAGTGCTTCCTGCACCTCTAGCTTTTCCTGGATCAATTGCTTCTCCACTTTTCCTGCTTGGTGGAGCTTCTTATCACCTTTACTGATTTGATCAGTCAAGTCTGAATTTTTCTGCGTCAGACTTACATTCTCCTTCCTTACAGTCTCTAAATCCCTCAGGGCATTCTCATGGGTTTCCTTCAACATACCCAGCTCTGTGTTTAGACTGTGGCCCTCCTGGCGTGAGAGCTCCAGCTCTGTTTTGAGCGTGCTAGCTTCTTGGTGAGAAACTTCTAAGTCTTTGATGAAGTTTTGCACATCTCTTTGGGACATCTGATAGCATAGTCTCCAGTCAGGACTTGTTCTCTCTGATTCCATGTTAGCAATTGCGGTGTTGGCTTTATTCAAGCTTGTCGTCAGCTCCTCCAACTCACTCCGCAAGAGTTGCTCTGTTTTCTTTAAAGCCGCATACTCTTGTATAGCTGGGAGTATACACCTCTGTACCTCTGCATTAGCTTCTCGCTCCCTATTCAATTGTTTCTGCAAGACATCATAATCACGCTGGGCAGTTTGGAGTGCAGAAATTAAGGCCTCTTTTCCCTGGATCAAGGATTCAGCTTCCCTTTGCTCCTCCTTTTCCTTTGCCACCGTTCCTGTGACAATTCTGCCGGTCACTCTGGTCTGCAGCACATCTCGGCGCCTTTGTGACGCATGTCCTGACAGCGCAGGTTCAAGTGACTTGGTCACTTCCCCTGTGATTTGAGGAACAGTTTTCTTTTTCTTCTTTCTTTTTGCTTTATTAGCTCCAGAGATATCAGTGGTACTGGGCACACGCCACTGGTATCAGCTTCCACATCTTGCTTGCACTCATAGGGCGTTGCTTGCTTTTGCAGCTGTTTGTCTTTGAAAATTTTGGGGCACACATCTTCCATGTGACCTACTTTATGACAGGCCCAGCATACTAATTTCATCTGTGGGTACGGCTCTCCTCCAGGGGCCACATACGGGTCGTCATCATCATCATCATCATCGTATGGCCTGAAGGGACACTGTTTTGTATGGTTATGTACATTGCAAAACTGACACATGACGGCGGCCATTTTAAAACCCCGGATTTTTTTTGTTTTGTTTTCTTCACACCCGACGAGGCAGACTTTGCACAACACACGTAACTTTTATGGGCTTTACAATCTTTGAACCTTCTGGGTTCTTCTTAGGGCAACATCTTTGCCAAAATTCATTTTCACTTTCTTTTTTACCAGACAGGGCAAACTTTGCTCACAGCACTTGCTAGCTGCAAATTCACTCACTTCAGCAAAAGGCATTAGCTTTACACAGCAATCCTTTCATACCCGACGGGGCAAAATTTACACTTAGCGCTTGCTAGCTGTAACTTCCATGCTTCAGCAAAAAATCATTTTTTTTTTCCGCTTGAGTTCAGTGTCTCAACACATCTTCATCTACTGACCCCCAGAGGCGTAGCATCCCACTTCTGACACCACTTGTGGCAGGACGGCCTCGCGGCGGGGTCAGTAAGACGCTTGACACGATGGGAAACTTTAAACACTAGTGGTTTATTAGCCACAACCAAAATAAGTAGGGGTGCACTGTCCCTTTAAGAAACTACTTTCTTGCAAATTAAAGCCTAGTCCCGTTAGGGACACTAACTCCCTTCTTGAGCCCTTACTAACAGGACAGCCAGCTAATCTGGTCATGCCCAAAACATGCTACACAAACGATAACCAATAAGCATAATAAGAATATAGTCTTATCTGTTTGAGCTCCAAACAGCAAACAGGAACACGGTTCCGTGGAGCAGGCTGTGTCCAGCCTCGCAGCAATGTTTATCTTTATCCTGGGTTGGGGTCCCAGCTGGTCCCAGCAGCAAAGCTCCTCGCAGGACTGGGGACCAGAGCAGCAGCAGCTGCTACGGCTTCCAAGCCGGGAGAGTTCTCTCCACCTTCCTGTGGAAAAACAAGCTCACCTTGTGTGAGCAACTTCCTGCTTTTTAAAGCACTTGTTTCACTCATGAGTTCAGCCCCTGTTTAATTAGGCTGCAGGTGTGCTTCTTTCTGTCTGAGGAGATTAACACTCTGTGAACTGGCTGCAGCGTCTTTCCATTCACTATTCCAGCGTACTGAGTTAGTGACTCTGTCACACTAAATATAATCAAATGGCGCTGACCATCAAAAACGTTTTTGAAAAACATTGGCCTTTGCTGCGCAGAGATAAAGAACTGTCTACTATTCTATCCAATAAACCTAGAATCATCTTTACTAAAGCCAATCATTTTAAACAAAAACTATCGCCGAGTTGTCCTGTCAGTATAAACAAAATTCCTCTTTCTACAAATAAAGGATATGCCCGATGTGACAAATGCACAGCATGTGAATTTAGTACGAATACCAAGAAATTTTTTCTAATGTCACGTCTCGTAAATACAACATCAAGACCCAGAAACGGTGTAATAGCACATATGTCATTTATCTGCTAGAATGTCCCTGTGGCCTGCAGTACGTGGGAATGACCACACGTCATATTAAAAGAAGATTATATGAACATATCTACAATATAAAAAGAGGTTTAA
The DNA here is from genome assembly GCF_040206685.1 of Ascaphus truei. Lineage (NCBI taxonomy): Eukaryota > Metazoa > Chordata > Amphibia > Anura > Ascaphidae > Ascaphus > Ascaphus truei. Next base: position 115,284,797 of record NC_134486.1, on the reverse strand, counting down.
TAACACATAATGTTTCCTTGTATTTCAAAAACCAGCATAGTCAAAACCCTAAAGGAGTAAAAAGTGTTGCAATAGAGGCACCTTTCTATAATTGGAGAGGAGGGGATAGTGTCGCGGTGGAACAGAACTTATACTTCAAACACTCTGGGTTTAGATTGAACAAGACTTTTGGTAAAATAAACTTGCAGGTTTATTTCGTTTTTAGACAGACAGACACAGTTAAACAACTAACAATTGATAAACACTTACTGGGTAATGGGGAATGAAATACTCTGATGTCCAGGAGTAGCAGTTCATTCAGTCACACAGGAATCACGAAATGAACACGAAGCAAAGGGATGAGGCTGCAGGCACCTTTTAAAGCTAAGGGACCTGGTTTTTAACATTAGCCTCATCCGATTGGCAATGAATTAACTTACACCTATTAAACCAGGCCTGCACAACTCGTAAAGCAAGAAGGGCCGAAATGCTCCAAGGAAAAAAAATTTGGGCCGCACGGGTAAAATCATCATCATCATCTCTCCTCCAGCACCTCTCATCATCATCCTCATATCTCCCCAAGAACCCCTCACTATGAACCTTTGCGATACTCCCCATCTTTCTCTCATACCCCCATCTCTCCCCCTCACCCACACACATAATACTTCCTCTCCACAAACACACAATACCCCAGTGCACACCACACACATCCCACCCCCCCCTGCACCTCACATCCTTCTCCTCCCTTGCACCTCACATCACTCTCCCCCCTGCACCTCACATCACTCTCCCCCTGCACCTCACATCACTCTCCCCCTGCACCTCACATCACTCTCCCCCTGCACCTCACATCACTCTCCCCCTGCACCTCACATCACTCTCCCCCTGCACCTCACATCACTCTCCCCTTGCACCTCACATCACTCTCCCCCTGCACCTCACATCACTCTCCCCCTGCACCTCACATCACTCTCCCCTTGCACCTCACATCACTCTCCCCCTGCACCTCATATCACTCTCCCACCCTGCACCTCACATCACTCTCCCCCCCTGCACCTCACATCACTCTCCCCCCTGCACCTCACACCACTCTCCCCCCCCCTGCACCTCACACCACTCCCCCCCCTGCACCTCACATCACTCTCCCCCCCTGCACCTCACATCACTCTCCCCCCCTGCACCTCACATCACTCTCCCCCCCCTGCACCTCACATCACTCTCCCCCCTGCACCACACATCACTCTCCTCCCTGCACCTCACATCACTCTCCCCCTGCACCTCACATCACTCTCCCTCTGCACCTCACATCACTCTCCCCCCCTGCACCTCACACCACTCTCCCCCCTTGCACCTCCAATTACCCCCCTTGCACCTCCAATCACCCCCCTGCACCTCCAACCACCCTTCCATGCACCTCCAACGACCCCCCCTGCACCTCCAATGACCCCCCCTTCACCTCCAATGACCCCCCCTGCACCTCCAATCACCCCCCTGCACCTCCAATCACCCCCCCTGCACCTCCAATCACCCCCCCTGCACCTCCAATCACCCCCCTGCACCTCCAATCACCCCCCTGCACCTCCAATCACCCCCCTGCACCTCCAATCACCCCCCTGCACCTCCAATCACCCCCCCTGCACCTCCAATCACCCCCCTGCACCTCCAATCACCCCCCCCCCCGCACCTCCAATCACCCCCCCCTGCACCTCCAATGACCCCCCACCCTGCACCTCCAATCACCCCCCCCCCACCCATTGCCACATAACATGGGAGAGCTGATATCACCCTCCCTGACAGCTCCAGACATGTGCATTGGACATTTGAGTAGCCCCAAATATCTGGAGTCTGCAGGTCTTGCTGAAGTGAAATTGGACAGCAAAGCTTTGTTCCAAGGTGTAACCTTTTACAAGTGAAATGATGATCACCTCTTTGCTAGACCCGGCTTGCATATTAAGCAGATGGATTCATTCCTTTGATCAGCATAAGGTTTTAAGCCCTGGTGTTACTTATCCACAGGGGCCTGGAAATGTAGGACTTCACAAAGGACCTTAATTATTTCCTCTTTGCATATACTTAACATATCAAAGCCCCATTTGGTGAGCTGTGCCCTGCATTCTAACATATAGCAGAAAAATATACACGGTCTAAAATATAACTTCATAGGCTACAAAATGTGTGTGCAGCCTTGGCTATATATGCACTGTCCCCTCTCCAAAAATGAGCTGGATAGCTTGTTCACACGCTGAGATATGGGTTAACTGCAGTTCTGACCCTGCAAACCTGGGCCGACAATGGGAGGGAAGGGAACACAGGATTATACACACAATATGGTTAACCCTTTCTCTCCTGACATGATTTATACACATACAGGAATATAACACAGAGCTGCAGGGTGTTGCAGCCTTATTCTGGGATAAAAACAGATGTAGTGGGGAAATGCAGTTTATTGCCAAATACACATTAACCCCTTGCATCCGATCATGATTTTAGGGCTGCCAGCTGGGGGGTGACCCCTTTATTCAAGCCTGGCATAGCCTCCCATCTTGACAGGACGAGACAACTAGCCAAACGGAAACTTTACTGGATCTACGAATTAAAGACCTTGTCACCGCAAAGGCTGAACGTAGAATTCAGTATAGTTCCTTTTTTGCAGGATTAATCTGCATTTGCTCCCTAAGGTTTTCTCATTTGGGGATGCTCCTCAATTCCATTATGTGTCCACCATGGGGAGTTTATTACTTTATGGAGTTTTTTGTGCTCTGCACTTTTTCGTTTCCTTGACTACACAAATCTAGTATTAATTCTAGTACATAAATATATATAAGGTATAGGACTGTCATGGGACTATAGGAGTGCTCACCAAAAACCGGACTGGACCGCGAGGCCGAGGTGGGGATACAGGAAAACCACCGCCCTACAGCCGCGTGAGCGGGTCCGGTTAGCAGAGTAGTGTGGATAGCCTGGGTCAGGGCAGGAGAGTGTAGAATCGTAGAGGTACTTGCCAGAGTCCGGGTCGGAGAGATCAAGAGTAGTCGAAGTCCAAAGCCAAGGTCGAGGAGAGGAGAAGGTAGAAGTCCGTAGGGCGAGCCGGAGTTCGAGGGTGCCAGAGGTCGAGAGTCCAGATTCAAGCAAGGGTCTGTAACGGAAGACAATAGCAGACTGCGAAGTAGCTTGTAGCAAGCACAACCAGAGACTGACTATGCTCAGCAATCAGCTCTGGCTGGTAGCACTAAATACTGATAGGAGCCAATGAGAACTACCAGCGGTGAGGTCAGATGAAGGTAGAGCGCTGATAGGATGAGGCTGGATGCAGGGCAGGTGTGGGAGGAACAAGTACATTGGCGGCAGTGGAGATGGACATAGTGGCGTTCGCACGACGCCCGCGACGGAAGGGGAGGCGGGAGCACGCCAGGATGGAAGGCAGAAGCCGTTGACGCGTGCGGAGGCCTGCCCCGGTGGCGCGCATGTGCTGGAGGAAGGGAGGAGAGACCACGGGACCGGACGCCGCGCCCCGGCGGTGGAGGTAAGAGCAGGAGCGGGCGCCGTGGGTGGCGGCCTTACAGTACCCCCCCTTCAGGGTCGGACTCCGGACGATCCATACCAGGCTTAAGCGGAAATTTGAGATTAAATGCCTGGACCAGCCTGGGAGCGTGTACCTGGTCTTGCGGAATCCATGCCCTCTCTTCGGGTCCAAAACCCCTCCAATGTACCAAATATTGGAGACCTCCTCTTGAGATACGTGAATCAGACATTTTGGACCAACGTGGAGAAAAGATTCTTGCAACTGCAATACCTGGAAGATTATTGGAGAGGCCTTCATCCAGCATTAGATTGACAACTGTTGAAGGTGTGTGTGTCTGTGTAAAACCGTGGCATGTCCAATACAAAGGGAAAGTGCCTGGAGCTCCTGAAGAAAATGGAAATATCCAAGAAAAATCAGTAACTCACAGAGCTTTATTACTAAATACATTTTTTCATTTTTTTTTGATAAGTATGTGTAGGGATGTGTTAGGAACCTCCTACGTGCGCTCGGTGGGAGTGTGGCAGGTTCCGCTGCGGCACGCTAGTACAGGGCGACACCATATTGCGCAACCTTGTCAAGGGCACTGAGAAGTGGAAAGGTCGCGCATGCGCAAGGGAAGCGCACGAACGACATGCCTGTAAGAAAAAGGTTCCATGGGTGGAACTACAATTCCCATGAGCCCTAGAGTGGTCACCTGACGGGAGGAACCAATCAGAAGGCTAGGTTTACAGAAACAGGAATGGGAAGCGTGGGGGAGAGACCACGCTAGTCAGAGGAGATCTGGAAGGAGCCAGAGGAGGTAATGCGAGTGCAGGGGGTCTGTGACCCGCCTGCACAGGACAGCTATCCCCGCAGGCCCTTAGGAGCATATCCTGAGTCCCAGTAGGTCGCTGAGCTGAAGGGACGCCCTATAGTGGAAGTATTGTCACCTTACTGTATACTGGCTAGAGACAGAGCACAGAGTTGCGGCGGTTGCAGTCATCTGGGACCAGAAGGCTGGACACCGCGACATCTGGAGGTCAAGGGTCGGATGCGTCTGATCCTTTGCGAAGTGGTACCGGTCACCGCCGTGACCGGAAGGTATTCATTACGTCAAGTGCACCAACACCGGTCAACAGGCGCTGATCCCGCCTTAGGCATAACTCTTTGGAGACACTAGTGAGTGGCCAAAGGCCTAAGAACACGCAGCTAGTGTTCAATCCTTATTACATGGACACGGTGTTTGGGGCACGCGGTGACGGGTCAGGGACATACTCATAAGAGCGTGGCTGAGCCACTATGGTACAGGACAATATTCCCTAGGGGTGTGGCCGAGCCACTGATGTTATAAGGACATTATTCGTTCGCGGTGTTATAGTATAAGTGTATGCATTTGGTGTATTGCCACGCTTCATATAAAGTTATAAGGTTATTATTGCCCACAGTAAAACTGGTTGCATGCATTGTGTTGGTATGTTTCTTGCCCAGGGGAATCTTACATGACGGGGATCCTGGGTCAATGGAGGCGCTGCGCTAATAAGTGTTACCCCAGGCTCCCAGCTAGCGGAGGCTCAGATCTCCTGGAGCCACAGGTGCGTGCAGTTACCCGTAGTCTCTTAGCGTGTCAGAAAAAAGGCTACATTTGGAGGCACTGCTGAGATCTTAGACCTGGGGTGCCCTATATTTTTTTTCTCAACTGTGCGACATTTTTTTCTCCTCGGCCATGTCTGTGCCCTCGCAGCCTGAGGTGCGCAAGTGGGCCCAGCGGCATGAAATTTCCCTGACACGTGCCTTCGCCCTGGGACACGTTCACGCCACCCTATCCCTGGGCACGGTGACTGACCAAGTAAGGAAACTCCCGCTCCTGGACACTGCCCGAGTGCAAGATCACTATTAAGATAGGGAACATAACTGGCGTAAGATCCTATTTGTCACCGACCGGGATATATGCCTTGAAGCATTGCCCTCAGTACTACTTCTGCCCGAGGCTCCTGGCATCCATTACCCGTTAGTACAGGTGGATTCCGCCGAACCCCTGGCTGCGTCCACACCCCAGAGAGGCTACCCTGGCCTGTTAAGTACCCCTGAGAGCAGTGTGAACCCCCGATGGCCCGCTGCCATGGGCCTAGGCACTTCATTCACTCCCTCAGCCATCAGGCCAGCGCTAAGTAGAACCAGTATGTCAAGACTAGACGCCTACTCCCCTGCTGGGGGTAGCCTGCTGGATAATGTCTCCATCCCTGTGCTTGCAGAAGCCATTCACCATTCCACGCAGTCCCATCAATATCGGAAGTTGAAGGCCTTTTCTGGTGACAAACCCACACCTCTGGGAGAAGTCGGGTTTGAAGAGTGGCTGCATCACACGGAACAGGTACTTCCTGAATGGTCCTGCACAGATGCTGTCCGGAGGCAGCGTATAATTGAGTGCCTGCGACCCCCAGCATCCCACATGGTGCACTGCTATCGGGACGACCACCCCGATGTATGCTGATACGGTGGGCATCATTTACTGCCTTACCAAGACATATGGGGTCCCTGTGGATGCCTTCGCCCTGATGGCCAAGTTCCATGCTCTGGCCCAAAAAGAGGGAGAGATGGTGTCCGACTTCCTTAGACGTCTGCATATGGATCTGTCGACCCTGGTGAGGATGGGGGTGGTGCAGAATGTGGATGCCGACGGACTACGCACCAGCCAGCTACTGAGGGGGCTCCTCCCCTTGCATCCGGTGTCCGTACACGTCGACGGCTACCTCATGCAGGGACAAGCATTGGCGTTTGGTGACCTAATGGAGCGGGTTCAAGCACATGAGACTGTGCTGCTGGGGCGTGACTTAACCCTGGGAAAGAAGGCGGCAGGTGCGGTCAAAGACACCAAAAAGTCGGAAGCTAAAGCCCAGGCATCCGGGGATGGGGACCCAGACAAGGAGGATTCGGAGGCGCCTGCAGCTGCTCGTGAGCGCCCTGTGTCGGGACGAACCTTGCCACCCTCCCGAGATAACGCCTACCACAATCAACTCCAGTGCTATGCTTGCGGAAAGATGGGGCACATTCGAGCTCGATGCCCTTCCCTACGGAGAACGGTGTCCATGCTGTGTACCCCACAGAACAGCGGAGCGGTGGCCCAGCCCTCGACGAGTAATCGGATTGGACCGGCTGCCATCATCAGGGTGGAAATTGAAGGCATCTATGCCTCTGCGTTGATGGATACGGTGACCATAGTGTATTGACCCTTCTACGACCAACATTTACAATGTCTGCCGCTGTTATCGGCTGACTCTTTACGGTTGAGAGGGCTAAGCCACGAAGACTACCCCATCGATGGAGTGGTGAAGGTACACCTGGATATTCCCCAGCTGAACACCGGCAAACACCATCCCTTGGAAGTAGAAGCCTTGGTGTGTCCAGAACCCCAAGATCATCCCAGTGCTCCGATAATCATGGGAACCAACACTGACATTGTACAATCGGTGATCCGCATGTACTTGCAGGAAGCGGGTGAATCTCCGTTGCTGGCTCTAGCTACGTGCCCGGCATTACAAGAGGCTTGCAGTAAAATTGCGATTGAAGAGGAGCATGGAATACTGTACAGTCAAGAGCGGGGCTTGACCGAGATCCCTCCCGGGGAAGAGAGAATGATGCTCGCTGCCTGTCACTACCCTGCCAGACGCCCGGAGGATCAGCTATTCTCCCTGGAAAGCACGACACGGGATGATCAGCGGCTCGGCTACGAAGTATTAGCTTCAGTAAAGCAGTGGTAGGGGAAAGTCCCGGCTCGAACTTGGGTATATGTGCAAAACATCTCCCCGTACCCCATGTGTATTGATCACCGGCAGCCTTTGGGTCGAATCTACCCCGTGACTCCAGAAATAGAGGCCGTAGGTGAACGCCTGGTGGCCACCACCCATGCCGTAACTCCCCGGTTGGCGTTTGACTTCGGAGATTCGCCACTAACGGAGGACTGGAGAAGGAGACTGCAGACCAAGTTGGAAGAACGACGGGGGGTGTTCTCCACGAGTGATATGGATGTGGGGTGCAGTCGCAGCGCCCGCCACACCATTCGGATGAGCAACACCGCACCGTTCCGGGAGCGTTTTCGCCGCATAGCACCCCGAGATGTGGAAGAGGTGAGAAGACTACTAGCCGAAATGGAGAAAGCTGGTATCGTCCAAGGGTCCCGCAGTCCTTACTCCTCCCCCATCATGGTGGTTCGCAAGAAGAATGGGACAGTACGTCTCTGCGTAGACTATAGGATGTTGAACAATCGTACGGTACCTGATCAGTACACCCTCCCATGCATCGAGGATCTTCTGAACGCCTTGACAGGAAGTAAATGGTTCAGTGTACTAGATCTGAGGTCGGGGTACTATCAAGTGCCCATGGATCTGGAAGATCAGGAGAGAACAGCCTTCATCTGTCCGCTAGGGTTCTACCAGTTCACCCGTATGCCGCAAGGGATCTGCGGGGCTCCTGCCACCTTTCAGAGGTTAATGGAACAGACACTGGGAGACATGAACCCGCAAGAATGCTTGGTGTACCTGGACGACATTATAGTGTTCGGGAAAATGCTGGAAGAGCATGAGGAACGGCTAATGAAGGTGTTGGATCGACTTCAGAAGGAGGGGCTCAAACTGTCCCTGGATAAATGCAAATTATGCCGCACGTCCGTGACCTACGTGGGCCACATTGTATCAGGGATATCCACCGACCAAGGGAAGATAGAGGCCGTGGTGAATTGGCCCAGGCCCAATAACGTCCAAGAACTTCGATCCTTCCTGGGGTTCTGTGGCTACTACTGGCGATTCGTGGAGGGCTACTCAAGCAAAGCTAAACTCTTGAATAACCTCTTAAAGATCTACCCTGAGGACACAGGCAGGAAAAACACCACGGCGCAAACGCCATTTGGAGAGAAATGGACCTCTGCTTGTGAGCAAGCTTTCTTGAAACTGAAAACCAGTCTAACGCAGGCCCCAGTGCTGGCCTATGCCGACCCTGACCGAGAATACGTGCTACACGTGGATGCCAGCTTCAGTGGACTGGGAGCAGTGTTGCACCAGAAATATGACACAGGGCTCCGCCCTGTGGCGTATGCGAGTCGAAGCTTGACCCCGAGTGAACAGAACTATCCTGTCCACAAGTTGGAGTTCCTAGCCCTCAAATGGGCTGTAGTGGACAAGTTACACGATTACTTGTATGGGGTACAATTTGAAGTCAGGACAGATAACAACCCAATGACTTACATCAACACATCTGCCAAATTGGATGCGACAGGTCACCGATGGTTGGCGGCCCTGGCCAATTATCGGTTCAACCTTAAGTATAAACCAGGGCCCACTAACATAGGGGCCGATGCTCTGTCACGAAGGCCGGGGCTTCAACCCACCACAGATGAGGAGGTATGGGAGGAAATTCCGGGGCCTGGTATACGTGCTCTATTCTCACTAGCAGCAGTGGTCAACGACCAGGTGGCGTTCTCAGAGCTAAGAGTAGCTGACTCATTAGGGTGTCAATCCCGAGCCGTTCCCCAGGCCTACCGAGGTCGGGAAGGAATGAACATTTCAGAAGATAAAATCATTTCCTGGAAAGAATTAGTGCAACACCAGATTCAAGACCCAGTGGTGGAACTAGCTCGCCAAGCTCTGCAGCAAGAGAACCCCTCTATTCTGAAGCAAGCCCCCAGAGAACTGGTGAAACTATTGTTGAATGAGTTCGGAAAGTTCGAACTGGACAATTGCCTCTTGTACCGGGTCATTCCATACCACAATCATCCCGACCGGCGACAACTATTCTTGCCTGAAAGTCTTAGAAATATGGTCCTCCGGGCCCTACATGATGATCATGGCCATCTGGGCGTTGACAAGACGTTCCGGTTACTCCGGGACCGGTTCTATTGGCCAAAAATGAGAGAGTCAGTGGAAATGCATTGCCGAAGGTGTACCCGCTGTATACAGAGGAAAACACTCCCCACACGGGCGGCCCCCATGGCCCATCTGAAAAGCTCTGGTCCTATGTATTTGGTGTGCATGGATTTCTTGTGTATCGAGCCAGACACCCGGGTCATCGGTAACGTATTAGTGATTACAGACCACTACACAAGATACGCCCAAGTGTTCCCCACCAAAGATCAACGGGCGGTGACAGTGGCTAGAGTATTGTGGGAGAAATACTTTATTCATTATGGCTTACTGAATCAACTCCACTCTGATCAAGGCAGGGATTTCGAGAGTACTCTCATTAGAGAACTGCTGAAGTTGTTAAACATAGCTAAGTCACGGACTACCCCGTACCACCCAGAAGGGAATGCTATGCCCGATCGGTTCAACCGAACACTGCTGGACATGCTAGGGACATTAAAAGGCTCTCAGAAGACTGAGTGGAGCAAGCATGTGGAGACGTTGATGCATGCCTATAACTGTACTCGACACGAGTCTACAGGGTATACTCCGTACTTCTTGATGTTTGGGAGAGAAGCACGACTACCTGTGGATGTGCGACTGCGTATATCTACCGATGGGGTATCCAACAGAACGCATTTCCGCTATGTACAGAGATTACAACCTGCAGCAGGCCCATAAATTGGCTGAAAAGGCGGCAGCGCAATTAAATGCGGGGAACAAAAGGCGCTATGACCACAAGGTGCGACATAAGGAGATCCGTCCGGGGGATGCTGTTCTCCTCCGTAATTTAGGCATTCCCGGAAAGCACAAACTGGCTGATCGGTGGAGAGATGGAGTGTATGAGGTAGAATCACAGATGCCTGGCCTCCCGGTATACCGCATCAATGACTCCAAAGGCCGGGTAAAGGTATGGCATAGGAATCACCTGCTCCCCATACCTCAAGTAGGGGACAACGAATTGGAGGTACCCACTGTTTCAATTGTTGGGGAAGCTGAAAGTACAGAGGATGGCCCAGAGACTGTAATAAATGCCACCTCTGAGAATCCTATGGAGGGAACCTCTCAAAGGGGCCTTCCGGCTGCGGGGGCATCTCCTGAAGGAGCTACGGGTAAAGAGCCCCTTGGTCCAACGACAGATACGCTGACTCCCGTGAGTCAGCCACTAGACCCGCAGAGCCCGTGCTTTGTACCGCAAAGAGACTTTGTAGATTTATCAAGCCCCTCAAGGGTAGAATTGGAAATGCCAAGCGAGGCTTACTACTCTCCCGAGGAGGTAGCTGAAGAGCAACTTCGCCGAAGCCAAAGAACTGGTCAACCTCCAATGAGGATGGCTTATGATCAATTTGGGGCACCCCATTATGAGGCTCAGCAGTGGGCTCGCCGCAGAGTGCAGTCTGTAGCGGTAATGTTCAATGAAATGTGCAATTTGATATAGAGTAATAAGTAAGATGTACTGTGTTGCGTTAATTTTTTTAATTATTTAATGTTCTGTGTATAGTTACGTGAGATTGACCCAAGCGGGGACGTTGGATTCTGCAAGGGGGAGAATGTAGGGATGCGTTAGGAACCTCCTACGTGCGCTCGGTGGGAGTGTGGCAGGTTCCGCGGCAGCACGGTAGTACAGGGCGCCGCCATGTTGTTGCGCACTGAAAAGTGGAAAGGTCGCGCATTCGCAAGGGAAGCGCGCGAACTACGGGCCTGTAAGGAAAAGGCTCTGTGGGGGAACTACAATTCCCATGAGCCCTAGAGTGGTCACCTGATGGGAGGAACCAATCAGAAGGCTAGGTTTACGGAAACAGGAAAGGGAAGCGTGGGGGTGAGACCACGCTAGTCCGAGGAGATCTGGAAGGAGCCAGAGGAGGTAGTGCGAGTGCAGGGGGTCCGTGACCCGCCTGCATAGGACAGCTATCCCCGCAGGCCCTTAGGAGCATACCCTGAGTCCCAGTAGGTCGCTGAGCTGCAGGGACGCCCTATAGTGGAAGTATTGTCACCTTACTGTATACTGGCTAGAGACAGAGCACAGAGTTGCGGCGGTTGCAGTCATCTGGGACCAGAAGGCTGGACACCGCGACATCTGGAGGTCAAGGGTCGGATGCGTCTGATCCTTTGTGAAGTGGTACCGGTCACCGCCGTGACCGGAAGGTATTAATTACTTCAAGTGCACCAACACCGGTCAACAGGCACTGATCCCGCCTTAGGCATAACTCTTTGGAGACACTAGTGAGTGGCCAAAGGCCTAAGTACACGCAGCTATTGTTCTATCCTTATTACATGGACACGGTGTGTGGGGCACGCGGTGACGGGACAGAGACATACTCATAAGAGCGTGGCTGAGCCACTATGGTACAGGACAATATTCCCTAGGGGTGTGGCCGAGCCACTGATGTTATAAGGACATTATTCGTTCGCGGTGTTATAGTATAAGTGTATGCATTTGGTGTATTGCCACGGTTCATATAAAGTTATAAGGTTATTATTGCCCACAGTAAAACTGGTTGCATGCATTGTGTTGGTAT